>NC_138736.1:39318017-39430517 GCF_965113295.1 Leuciscus leuciscus
TAAATGATGACAGAATTTTCATTTTTAACTAAGTGAACTAATCATTTAACAGAAATGAACTGTTGGCATATGTTTCACATCAATACTGTCCAGTTTGTCCTGTTGGACACGACACACAGCAATACTGTCGTGTCACTTGTGACCTCTGAGCCATGTTTTCAGTTTCCTAAGAGCACTGAAACTTCTTTCAGTCCAGCTGATGAGACTGGGAAGATTTGATCAACAGGCCTCTCATTTCAACAAGACCAGCCTTCAACAGACCAAGCAATGTTATTTTTTCATGTTTTATGGGGACTTTCCATAGGCATAATGATTTGTATACTGTACAAACAAACTGTGTATTCTAACCCCCATAAGACTAACCTTACCTATTACAGAAAACTGTCTGCATTTTTACATTTTCAAAAAACAAAAGTCTGATTTATAAGCTGTTTTCTGAAGAAGAAAAAAATCCCCAAAAGGACAAGGATTTCGGATATTGACATCTTTGTGGGGATATTTTGACCCTATAATGTAGAGTTGCACACACACACACACACACACACTCACTGTTAGTGTTATGTTACGATTGTCATTATATTGTAAAAAAAAACGTTCTCCCTCGCTTACCGCATCTAGGTTTCCTTACGGTGCGTGTCCACTACAGCGGCAAAACTCCGCTCAGTGCCCCTGGCAACGCTGTAACGTCTCCGCTTTGGGGTGTGTCTGTTGCTGTTGTGTTTAATCTAAGTTTTTTTCAACACACGGACAGTATAATCACCAGCAATGCACGCGATTACATTTAGAAATAGATAAGCTTTGTTTCCAAATGCACCAAGCAAAGATATCCTTTCAATTTTATAAACTTTTATAAATCCAATCAATATAATCACAATGAACACGTCAAAAATAAAATCTTTAACATATATAACAACTGCAAAGCGTCTAATTTGTAAACAAAATGATTTATGCACTAAATCCAGCATAAACTCCGGCACAATTTGCATATTTTTATACAGACGTCTCATCCCGAACCTCACAGCAATTGGCTGCCGAACGCGTTTTTCGCTTGATATTTACATAAAGTCGAGAACTGCCCAACCTTTTGACGCTCTCGGTCGCTCTCAGCGCTTTCTCCGGTCCGCTGGCAATCCCAAAATGCACTGGGCGAGCGTGAAGCTCAACTTCCATAGGAATGAATTGAAAACGCTCGCTCCGCGCCAGTGGACACGCACCGTTAAGGCCAATTTATACTTCTGCGTCGAGTGTACGCCGTAGTGTACGTCGTAAGGCCAATTTATACTTCTGCGTCGGGTGCGCGTAGAAGGTACGGCGTAGCATACGCATTGACGTGTACCATACGTCGTACCCTTCGCCGTACCCTGACGCGCACCTCCTCAAAAATGTAACTACGCGTCGCGGCGACGCGGACCGCAAGATCTGTGATTGGTCGGCTGGATAGCATCGCGTTTCCACCTACGCATTTCCGGAATGATCTTCTGCACTCTGTACCGCCCGCCCGCCATTTTTAAATTCCGAAGATCAGTGAAGAGCCATGGAAATAGACCAAGTGACCGAGAGATTGCTTGAAGAAGTGCGGAAAAGACTCCTTCAGTCGCCATTGCTCGTAGAAACCTAAACTCAAAACAGCCGCGAGGAATGTAAACACAGTGGAACATTAAAACCCACCCGCGCCAACTAGCGTTTCGGCGGTGTAACTGCAGAGCAACACAGACATTCGCAGAAGTATAAATGCTCACGACGGCGTCGCCTACGTGCGTAGCCTAAAGGCCAATTTATACTTCTGCGTCGAGTTCCACTGTGTTTACATTCCTCGCGGCTATTTTGAGTTTAGGATTCTACGAGCAATGGCGACTGAAGGAGTCATACAGATGGCTGTATTTCCGCACTTCTTCAAGCAATCTCTCGGTCACTTGGTCTATTTCCATGGCTCTTCACTGATCTTCGGAATTTAAAAATGGCGGGCGGGCGCTGCAGAGTGCAGAAGATCATTCCGGAAATGCGTAGGAGGAAACGCGATGCTATCCAGCCGACCAATCACAGATCTTGCGGTCCGCGTCGCCGCGACGCGTAGTTACATTTTTGAGGAGGTGCGCGTCAGGGTACGGCGAAGGGTACGACGTATGGTACACGTCAATGCGTATGCTACGCCGTACTAGTGTTGTCAAAAATATCGATATTTCGATAAATATCGATACTGAAATATCTGAACGGTACCAATACTCATTTCCTGAAGTATCGATACTAGCCGAGCTGTCACTTTCACTTCTCTCCAAAGGCGCGTTGACAAACACCACACACGCACTCGTCTCATTTGCTCTGATTAAATAGCAAAAGTGAAGTGAATGGGGCCGATCACACCTGACGCGTTTTTTGCAGTGAGAGGCGCCTATTTTAAACTGGTTTCCAGCGAGCGTTCCGCGCGCTGTTTATTCGCCTGCTGCGCCTCGCAGGTCTTCCGTTTTAATGATGAAAGCTAGTTGCTTGAACGCCCGGAGAGTGTGATGATGGAGGATAAACTTGTGGTGCTCTCGCGGGTTACCAGGAGCTTAACGACTTCACGAACCGTAACTACCACAATGTTAACAGAAAGTAAATAAAGTTAATAAAAGGCTGATTTGACGTTTACTTGACTGACAGGACAGCTGTTTCAGTGGTTGCCTAGCAACATAACAAACGCAGCGCACTGCTCGTTCTGTGTGATGGTAAGTGCAGCTGTGTGCCTCGCGTTTTCGAACCTGAAAAACGCGTTAGGTGTGATCGGGGCTTAATATGGCAAAGCACCTGAAAGACCGACACCGGGATCTATATAAATAATTTCGAGAGGTTGGTAACTCTTCTCATTTTAACATTTCTGAAACATTAACCAAGATGGCCTAGTATATTGTTGTTGATATGAGTGTGTGTTGTCTCGTTTTTACACCGTAATTCTTAAAGTTAATATAATCGGACTGAGAAATCTTAGACAAGTAACGTTAAATATTTTAACTGTGGTCAAATGTAAATTAACTTGTGCTTATTTAACTTTATTCAAAAATTAGTATTTAATTCTGCAATTTGCCTTCATATCTTATCATCAATTTGATTACACAGATACTAATTAAACTAAACTGAGCTATTGAATGACATCTTTGAATTCAATAATGCAATGCCTTTAACTGAAAATGTAATGTTTTATCTTATTATTATACATTACTGACACTCTATCCTCCAATTTGATACTGTTAAGTGCTTTGACACAATCTGTATTGTTAAAAGCACCAATAGCATTGTTTTCGCGTGTAATGCACACACGTTTGCATTTAAATCTGTTAATCAAAAAACGTTAATGTATTAACCAGCATTAATGCTTTTGAACCAGTGCACTACTTCAGGACATTTTTGTTCATGTAAAATATACCTCATTGTCATGTTCTAGACTTGTTATATTTAGCTTTAAATAAAAAAATAAAAACGTAATATTGTGGCAGTTTTTTTCTCCGTGGTATCGAAAATGGTATCGAATATCGATATTTTTCAAGGTATCGTATCGAAGTTAGAAATTCTAGTATCGTGACAACCCTACGCCGTACCTTCTACGCGCACCCGACGCAGAAGTATAAATTGGCCTTTACGGTACGTTCACACGGGGCGTCAGCGTCAACGCTTGACGGAAGGCGTGGCTGAAGTTTGGCACTGACGCCATGGTCATAGCAGCGTCAGCCAATGATTTATCCTCAGTTTGCTGCTCTTGAACAGGATGAACGTGATGAACGTGATTGGCTGCCGCCTGGCTACTGTATTTGCATAGAGCGATCCTGATTGGCTGACGCTTCCGTCTGCGGCGCTTCACTGGCGTTGCTCGCGGCAGAAGTTGAAAAATTCTCAACTTCTGCCGCGAACAACGCCAGTGAAGCGCCGCCGACGGATCCACAATTCTTTTCGGCAACGCTTGACGTCACCCATTCAAAGTCAATGGGAAGCGTTGACGCTGACGCCCCTACAGCCTCTCACAAGTTAGAAAGAAAACACAAAGCCAATCAGTTTAGCGATGTGTGCTCAGGAGGTGGGACTCAGATCTATTAACCGTTTGTGTAATTGGGCAATTTTTTTTTTTTAACGACGACAAGCCGGAATGAAAACAAGCCAAAATGAACTAGGAGTAACGAGGCTATTTTTAAAATGTAAGGAGTAGAAAGTACAGATAATTGCGTGAAAAGGTAAGGAGTAGAAGTAAAAAGTCGTCTGAAAAATAATTACTCCAGTAAAGTATAGATACCCAAAATTTCTACTTAAGTAATGTAACGGAGTATTTGTACTTCGTTACTTGACACCTCTGGTCACTTCCTAAATTAATGAAAATACTGGAAGAATATGGCTCTTTTTCGGGCTATAAAATCAATATTACTAAAACTCAGGTTCTAACGTTGAATTACAATCCGCATACAAAGATTAAAAACACATATAAATGGAAATGGGAATCAAATAGCATTAAATATTTGGGAGCTGTCCTGACAGAAGATCCGTCTAGAATGTTTGATGCCAATTTTGGGCCTCCCTCGTTTCTTGTACCTCTTTCAATGTCTTCCTATTTGGATAACTCAAAAACATTTTGATGAGTGGGATAACATATTGGCAAAATATATTTGGCAAAATAAAAGGGGTAGGATAAAATATCAAACATTGCAGTAGATGAAGGAGAAAGGGGGGTGAAGGGACTACTATGAAAGATATACCCATTATGGCCCTCTTAAATGACAGAAAACTACAAAGAAGTATCAATATAACTGAATATGAGTCTCTTCTGAACTCCTGGAATAGAATAATGCAAATTTTAAGGTGGTGTGCGTATGATTCTGATTTCAGACCAAATGCCCTTGATGGAAGATTTAAACGTTGGATCTCAAAAGGAATTACAACCTATTACTCTTTTATGCACAAGGGAGCATTTATGAGTTTTGAACTCTTACAGAATAAATATGGTTTAGGTCAAGACGATTTATACTTACAGGTTAGGCATTATTTTGATCAAAATATAAAAATAACATTGGAAAAATGCAACTTGGGGTTCCTACAGACTTTCTTAACATTAATTACATCATTCTCTTTAAATAAATTAGTTTCTAAGTTATAAAAAGCCATTCAGCAAGGCAAAAAACCTAACACAGATTACATTAAGAGGACATGGGAAATGGAAGGTAATATACAAATTTCAAATGAAAGTTGGTTGAATATATGTAGAGTACAATGGAGCACTACTGGTTCGAACACCTGGCCAGAGTTTAGTTGGAAGAATATAATCAGGTGTTTTATCACACCTATTCAAAAGAGACACCAGGGTAGTGGAGACTCATGCTGGAGGCTCTGTGGATTCTCAGGAGCCAATCATTCTGTAACGTGCCGGAGAAAGCAGGCGGAAGCGAGGATCTAAACACAAGGTTTTAATGAAATAGACATAGAACAAATAATAAAGAACTTAAGGGATAAAGAAACAAAACCACGAGCATGACAAGACTAGAAGCAACCCTTACATGTACAACAACTGACAAAGTAACAAGTGAAACACAAGGGCTATAAATACACAGGGACCAACAAGCTAAACAAGATAACAAGGGGGTGTGGCTAATTAGAAACACCTGGGGATACTATTAAACTAGAAAAACTACAAAGGACTACAAAACATGACACAGAACAGGAAATAACTAAAGTCCACACAAGACAGGAATCATTACATATTTCCACATTTTCTGGGACTGCCCATTGTTAATCCCTTATTGGTCACAAATATGTGAACATATTAATCATATATTTGGTAGTAAAATACCTTGTAATTTTGAAAATGTGTATTTGGGCAATGCGGATGTTAATAGCTGGAGAAATAAGGACAAGAGGTTGCTTTGGACACTACTGGCAGCGAGTAAGAAAGCCATAACCAGAAATGGTTAAAACCGGACCTTCCGACCATTGAAGAGTGGGTCAACATAATCCAAGAAATCTACACTATGGAAAAGCTTTCATTTACTCTCAGGATTCAAAGAGACATGTTTTACAAAATCTGGACAAAGTGGTGTGAGTATGTCAAGCCCATAAGGTCTGACTTTGTATGAGTGTTACAGTTTTAAGTGAAAGAAAACCTTTTCTGTACGGGTGCTCTTCCCATAACTGTTCATATTAAAAAATGTAAAAAATAAAAATAGCAAAAAAACAAAACAAAAACAAATGTATTAGCAATGTTTAAATTAACATTAACTACAATTAATAAATTCTTCAGAAGTATTTTTATTCAAAACATTTTAGTAACATTTTTAAAGTATGTTTTAAATTATTTCGGTTAATGTGAGTAGTATAATCCATAGAGAAAGATGCGTGACAGAATGAAATATACAAGTAAACTTTAATAAACATTCAGGAAGTTCAGAACTAACTACACAACAGACAGAGACCGCATGAACTAGAAACTAAACAGAACAAGAAATTAAACATGACAAGAAATTATCCTCTACAGTAAAAGACCTGGGTGTTATACTCGATTGCAACCTATCTTTTGAAAATCATATTTCATATGTTACAAAAACAGCCTTTTTCCACCTTAGAAACATTGCTAAGCTACGTAATATGCTATCAGTTTCTGATGCAGAAAAGTTAGTTCATGCATTCATGACCTCGAGACTGGATTACTGTAATGCTTTATTAGCTGGTTGTCCTGCATCCTCAATAAACAAGCTACAGTTAGTCCAAAATGCCGCCGCTAGAGTTCTTACGAGATCAAGAAAATATGATCATATAACACAGATTTTATCATCACTGCATTGGTTACCTATAAAGTTCCGTATTAATTACAAGGTATTGCTACTGACTTATAAAGCCCTAAACGGCTTAGCTCCAGTCTATTTAACGGATCTTCTATCGCCCTATAATCCATCGCGCTCTTTAAGATCACTAAATTCAAGGCTTTTGGTCATACCTAGGATATCCAGAACCACCAAAGGAGGGAGAGCATTTTCACATTTGGCTCCAAAACTCTGGAATAGTCTTCCTGATACTGTTCGTTGCTCAGACTCGCTCTCCCAGTTTAAAACTAGATTAAAGTCGCATCTCTTCAGCCAGGCATTCATATAATCCTACAGTTCAAACTACAATCCGGCCTCTAGCTCATAAATGCCAGAGGAGAACTGGCCCCTGACTGAGCCTGGGTTCTCCCAAGGTTTTTTTTCTCCATTAGGTCACCTGATGGAGTTTTAGGACACCATTAGGTCACCTGATGGAGTTTTAGGACACCATTAGGTCACTTGATGGAGTTTTTCGGTTCCTTGCCACTGTTGCCTTTGGCTTGCTCAGTTGGGGATATTTTGGGGATATTTAATTTAATTTTATCAATCAATAAATTCCTCTTGAAACAAACTTTGTTGTATTATTTTAATTTAATACTGTGAAGCTGCTTTGATACAATCTGTATTGTGAAAAGCGCTATACAAATAAACTTGACTTGACTTGACTTGACTTGATTGTGATACTAGTTAACTAACAAATGAAACCTCATTTTGAAGTGTTACCGAGTTAGGTTAAACTTTGGACATGTGCCTGCAACAAATGATGCATGACATTTTTCTTGTTTGAACAAGTGTTTTTTTAAATTATTTTTTTTATTTCAGAAATGCACTCTCTATACTACATTTACAGTGTAATATCGAAATCTGGAGACATTTATGAATTCAACAACTCGGTCGAACTGGATGACATACAGATGAGTTTGTGTAACAGTGTGAATAAAGCAGATTTCATGACTCGATTGTGTGAGGAATCTGAGAGACTCTTTAATGAAAGTGATGATCTGCATTATAAACAACAGTGGCTTCAGATCAACATTAAAACACTGATGGACAAGAGGAATGAGAACAGCACACGGGACACAGGTAATTATGTATAGGGGACAGTGGGATCAGTTGGGGTAAGCTGTGCCATAATAATTCTGTCAAGTAATTGGGATAATTGAGGAATGCAAGAGTGGTTTTCACTTCCAATAAAAATGAACAGAGAACAAACAAATCACTCATGCACTGATTTGAAAGTCTAATTTGGTTGCATATTATTAATATTTTCTTAAACCAATTAAACAACAAATTCAGTATTTGAATGTGTTCAGTTTTCAACATTTTAAATATTTACAAAGGAATGCAAACATAATTGAATACATCCTTGGCAAATCTTTAGACAAATATTTTATATATTTTTACATGCAATTAACTATCATGTACAATATCTATTAGAACTGGATAAGTTTACACTGACATGCAAAATCCATTTCTCTTGTGAATCTTTCACAGGCAAATGTGATGGACCGTTTCAAAATATTTGGGTACATTACCAAAATTACACTCAATTTCCTAGACAGCACAGCTCTCCTCCACTTAATATCCACTTAATAATATCACCATCAGATTTGATGAATTGTATCTTCTGTTCTTAATCTTCTGTGTTTCTCTAGATCTTCATGTTCTTCAGTGGAGGCACGGCTGTGCAGTTGAACGTCACTCTAATGGTTCAGTAATGTTTCTTCAAGGCACTGATGAATACGCCTATGATGGCCAGACCTTGACCTTTGACCTCTCAATGCACTGGAAGCCTTTAGTCCTCGACCATGACATCATCTGGGACAGAGAATCAGTTTCCAGCCTGAAGAGGAAATGTGTGGAAACATTAACCAGATTCACTGAACTTCAGCGAGAGGGAAAGATCATCATGGAATGTGAGTTTACATCAGAATCTCTAGGGTTGTTATTTGAATGCATTCTTTCATGCAGGTTTATTATCTTCATTGTCTGTCCTGCAGCTCGTCCTCGTGTTCACACTCTTGTAAAAGCGTCTGGATCTTCAGTCTCGTCTCTGCTGGTGTGTTTGGCCACAGGCTTCTACCCTAAACATGTGCAGATGGAGATCAGACACGATCAGACGCCGGTCCCTGATGATCAGCTGAACTCAGAGGGAATCAGACCGAACGCTGACGGATCCTTTCAGCTGAAGAAGAGCCTGGAGATCCTGCCGTCTGAAAGATCCCAGTATCAGTGTGTGGTGAAGCACCAGACAGACATAACAGAAGATTACATGGATTATTATGGTTATGCCTATTCTGAGTATTCTGTTACTGCTGTTTGGCTGACCTGTTTTTTGCTTTATGGTTTCATATGAACACTTCTTTGGTTGTGCTACATTTGATTTTGCACCAGTATAACTAAACTAGGGATGCACTGATACCAGTATCAGTATCAGGCTCGATACTGAGCTTGTGAACTCGTACTCGTACTCATAAAACTGCTCTGATACCAACAACTGATACCAGGCAGCGTTTGTACACTTGTGTCCAGACAAACACTGACAACAGAGAGTATAATGGGGATATAAAAGAAGGCTGTCTATGAAGTAAATGTATCTAATTAGTGGAATATTAAACGAAATATAGTTACGCCACGATCTTCTCGAGCACATCCCTTTTTAACAGACGTCAGTGTAAAGTTTGTAGTTCAGTCGGATGTCAATGGCAAAGAAAGCTTGTAGGCATGTAGCTTATTATTAAAGGGGTGGTATAATGCACTTTTCACAAGATGTAAAATAAATCTCATATGTCCCCAGAGTGTGTATGTGAAGTTTTAGCTCAAAATACCCCACAAATATTGTTATATAGCATTTTAAAATTGTCACTTTTTGAGGATTAGCAAAAACGCACTGTTTTGTGTCTGTTCCTTTAAATACAAATGAGCTGCTGCTCCCGGCACAGGGGGCGGAGCTTCAACAGCTTGCACTCACACAGACATGCACTGAAAATTCAAAAACTTTTAGCCTTTTATGTTCAAACCGGAGTCAGACAAAAATGTAGAGACTAAAGGCCTGTTCACACCGGGATGAATTTCGCGCACGATATTTGCCGACGTTTAACACCTCTTGACTAAACAAAAGGCGCCAATGTGAGTGTGCACACCGACTTGAAAAACGGCACGCGTAAAAGCATCATTTTTTAAAAAACGCCTCGGGTTCGTTTTTTTGGTTTGACGCGCCACGTCAAAAACTATCCGACCAATGAGATTGGCGCTTTTGCTCACGTGTCTGGAGCTTCTGAAGTTACAGTAAAACACAACTTGGGGGCGCTCAAACACAAAACGGTCTTGCCGAGCACAATATCTTGATAAAAGAAAAAAATCTGTTTTACATTAAGCGCCGGCTCATCGTCAGTGAAAATCGCTTGGGTGTGAACACAAAAAACACGTTGAAAAACGCTGGCGAATAACGCGCGCCGATATTCGTCCCGGTGTTTACGGCCCTTAAAGAAGTGACAACATGTAGACATTTCTGAATAGTTAGTTGATGAATTTATGTAGTTTATGTGTTTTTATCTTCTAGTAATTGATTAGCATATTCTTTCATGATAATCTATAAATCGTTTTCTGGGGTTTATGTACATTTTAGGGTTTGTGATGTCACTAACCCGGGAGGAATGTCGTGTAGTCCCTACCAGCCGTTTGTTGCAACAAATTTTGTTTATGCTCAGTTACACAGCTCATTACACACTAACTGAAGTTAGAAAAGTGAAATTATAATCAACGACCCCTTTAACATTAACTGACGAGAGAGAGAGAGTTGAAATGTTGAATGCTCTTGATTGCTGATCGTTCACTCAGCACACGTCATTTAGATTAAGTTAAATTGTATATGAATGTAAAACATGAACTGTTACTTGATTTATGAAGTTGCTAACTGCAGAGCAAAATGAGTGGAGCTTAAGTCTAGCTCCTCCACGCTAGAGGTCAAGTGAGGAGGAGCCAATGTAATTTGGGCCTAGTGGGTGGAGCTAGAATATCCAGCCACACCCTAACCCCACCCACAACTCTATCCCTCCAGAGAGGAGGAGCTGGTCATCGTTTGACTGCAGTGAGAACCACTTGGATTTATGTATAAGTGGTTCTTATTACAGGACGTTTGCAAGTCAAGCAGTTTCATGAACATAAACAAACGAAACGCGCACCCGAAAACCCGCGTCAGACAGCGTGCGAATACTGAATCAAATTATCTTTCACTTCTTGCGCTTGTACGGACGAATTCTCACAAAATTATGTAAAAACGTCCGTCTTGGTGAATATATTAGTGAACATAGTCGGTTATATCTCGTAGACAGTATATTCAAATTTGTGCATTTGCTCTTAAAGGGACAGCAGCCTAATAAACCTGCTGCAGTGTTTTAAAGTTAATCAAACAAAAGACAAAAAAATCACTCACTGCTCTTGACTAAATAACTTTTGTAACTTTATAAAGATCCATCTATATTTAATTTATACAATAATGGTTTATTTTGGTTTCTCTACCCAATACATTTAAAAATAACATATGGAGTGAAAATACTGGTATCTGTACTCTGTATCTGTAATACCAAAACGAAGGTATTGGACTTGTTCTGGAAAAAGTGGTATCAGTGCATCCCTAAACTAAACTAATACTTGATGGATCATGGATCATAATCATCAGAATAAAATTACCTAGAATATGACAAAAAAGTAAAATGGTAAAAGTACTGAAGACTGAGGCCAATATCAGTGACGCCATCCTAATGACCATCATCAGTTATGTGAGATTTTGCACCAAAACTTGACAAATAATGGATTTTTGTTCTGTGACAGATGAAACAGAAGCCAGCTCACTGTTGCTGTTGGATGCAGTCACTGGATTTTCATCTTGTATTTTTGTTGGTTTCTTCATTTTCCTCACATTTTATCTACTTAGAAGTTATGGTAAATATCGAAGTACCATTTAAATCCCTTAAAGTCATAAATACGGATAGAAGAGGAGAATGACTGTTCTAATGTTTAACATTTCAGGAAAGCAGGACACACTGAAGACACCATCACTAGTGCAACTATCAGGCGAGTCTGACTCTTCTAGAAGTTATTAAAGCACAACACACGAGATGAGGAGACTGAGCATCTGTGTTATTTATTATTTCATGTGATTCTGCAGCTCTTCATAAAACACAGATGAAACCAGAACTACTGGAGGAAATAAGTGAGTCAGAGTTGATAAAAGGCCCGTCAATTAAAACTCTCTGCATTTAAAAACGTTTTGTTTACTGTCACTGTACAGCTGATGGGTAACTTTAACATGAACATGTTTATTAACCATCATTTTATTTATTCTGTGCAGGTTTGGCTGCTGCTTTAAACACTGATTCAGATGATGAAAACCCCACAGATCCCAGTATGGAGGAGGTTCACAGTAGGTCCTGAAGAACACACACACACACACACACACACACACACACACACACACATACACACATATATATACACACACACACACACACACACACACACACTGTTTCATTAATGGTTCCTCTCGTTCTCTTTCAGCTGAGGAGGTTCATGACACTCAAAGTCTGTGTGAAACTGAAGTGACTCCAGCAGCAGCTCGAGGTCAGAACATCTGAATTCATCTCTTATCTGACACTGATTCTTCATCTCACTCACTCAACGTGTCCTTCATGACTTTTATAGGTGCGATGGGCTCCAAGAACTTCTCTCTGCCTGACCTTGGTGAGTTAATATGGGTTTATGTTAATTAGATTTTTAGTCAGACAGACACTGGATGTGAAATTTGTTTTTTCCAGCCATGAAGAGAGAAGACACTGATCAGAACACCGTTACCCAGAATGCCCTGCTGTTACCACCGCCAAGTAAGATCAGCTTCTCTTCAAATTATTTGTGTTTATATGCATACAGTATACACACACACACACACACACACACACACACACACATATATATATATAATGCTGTTATTCTGTGTTTCAGGACGCTGCAGATCCAAAAACATTTCACTGCCAAACCTCAGTAATGTTTCAGTTCATTTCAACTAAAGATTTTTTACATTTTAATAGTTTTCTATTTGATATTGGTGTTATAAAAAGAGAACTTCTGCAGTTTTTAATGAGTGTAAATTAGCAGTTTGTCTGTTTTTCAGTTTAAGACAGAAAAGACACCAGTGACTCCAGTCAGAAGATCAAGCAGTTGCTCATGGGTTGTTCTGGTTGAATCAGATGTTACATCATCATCATCATCATCATCATCATCATCATCATCATCATCAGTGCCGAGAGTATGTGGACACCTGAACATCAGTCATAGGAGGTTTCCACACCGTCAACACAGCTTTCACAGTTTTCATCAGACACTGTGTTATGAGGATATGTGGTCAGGAAACATAAAGGCCATATTACGTAACATATACGCCTACACCAACACACTCCTGCTCTCCGTTTCCTTGTTATTCTACTTTTTCTGAGCAGCTTTTTGAGGCCTTTTTTCAATTCATGTGCATCTCTTCTCTTCTCTGATGACGAGGGCGGAGCAACCTGTCACTCACATGAGATCAGCCAATAGCAAACCACCACCATCCAATTATCCAATCAATTCCACACAGACAAAATCAAGGCCCGCCCACATTTGTTCTTGTTCCAGAAGTGTTTCACTCAGATATACATCACAATAGAGAAGAAAAGATTATCTCAACTTCCGTTTCATGTCGACTTTGAGGAAACTAGACACTAAATTTAGTCAGCACACTTCAGGCTGTTACTTTACTGTTATTATTATTCTAATATTTTACTGACTCATACTGAGTCATGGAAACCCTGTACATACCAGGGAATAAAGTAGTGTTTCCTAGTCCAGGAAAAGTCATTAGAGTAATAAATAAACTGTTGCATTTTATAGTGAAATTTGGAAAGGCAACTTTTCTAGTTTTGATTAACTCTAAAATACTTTATCGGCACATTGCACTCTTTTTCGTATGATCTGTTGCCTGAACAATCTTATATTCAATGCGTGTTCAATGTCTTCATTTTGTATTTTTTTGCATGTTTCTTTTTGTGCTATTACAATTGTAAAAATATTGTCTTTTTCTAGTTTTGACTAAAAGTATTTTTTACAGTATACAGTAGAATTATCTCGCTGCTGTCATGTAGCTTACAGGCACCTTTTCATGAGCGGTTTAAAGGATTTTACTGTAGGTTTAATGTTTTCTCTTAATCTGAGCAGAGATGAACCGAACCAGACTGTATTAAGTACAGTCTTTGTCTCGTGTCATTCAAGAGCTTTTATCAATGGAACATACTGAGACTGGATTGACTTCTTATTGTAACCAGCAGAGGGCAGCATGAACCCGAGAGACACACACTTTTAAAGAATTCATGAAATTAAAGGTTTGCTTTTATTGTGTGAAATCATCTATACTGTGTAGTCAGAGTCCTACTAAAAGTAACCAACAGTAGCATCTTGTATACTATATATACTGTATTTACAGTCTTTCATGTGAGCAGTAAATGGATATTTTTCACAGTGTTTACAGGAATCATATTAATAAATATAATTAAAGATTTCATTGTTGTGTCTTTGAGAAGCTAATATAACTCTTAATATATGCAGAGCTCAGTTAGAATGACCAGTGATTGACTGTCAATATTTCATGCATGAAGAATGCAGAATGTGATTTTGATTCAGATGTTCAGGTGAGTTTGTCTTTCTCTGTTGTTTCTTTCTCTCCGTCATGTAGATGTGATCAGATTGAGTGTATCATGTCAATAACAGACAAAAGCAGCAGTCAATTATTCTGTGTGTGTTGCTATTATTATGTTTGTGGGCTTCAGGTTTATTGTGTGATTTGGGTGTTTTGGACCAGAGGGAAACTAATGATTGTCATTTACACGCAAACAAAAGATGATCCACTTTAACAGACTGTCATTTAAAACACTCTCCACATGAGCTTTATGTGCTCTTGATCAGCAGCATGGAGTAGAAAACTACTTCCTGTCTGGAGACTGATTGGACACTGAGAGCAAGGGAAAGCAGAGGCTTCTGGAGATCAGACACGATCAGACGCCGGTCCCTGATGATCAGCTGAACTCAGAGGGAATCAGACCGAACGCTGACGGATCCTTTCAGCTGAAGAAGAGCCTGGAGATCCTGCCGTCTGAAAGATCCCAGTATCAGTGTGTGGTGAAGCACCATACTGACAATGGCTTATGTTCTCTTGTGGGTAGTTTTCGCCCAGGTATATAGTACTGCTGTTTGGCTGACCTGTGTTTTGCTTTATGGTTTCATATGAACACTTCATTGGTTGTGCTACATTTGATTTTGCACCAGTATAACTAAACTAGGGATGCATTGATACCAGTATCAGTATCAGGATCGATACTGAGCTTGTGTACTCGTACTCGTACTCATAAAACTGCTCCAATACCAACAACCGATACCAGGCAGCGTTTGTACACTTGTGTCCAGACAAATTCCTCATTTACATTCATTAGTACTTCAAATCTGTTCTCAAGATGCATAGGCGGTGGTAGGAGACCACTGTTTGCAATCCTTGTCAGAGCTGTATCTGGGGTAGAGGATGCTACTGCGGCAATATGTGATGCTTGTGACAATCTGATGTCTCGAGTGCCTTTGGTTCTCGCTCCCTGTTTGTGCCATCGATTTGTAAGTCGATCGGCTTGTTTCTCTACACTCAGTATGGCCTGTAGAGGAGCACTAGTTTCATGGGACTCACCGGCTATATGCTGAGGGTGTCCATGACGAAGCTCTGTTGTGTGTTCCGTCTGGTTTGGTGGTCCCGTAAGTAACTTTGTTTCAAGAACTGCAATCCTTTGTAAAAGTCTGTGGCAGTTAGTGCAGCAAGTAGATTCTTGAACCAGAAGAGGCATTTTCTCTCTTATCCTTGTAGGCAGTTGTGTTTTCCTTTCCCCGGAATGTAAGCTGGTCGGGTAAAAGAATTCTGCGTTTTTGTAGTAATCCAAACTTTGTCGTTTGAGCACTGTGCTGATTCGCTGAAGTTAAAATTAGGTGATAAAAGGAGATAAAATAGAAAAATATAGGAGATAAAATAGAAAAGCGATAGAGCAAAGCGTGGAGCAGTAAGCAAGAGCGTCCGAAGAGTATCTGAGCAGGAATTTTAGGGTTTGTGATGTCACTAACCCAGGAGGAATGTCTTGTAGTCCCTACCAGCTGTTTGTTGCAACAAATATTGTTTATGCTCAAACAGCAACATTACACACTAACTAAAGTTAGAAAAGTGAAATTATAATCAACCACCCCTTTAACATTGACGAGAGAGAGAGAGAGAGAGAGAGAGAGAGACTTTTTGACTTTTAGGTCTTCTTTAATCAATCAATAAAAACATAAGAGCCTTATTAAATAATCATAATAACAAACAACATCCCATCAAACAGAAAACATTTGTGCCTACTTACAGTACATTTATACATACATTAAGTATGGTTTTTTTTATATATATTTTTTTTATATATTAAACAGTATACACTCATCAACATCAACATCACAAATACAATGATTTACAGCCCATTTACCTTTAAACATCTCCATATCATTGACCAATTTATAATATGCAAACTCAATTTTAATACGAGATTTTAATAACCCTTTTAAAACAGACACAACATCAGTTGACCCAGCATCGATCAAGCAATGTTTTCTTGATAGCCATATCGCCAATTTTGCCTGACCAAAAAGAAAGTTTAACAGAACATGTTCTTCCATCCTACTTTTAATATATTTTGGTCCATAAATAAAAAGTACTGGAGTAAAAACTCCCCCTAAATTTTGAACCCACTCTTCTAAGATACAAAATAAGGATTGAAGCCTTTCACACTTTAAAAACAAATGAAAAACAGTCTCCTCCTCACTACAAAATGGACAACCTACCCCTACCTCTGGATCAAGGTGTGCTCTGTGTCTGTTTGTAGCTATAATCCCGTGCACTACTCTCCAATGAAGGTCTCCAGACCGTTTCTCAATGGGTAGCTTATACAGGGACCTCCAGCGTGTCCTTTAGGGGATTCACCTGGCCCCAGAACCTCCAGCCATTAGGACTCGCTGACACTCTGCAGTGTGTTAAGATGCCACACTTTCACACACATAGTGTAAATGGCTTTCTTATCAGCATCGCCAAAAGCGGCCAAATAAGGTATTAGCCCTCTTTTTCTTGCCATGTACCAGTCTTTGCTGAGAAAAACAATTCTGGAAAGTCACAGTTATCAGCCTCTTCATCAGAAGTCTCCATTGCCTTTCGATAGTCCTGAGGCAGAGACTCTAAAATCTGAGTCAACATATTTTGTGCCATCCTGACTGATTTTATTCCAAGTCTTGAAGCAAAATTTTCAGGGCTTATCCAACTTTTTTTAATCTTTTAAGTGTCCAATCTTTGTCATATTTGCAGCCCACATGGCTTTTCTGAAAGTGTCTGATTTAAAAACATCTGATTCCAATTCAGAATTGAAAAAAAGTGGTTCCTCCTTCAGCCATAATTTTTCTGTGCTATCTGCACTCCGTGAAAACATAAAAAGTGTCCATGACTTTAAAATTGATCTGTAAAAGACACTCAGCCCACTTAAATTCAGTTTTTCAATGTCCATTAAGAACAAATGGCGGTCCAGCCCCATGTTTCCAGCTCTTCTTAGGAGGGCACAGGCTACTTCTGCCCAGCTCACATCCACTCCATAGAGCAGTCTTTGTGCCGTCTGCATTCTGAAAGTCCTGAGTCTCGCTCTGATATCTACCAAGCCCTGGCCTCCTTCTTGTCTGGGTAGATACAGTACCGCCACCTTCAGCCAGTGCTGTCCCGACCAGAAAAAATCCACTAGTCGCTTTTGTATTCCTCGCACTAGATCCTCAGGAGGTTCAAGTA
This sequence comes from Leuciscus leuciscus, assembly GCF_965113295.1. NCBI lineage: Eukaryota > Metazoa > Chordata > Actinopteri > Cypriniformes > Leuciscidae > Leuciscus > Leuciscus leuciscus. The sequence goes on from NC_138736.1 coordinate 39,335,736, forward strand.
TTGTCATTCTATGACAAAGTGAAGAAGCAACCAAATGATTGTATATTAGGACCCTCCCCCTATATGACAACCGGGGTAGCAACCATTTCCATCTAGACAACTTTGCACACACTTTCTCCAAGAGGCCCTCCCAATTTTTCTTCTTAAACTCTTCTGTCCCCAAAAACACTCCTAAATAATTAAACCCTGCACTTCCCCACTGTAATTACCTTTAAAAACACTACCACACCATAAAGCATCACTCTTTCCCCAGTTAACTACTGCTGATGAGGCTTTTCCATAAAACTCTAATGCCTGTTTAAGCACCTGAATGTCACTTTGATCTCTGATTATAACTGTGACATCATCAGCATAGGCAGAGAGTTTAACAGCACAGTTTAGGGTGTTGACCTGTAGGCCCTTTAACTCTCTTCTCATTTTACCTAACAAAGGTTCAATTACAATGCTGTATAGTTGGCCCGAAATTGGACAACCTTGTCTGATTCCTCTTTTAACATTAATAGGGATACTCAATCCACCACCCATTTTGATCATACAAGTCGCTTCGGCATATAAAAGTTTAATCCTTGAAATAAATTTTTCCCCAAAACCAAAAGCGTTAAGGGTGTCAAACAGAAAACCATGATCAACCCTGTCAAAGGCCTTTTCCTGATCCAGAGACAACAGGCCCACATTAACATCTTTACAATAAGCATAATCAACAACATCCCTGATTAAATGAAGATTATCCATGATTGATCTATTTTTAACACAATACGACTGATCCTTGTGTACCACTTCATACAACACATTATTTAATCTATTTGCAAGCACCTTAGACAAAATTTTATATTCTGTACACAAAATTGCCACATGTCTTCAATTCTTTAAAAGTGTTAAATCTTATTTTCGGGAGCAATGATAAAACAGCACGTTGACAGCTAGTTGGAAGAACACCTTCACTAAAGCATTTCTGAAGGACTTCAAAATAATCATCTCCAATTATTGTCCAAAATGATTTATAAAACTCGGCCAGTAGTCCATCCAAGCCAGGACTCTTGCCTGAAGAGAGAACCTTTACAGCCAGAGAGATCTCCTCAAAGGAGATATCAGTCTCTAAGAGCTCTTTATTATCTTCAGATAACACCGATAAGTCTTTTAGCAGCTCTCTTCTGCAATGTTCATCAGATATTTCAGCAGCGTACAAATTAGAGTAAAACCCAACAGCAAGCTTTCGCATCTTCTGTGGGTCTGAGGTAACATGTCCATTATTGTCCTTCAATGAACGCATCAATTTCTGCTGACCCACTTTACGCTCTAAAAAAAAAAAGAAAAAAAAAGAAAAAAGAGCATCCATGTCCTTCAGGGTTAAATAACGGCTTCTTATGAGAGCTCCTTTAACCCGTTCATCCAGAATTAAACTTAAATGATTTTTCTTTTCAGTCCAACATTCTTTTAAATTGACATCATCATTAACAGTCATTTCCATTTCAATATCAACAATCTCTTTTTCAAGCCACTTTTACGTTTTTTTAAAACTACAGAAGAATAAGCAGAACATTTCTGAGAGAAATCTCTTATGTGCACTTTACCCACTTCCCACCACTGTATTATACTTTCAAAAAGACTCTTTTCTGTTTGCCATGCTTCCCAAAAAAGCTTAAAAGTTTCACAAAACTCTTTATCTTTTAAAAGTTTAGTGTTAAAGTGCCAGTAACAGCTCTTCTGTGTGCTTTTAGACAGTGTGAACCCAACCCTAATGAGTTTATGATCAGAAAGTGTGTTAGGAATCATTTCTGTACTAACAACTCTATTTTTCAAGTTACAAGATATATAAAACCGATCCAAACGAGCAGCAGAAATCCTATCATTACAGACCTTCACCCATGTATATTGTTTTACAGAAGGATTGTGTTCTCTCCATACATCCAAGAGATTCAGATTTCCTATAACACCAGCTAAAGAGGAAGCTGACGATGCATGAGATTCTTCCCCATCTCTGTCAAGAGTAAAATCAAGAGTGCAATTCCAGTCCCCCCCGTCCCCCCCATCTTCATTTTCTTCACTAACTATTTGTTCAAACTTCTTGAAAATAAAACTCCTTTCTGCTCCAACATTAGGAGCATAAATATTTACAAACAAGAATTTAAAATGACTAATTTCAGCTTTAACAGTTAAAAACCTTCCTGGCTCTACTTCATTTTTTGAGAGCACTTTAACATTTACAGTAGGAGAAAAAAGAATAGCCACCCCAGCACTTAAATTGGTCCCATGACTGAGAACGTACTCTCCTTTCCACCACAAACCCCAGTTAACTTCATTACTACAACTACTATGAGTTTCTTGCAAGAATGTAACACTCAACTTTCAGATCAATGATTTCTGATAAAACCTCATTCTTTCTCCCATCCCTCATCCCATTGATATTAAGAGAACCAACCCTTAAGATCTCCATAAGAAAAATATAGAAAAGGAGAAAACAGATCAGATAGAAAGAGAAACTTTCAGCCATTATACTTATTTAGATTTTCCCCTCGCTTTTCCCATCCTTTTTCCTGATCTAACAACAGTTAAGTACTTTTTAAGACGAAATCTTTTCTGTTGTGAAAGTTCATCATAGCTACATTACTGAAGCAATAAACTTTTCAACATCAGGGAAATAATCTCTTATTTCAAACCCCTGCCTTTCCTTTTGTCTTATCCAGAAAAGAATTAATCTGCTCAAGGGGATATAAATCTTCTACACCCTCCTTAAACTCTTCAGACCAATTCTCATCATCTCTCATTCCATCATCAGTGTACTGTGATAAACTTTCAGTCTCATCAGCCATATTTTCCTCAGAAACACATTTCTGTACAATATCATCATCAGCATCACTCTGATCATCTTCATCATCATCACTCACATCTTTATCAGGTAAATAAACACATCCAGGTTTCTCCACGCAGCTAACATTCTCATTTAACTCACTCACCTCCTCCTGTTGCTCGTCTACTCCCTCTGTAGCTTCTTTATCCTGCTCCTCGGTTCTCTCCTTTTCTGTGTTATTTACCGGTATTTGATTAACTACATCATTTCCTTCACCACGAGATGTAGAAGGGCGCTGTTCATCTCTATGTGGACACATTAAACACTTATGGCCCAAATCGCCACATTCAAAACACTTCAAACTCACCGTACTCGCATAAACCATGAAAGAATTCTCTCCGTGAGTAACACGGAAACTATTACTTTAGTTGCTGGAGCAGATAGCGGGGTTACCGGAACAAAAGTTTCCTTCACCCATATTCCGCTTACTGTCAGTTCATTAACGAGTAATTCAGTTTTCAAAAACACGACTACTGCTTTATTCATCCGTGACGCCGAGACTATGTTTTCAAAACCAAGTTTCTGACCGATAACTAGGAGTAAATCTTCCAGGGGTGGTGTTCCCTGCGCGTGAGCAGTCGCCATCCCGGCGACTACAAACCGCACACACACGAAAAAACCTTTCTTCCTATACTGATAATTTTTAAAATCACTGCGAGAGGAAAAATAAATATATATACATAAACAGAAAGGAAAACACCAAAGAACACCACAATCACTCTCGACAACGCTCTCAACACGGCTCAGCACCTCCACAAACTCCCAGCATGCACCAGAGAGAGAGAGAGAGAGAGAGATGAAATGTTGAATGCTCTTGATTGCTGATCGTTCACTCAGCACACGTCATTTGGATTAAAAGTTAAATTGTATATGAATGTAAAACATGAACTGTTACTTGATTTATCAAGCTGCTCACTGCAGAGCAAAATGGGTGGAGCTTAAGTCTAGCTCCTCCTTGCTAGAGCTCAAGTGAGGAGGAGCCAATGTAATTTGGGCCTAGTGGGTGGAGCTAGAATATCCAGCCACACCCTAACCCCACCCACAACTCTATCCCTCCAGAGAGGAGGAGCTGGTCATCGTTTGACTCTGCAGTGAGAACCACTTGGATTTATGTATAACGAGTGGTTCCCTACATTATTACAGGACGTTTGCAAGTCAAGCAGTTTCATGAACACAAACCCGCGTAAGACAGCGCACAAATACTGAATCAAATTATCTTTCACGTCTTGCGCTTGTACGGGCGAATTCACACAAAATTATGTAAAAACGTCCGTCTTGGCGAGTATATTAGTGAACATAGTTGGTTATATCTCAAGTGAACGTAGACAGAATATTCAAATTTGTGCATTCGGTCTTAAAGGGACAGCAGCCTAATAAACCTGATGCAGTGTTTTAATGTTAATCAAACAAAGGACAAAAAAATCACTCACTTCTCTTGACTAAATAACTTTTGTAACTTTATAAAGATCCATCTACATTTAATTTATACAGTAATGATTTATATTCTTTTGGTTTCTCTACCCAATACAAATTATATGTGTAGTGAAAATACTGGTATCGGTACTCTGTATCTGCAATACCAAAAATGAAGGTATCGGACTTGTTCTGGAAAAAGTGGTATCAGTGCATCCCTAAACTAAGCTAATACTTGATGGATCATGGATCATTTTGTCGGGCCAAAATCATTGACCAAAACAGTGACTTTACTCTGATGCCGCATTTTGAGCATTTCAGTGTCTATTTCGTGCAACAGTTACACATATCAGATGTGTAGATGCTGTGGCTGGATTTTGGATTTTCAAAATCAATAATTGAGTCTGTGTTGTTTTCAGTTGAGCTGTGAACAAAACTTCACTTGTAGAGCGCCTGCCATCCAATAATCACAACAAGTTTGTGCTTTGTTACTTCAGATTGTACTTATACTTCAAATGCTTGAACAGAATCGCAGATCCTCTGACTAGAATGACTAGTGAAATGTCTGAATGTTCAAAAATCTGCAAAAGGTTGTTTGGTGTCTAAAGATTAATGTCTAGTTTGTCTGTAGTAAAACAAATCAGAATAAAATCACCTAGAATATGACAAACAAATAAAATGGTAAAAGTACTGAAGAGCTGCAAACTGAGGCCGATATCAGTGACGCCATCCTAATGACCATCATCAGTTATGTGTGATTTTGCACCAAAACTTCACAAATAATGGATTTTTGTTCTGTGACAGGTGTAGCAGAAGCCAGCTCACTGTTGCTGTTGGAGGCAGTCACTGGATTTTCATCTTGTATTTTTGTTGGTTTCTTCATTTTCCTCACATTTATTCTACTTAGAAATTATGGTAAATATCCAAGTACCATTTAAATCCCTTAAAGTCATAAATACGGATAGAAGAGGAAAAAGACTATTCTAATGTTTAACATTTCAGGAGAGCCGGACACACTGAAGACACCATCACTAGTGCAACTATCAGGCGAGTCTGACTCTTCTAGAAGTTATTAAAGCACAACACACGAGATGAGGAGACTGAGCATCTGTGTTATTTATTATTTCATGTGATTCTGCAGCTCTTTTTAAAACACAGATGAAACCAGAACTACTGGAGGAAATAAGTGAGTCAAAATTGATAAAAGGCCCATAAATTAAAACTCTCTGCATTTAATGTATGGTTTACTGTCATTGTACAGCTGATGACTAAATGCATGAACATGTTTAATAACCATCATTTTATTCATTCTGTGCAGGTTTGGCAGCTACTTTAAACACTGATTCAGAAGATGAAAACCCCACAGATCCCAGTGTGGAGGACGTTCACAGTAGGTCCTACACACACACACACACACTGTTTCATTAATGGTTCCTCTCGTTCTCTTTCAGCTGAGGAGGTTCACAGTAGGTCCTGAACACACACACACACACACACACACACACACACACACACACACACACACACTGTTTCATTAATGGCTCCTCTCGTTCTCTTTCAGCTGAGGAGGTTCATGACACTCAAAGTCTGTGTGAAACTGAAGCGCCTCCAGCAGCAGCTCGAGGTCAGAACATCTGAATTCATCTCTTATCTGACGCTGATTCTTCATCTCACTCACTCAACGTGTCCTTCATGACTTTTATAGGTGCGATGGGCTCCAAGAACTTCTCTCTGCCTGACCTTGGTGAGTTAATATGGGTTTATGTTAATTAGATTTTTAGTCAGACAGACACTGGATGTGAAATTTGTTTTTTCCAGCCATGAAGAGAGAAGACACCGATCAGAACACCGTTACCCAGAATGCCCTGCTGTTACCACCGCCAAGTAAGAACAGTTTCCTTCTTATTTGTGTTTATATGCATACAGTATACACAAACACACACACACACACACACACACACACACACATATATATATATAATGCTGTTATTCTGTGTTTCAGGACGCTGCAGATCCAAAAACATTTCACTGCCAAACCTCAGTAATGTTTCAGTTCATTTCAACTAAAGATATTTTACATTTTAATAGTTTTCTATTTGATATTGGTGTTATAAAAAGAGAACTTCTGCAGTTTTTAATGAGTGTAAATTAGCAGTTTGTCTGTTTTTCAGTTTAAGACAGAAAAGACACCAGTGACTCCAGTCAGAAGATCTAGCAGTTGCTCATGGGTTGTTCTGGTTGAATCAGATGTTACATCATCATCAGTGCCAAGAGTATGTGGACACCTGAACATCAGTCATAGGAGGTTTCCACACCGTCAACACAGCTTTCACAGTTTTCATCAGACACTGTGTTATGAGGATATGTGGTCAGGAAACATAAAGGCCATATTACGTAACATATACGCCTACACCAACACACTCCTGCTCTCCGTTTCCTTGTTATTCAACTTTTTCTGAGCCGTTTTTTGAGGCCTTTTTTTAATTCATGTGCATCTCTTCTCTTCTCTGATGACGAGGGCGGAGCAACCTGTCACTCACATGAGATCAGCCAATAGCAAACCACCACCATCCAATCATCCAATCAATTCCCCACAGACAAAATCAAGCCCCGCCCACATTTGTTCTTGTTCCAGAAGTGTTTCACTCAGATATACATCACAATAGAGAAGAAAAGATTATCTCAACTTCCGTTTCATGTCGACTTTGAGGAAACTAGACACTAAATTTAGTCAGCACACTTCAGGCTGTTACTTTAAAGGAACACTCCACCGTTTTTTGAAATAGGGCTTATTCACCGTCTTTCCTACATTTAGATAGGTGGGCAAACGCATTTTTGTCTCAGTGTATGCATTGTTTTAGTTTGGCAACACCGCCGCTAGCTTAGCTTAGCATAATGAATGGAATCCTTTGTTGCCAGCTAGCATGTCGTGAGTAAGCCCTATTTCAAAAAACGGTGGAGTGTTCCTTTAATGTTATTATTCTTCTATTATTTTACTGACTCATACTGAGTCATGGAAACCCTGTACATACCAGGGAATAAAATACTGTTTTCTAGTCCAGTAAAAGTCATTAGAGTAATAAATAAACTGCTGCATTATTTAGTGAAATTTGGAAAGACAACTTTTCTAGTTTTGATTAACTCTAAAATACTTTATCGGCACGTTGCACTCTTTTTCGTATGATATGTTGCCTGAACAATCTTATATTCAATGCGTGTTCAGTGTATTCAAATATTATTTTTTTTTGCAGGTTTCTTTTTGTGCTATAAACAATTGTAAAAAATATTGTCTTTTTCTAGTTTTGCCTAAAAGTATTTTTTACAGTATACAGTAGAATTATCTTTCTGCTGTCATGTAGCTTACAGGCACCTTTTCATGAGCGGTTTAAAGGATTTTACTGTATATTTAATGTTTTCTCTTAATCTGAGCAGAGATGAACCGAACCAGACTGTATTAAGTAAGAGGTTTCTTTCTTTGTCTCGTGTCATTCAAGAGCTTTTATCAATGGAACATTGAGACTGTATTGACTTCTTATTGTAACCAGCAGAGGGCAGCATGAACCCGAGAGACACACACTTTTAAAGAATCCATGAAATTACGGGTTAAAATATTCCCAGTCTACTGACATTTGTTAAGACGTCTGTTTTAAACATTACAGTCCTCATGATAACTTTTGTTAACTTTACATTAAGTTAATCCACTTCAAAAGCTAATTACTCCTGGACAGCAATGCCATAGAAATATACAGAGCGACCGCAAAAATGGAAGTTAAAAGACAATATTCTAAAGATGACTGCACCCTTGTTTCTCTGGCGCATAAGGTCTATATGTTAACGCAATTCCAGATTACTTGTGTTTCTACTCTTCTTCTGAGCCTCTGAAGATTACCATACCAGCAACTCACACAGAATGTCATAACATCACAAGCGTTCTGTTATGGACATTAAAAGACAGCAGTTCATTAAGAAATAAAACCATCAGTCCATGCGTCCCATTGAGCTAGTGGTCCAAAAATATACAGAGGCATTTATAATTAGTTTCTATTTGCTCCCCATTAATTAGTGTAGGACGAGTTATATTTTGCTCTTTCTCTCTAAAATCATTTACCTCAGGAAAGCCATACAATGACCATGTTATTTAGCTAAAAAAAACTCTAGAGAAGAGTATTTTGCTAAATAAATTGTGGAAGAAATTTAATATGTTCTATATGTGTAATTTTCTTATATTCATAGTAATGTAGTAAAATGAGACGAGGATTGCATGCAGAGTCCCATGATTCTCTGCTACATTGATGGAACAAAGTGTACGTGTATGACCTTGTATACGTGATTTGACAAAAAGTTATGCTGAATGTATGACTAAGACAAAGGGCCTTTACTCAAGGGTAGTTGGATGCAACAATGTGTTCGTTATGGCCGGGACATGTTCATTTAGCCACTCTGATGACATAGAGGGAGTCAACTATAAAGAAGGAAGGATGCCCCCACTCTTGGTCACATTCTGCAGGCACTTTGTAATGACTGTATGACTGCTGACCTTTCCCTGCAAGGGAATAAATAATCTTTTAAGAGAATTGATCCATGTTTGTCTCTTATTCAGTATTAGAAAATTGTTTGCCTCCACAATATGCACTATAGACATATTCATTATATTTTACTCATATCATAAAAAAAAAAAAAAAAAAAAATCCTTAATATAAATTGTATATTAATTGTATACAAAGCAGTTAACCTTTTAACCTGTAATAGTATAGTTGTCACAAACCAGATGTTTAGAACACACAACGAACATGATCCCAGACAGCACAGATCCGGCCTACATCTGGATCGTGTGGAATCCATCGTTGCTGTCTGGGATGAATAATCCACAAACCATAACTCAGAAAAAAGCTGACAATGTAACAACGATTACCCCGGATTTCCACCAACTGCAGAACGGCTGCGGATCGGCTCCGTGCTCTGCCGTCCTCAATACTCATCAGGTCCGGATTTGTTGCGGACCGGCTGCGGCCATGACTGACAGCTGAAGTCACAGGGACCCACGAGATCTCGCGAATTCACGAATGGTCGCGCGATATAACAGGATACCCTGTGCTGAATTGCTGCGGAGCATTCCGGCATCCGGCAAAAATAGAAGCTCTGCGTATCGCCGGAGTCGGAACGCAGTCGTTCCGCAGTCAGTGAAAATACACACACTGACTTTAATGGAAACCTATTGACTCTGCCGCCGTTCCGCAGTTGGTGGAGATTAGGGGTTAGACACTGACAAGACAGGAAAACTCACTAATGAAACAAGGGAACTTATAGGGAGCAAACAAAGGAAACTATTAGGCAACAGCTGAACAGAATAACTAATCAAATGGGTAACTATAGTATTTAATAAAAAATAAAAAAAACTCAGGATATAAACTCACAAAAGAAAAAAAACAGAAAATAAACTCAAACATAACCGTGACAGTACGCACTCTCCCGGAACGGTGCGATCCCAGCTACTCTGAAAACACCAGGCCTCATGTATCAATCTTGCGTACGCACAAAAACGTTGCGTACGCCAGCTTTCACGCTCACGGTCGTATGTACTAACAGTGAAATTAACGCGAGAATGTGCGTTCCTCCACGCCAATTTAATGTCTGGCGTACGTACATTTCTCATTGTTTTTGTCCGTTGGCGACTCTTACAGGCAATGAAGTGAAGTTACAAACATTACACAACGAATTGTTCTACAAGTCTATCGCACCACCACCTGTGGGAAGCATTGCTATTAATTTGCAATTTATAAAATAATTGACATATATTGTCGAGCCTTATGGGAATATTCTATCAATTTTGCAATTAAGTAAGAACATATAAAAGCATATGCAAATTGATACAACCCTTAGTCTATGGCAATGGCAGCTTTGGTGTAATGTCCACCTTTATATCAGACCATTTCTTTTTAAGGTCATTTAGGGTAGACTGTGTACAGTTGAGACATGTGTACAGTTGAGACACCTTAACTTGCGTTCGCAGCAAGCACAAGTTGTGATTTTTACTGTGCACGTGCGTATTAGTGTCCTCTTTGATCGTGGGAAATTTGAACAACGGACGCATCTCCGATCCGAAGATATCGGGGAAAGATTTTTTTTTATGACGTTCACTTCACCATGCACTCTCCACAATGAATAGCTTATTATCCTTATGTGACTGTTAAACGTAACTGGTATCTCCACAAACGTTATTCTGTATTTCATGGTATTGTGTCATGCAAGGTAATTGCAAAATCTAGAGAAATGTGCGAGGTGGCCAGCGGGGGACAGTTGAGACACATATCTACTGTACCCCCGATAGAGTTCTATTAGGAAACACATTGTTTAGTTGTTCAGTGTTATGATAACAGTTTAAACGCCGTAATTAGCCAGCATAGGATGCAAATGAAAATAAAATTTGATATTTGTGATATTTAAACTGTGTATTGTTACATAATCTTGTTCCTGCTTTATACATTTTAACCAGTGCTAATTTAAATAAAATGAATGAATATAAATGGATGAATAAACAAAAATGTTGCCCAATTGTTATTTTCTTTATTTGTCTTTATTTTTTTATTTATTTACAATGAATGGTTAGTTACCTTTACATCATTAAAAATGGGGTGTCTCAACTGTACCATGCACTGTCTCAACTGTACCACATGATATGGGTACAGTTGAGACAAAGTTGAGACAAAAAGCACCTTATTTTTATGAGCTAATTGTGGAAAATATAAACTACTTGTGGGTATTATTGATTGATAATATCTTAGTCTACAAGGTAATGAAATGTCATGTGGCATGTCATGTGGAAATTCACTTCTTTTCAGTGTCTATTTTTGTGTGAAAAAATCAAAACGCAAAAAGTGTCTCAACTGTACTCAGTCTACTCTACAGTGCGACTTTCAGCATCAGCCAAACTCTCCCACTCATATTTTTTCCTTTTGTTATTAATTCCGGAGGACAAAGTTCCACTTTTTTTTTGTTTTTTTTTGTTTCTACCTCCGATAGTAGCACCTCCAATTCACTCTCTGTAAAGTTTCGTTTCTTGCCGCCATTTTCTTACTGCTTTCTTTTGCCAAAGTGGACTCATTACCATATTTAAATTAATTAAATTAAGGGAGGAGACTGGGTGGGGCGTTGTGCTCGTGCATGTGCGCTCAATTTTACGTTAACTGGGATGTACAAAGAGAATATGCGTGGGATCCTTCGTACGCAGAGATTCATACATCTGGGTTTTTTTGTGCGTACGCACATTTACAGCTTTGTCCGTACGCAATGTTTTAGTATGAATTCAACGCAAGTCTTTGTACATGAGGCCCCAGATCACGAGCTGATCATGTCAGCAAATTCTGCGTTTCACTTTTAACATTTTAAAAAGGGCACTATGACTGTGCCATGTAGGCTACATAATGATTTTAGTTCGTTTGACAGATTTGCCAAAGCAATGGTGCAAAACACAATGTTTAAGACCTCTAAATGTTACAAAGTTTAAAAATATTTTCAGTTCCGATTCCCATCATGAGTCAGTTGTGTGAGTAACGTCAGCAGCCCTGACTAAAGTCTGTGTCACACACACGTTAGCAGACATTTTGGCTTAAGCGTTTGAAGCTGAAACACAAAGATAATGGCCTCTATTAAAGTTCTTCTTCTGATTTTGGTTATTTTTCCATCTCAAAGTGGTAAGAAATCTCTTTTTTACTCTGTTTATCTCCATATTCTCAATGTATATTCATTGTATTCACTTGTGTCTGTATTAGATAATATTCCAATGACAAAGTGATCCAAACTGAGCCAACAATGAGAAGTTTGGTAGTATTTAATGTAATTAACCTTGATGTCCATTGTGTATTTGCTTTAAACTTTTTTTATATGCCTGTTCTTGTTGTAACTTGTTTCTTCTCTCATCCTTATGTCAGAAATGCACTCTCTATACTACACATACAGCGCCGTATCTAAACCTCTGATCTCTGGAGACATTTATGAATTCTACAACTCAGTCGAACTGGATGACATACAGATGAGTTTGTGTAACAGTGTGAATAAAGCAGATTTCATGACTCGATTGTGTGAGGAATCTGAGAGACTCTTTAATGAAAGTGATGATCTGCATTATAAACAACAGTGGCTTCAGATCAACATTAAAACACTGATGGACAAGAGGAATGAGAACAGCACACGGGACACAGGTAATTATGTTAAGGGGAAAGTTGGGGGTAAAATGTGTCGTGTTCACTTTTCCACTTTTTTTTTCTTTTTTAATATATAATTTATTTCTGTGATCAAAGCTGAATTTTCAGCATCATTACTCCAGTCTTCAGTGTCACATGATCCTTCAGAAATCATTCTAATATGATGATTTGATGATCAAGAATTTTTTTTTATTATTATCATAGTTGAAAATGAAGATGAATAGATAATTCAAAAGAACAGCATTTATTTGAAACAGGAATGTTTTGCAACATTATTAGTGTAATTACTGTCACTTGATCAATTTGAATGCATTGTTGCTGAATATTCCTTAAAATCATACTTTTGTAATGTAGTGTCATATATAGCTTATATATACAAAACGAATATTTATAATAAAGTCAATTCACCTTTATTTATATACAGTGGGGAGAACAAGTATTTGATACACTACCGATTTTTCAGGTTTTCCCACTTACAAAGCATGTAGAATCCATCTCAGCCATGACCCATCTTCAGTGCTCTTACTGAGGGAAGGAGGTTGTTGGTCAAGATCTCGTGATACATGGCCCATCCATCCTCCCCTCAATACGCTGCAGTCGTCCTGTCCCCTTTGCAGAAAAGCATCCCCAAAGAATGATGTTTCCACCCCCATGCTTCACGGTTGGGATGGTGTTCTTGGGGTTGTACTCATCCTTCTTCTTCCTCCAAACACGGTGAGTGGAGTTTAGACCAAAAAGCTCTATTTTTGTCTCATCAGACCACATGACCTTCTCCCATTCCTCCTCTGGATCATCCAGATGGTCATTGGCAAACTTCAGACGGGCCTGGACATGCGCTGGCTTGAGCAGGGGGACCTTGCGTGCGCTGCAGGATTTTAATCCATGACGGCGTAGTGTGTTACTAATGGTTTTCTTTGAGACTGTGGTCCCAGCTCTCTTCAGGTCATTGACCAGGTCCTGCCATGTAGTTCTGGGCTGATCCCTCACCTTCCTCATGATCATTGATGCCCCACGAGGTGAGATCTTGCATGGTGCCCCAGACCGAGGGAGATTGACCGTCATCTTGAACTTCTTCCATTTTCTAATAATTGCGCCAACAGTTGTTGCCTTCTCACCAAGCTGCTTGCCTATTGTCCTTGTGCAGGTCTACAATTTTATCCCTGATGTCCTTACACAGCTCTCTGGTCTTGGCCATTGTGGAGAGGTTGGAGTCTGTTTGATTGAGTGTGTGGACAGGTGTCTTTTATACAGGTAACGAGTTCAAACAGGTGCAGTTAATACAGGTAATGAGTGGAGAACAGGAGGGCTTCTTAAAGAAAAACTAACAGGTCTGTGAGAGCCGGAATTCTTACTGGTTGGTAGGTGATCAAATACTTATGTCATGCAATAAAATGCAAATTAATTATTAAAAATCATACAATGTGATTTTATGGATTTTTGTTTTAGATTCCGTCACTCACAGTTGAAGAGTACCGATGATAAAAGATTACAGACCTCTACATGCTTTGTAAGTAGGAAAACCTGCAAAATCGGCAGTGTATCAAATACTTGTTCTTCCCACTGTATAGCGCTTTTTTACAATAACATTTTTTTTCAAAGCAGCTTTACAGTGATAAGAGGAAAATACTGCAACAAATTTTGTTTATGCTGTACTGCAGATCTAGAAGAAAATAGTGTTATCCAGCTTAAGTAAGTTCAGTGATGGTTAATTTATGTTGTAAAAAATATATATTTATACATATATAGCCGCTCTGTAGAAAACAGTGATGTCATTGTCCAGCTCAGTTTAGTTCTCATATAATAGCAAACCTCAACCATCCATGTACAATGATCATGGCTGCCGAGGGCAGGTGTGGTTTGTTGGGCTCCACACATACCCTCTGTATTTTACAACTTTCCTTATTGTTATTGTGTGCTTGGACTTCCAATTTTGAGGGTAATGTGGCCAACTTAACCAGTTGTGAACAAACCAAGTTGCATATGTTTGGACACGGACATTGCACACTGTATTCTATCTGGACATCAAGAGGCCTGAGCGACAGAAATAATACCAGCAGATTAACTTCACGGCAGCGCAGATTTTATGCGTCTAAAGTTATACTGGTGCTCATTCTTCTGGCTGGGGATATACACCTTAATCCTGGTCCGACTACGTTTGAGCAAATGGTTAATACTGAGCTGGAGGTTGGGCTCAGTACAGGGGTGACATCGACTACACCAGAATCCCATGGAGCGGAGCTGCAGGAGCTGTTGGCTCAGAGCCAGGAACCACTGGATCAGCGGCAAGCCGAAAAACGGAGTTCACCTAGTCTTAGCTGCCTGTGTACAACCGACCGCAACAAGTCCGGTGAGTCACCCCGTCTGATAGATCCATATTCGGGGATTGAACCGGGAATTGCTGCTAATCGCGAGGCTGTGGTGGCGTGGAATAATAGCGTGGACTTTTACTTTCGGTTGGGAGACAGAGCTATGGCTAATGTGAGTCGCGCTACTTCATGTGGAGGTCCAGATGAGATGCCAATAATGCACTTGAATGGCTCTGGCCGTAGTGCTGTACAAAAACAAAAGCAATATCTATTTTTCCAAACTGTGAATCACGCTAGAGTACTCTGGGACGTTAAGTGTAAACCGAAAGGAATATTAGGCGGACACCTAAATATTCGCAGCCTAATCTCCAAAAGGGATCAGATCTCTGTACTCCTCTTGGACTCAAATTTGGATTATCTTTGTTTAACAGAATCCTGGCTTCACAGTAATATACCAAATAATATGATCAACATCGCTGGATATCAATGTTTCAGAAAGGACAGAAATACAGGCAAGGGGGGAGGAGTTTTGATATACATAAAAGATAAATTTAAATGTCACGCAGTTGAATTGAAAACCCCTTTGGAATGTCTAGCTTTGAATGTTATCTTATCACCTACAATGAATTTTAACATTGTTGTTATTTATAACCCACCTTCACATAACACTGCTTTTTATGATGAATTAAGTCTTGTAGCTAAACAACTTGATTCTTATAAAGAAACTGTATGGTATGGTGATTTTAACATTAATTGGTCGGAAAAAAGTGGGAAACAAAAATTAAAAACAATTATGACAAAATTTAATTATCTACAAATGATTAAAGGGCCCACTAGGATAACAAGGCAGACCAAGACCCTGATTGATATGGCGTTTACCAATAAACCAGAACGTATAACAAGGATGTACAATCTGATAACAGGTCTCTCAGACCACAACATGATTCTGACAGTTAGAAAACTGACCAGAAAGCGGCTACAGTATTTTGGCAAATCTGATTGTGATAAATTATCATTTATCATTCCTGAAGCTAAAACTGTGCAGTTCGAAAGAGAACTTAATAACTTAAATTGGGAGCAGATCATGGCTGTGGATGATGTAGACGAGTGCTGTAATTCTATGACTACAGCTATTTCGGGATTAATAGACAAATTTCTAATAAAAAAAAGATGTAGTAAGAAAGACACTGTACCATGGATAAGTAATGAAATCAGAAAGCTTATGAAGAAGAGAGATTTGGCTCTGAAAAAATCATTATGCTCAAAAATGAATACTGATTTGTTAACCTACAAAAGTCTAAGAAATAAAGTGGTGTTAGAACTACGTAAAGCAAAAGTTTCATATTATACTCAACTTATAGGTAATGCTAAAGGCAATAATAATTCAATCTGGAGACACTTAAATAATCTGACTAATAAACCAAATAAACAGGGGATCAAGGAACTTAACATAAATGGAAAGAACATAAATAATAATGCCATTATGGCTAATGAATTAAATTCATATTTTGTGCAATCAGTAGAAGAACTAATAAAAGATTTTGAGTCTGAAGACTTCAATCATACAACTGGAGTGACTTCTGCAGATTCGTTTCATATTACAGAGGTTCCGGAGACAAACATCTTAGAAATTATTAATAAATTGTCTAATTCTAAAACAAATGATTTATATATGATGAATAATTGGTTTTTAAAAAAATATGTAACAGTGTTAGTTAAACCTCTTACACATCTTGTTAATCTTTCTCTAAGAACCTGTACATTTCCTTTAGGATGGAAAAAAGCAGTAATTGTGCCAGTATTTAAATCAGGAAGTCAGGACTCTATGTGTAACTATCGTCCCATATCTATTTTACCTATTTTATCTAAAGTTATTGAGAAAGTTGTAGCAGCACAAATGGTTGATCACTTAGAAGCCAATCAGTTCCTCCACCCACAGCAGTTTGGTTTTCGATCAGGTTATTCCACTGAAATTGCAAACTGCTGTTTTATTGAAAATGTGAAGAAATCACTGGATAGGGGTAATGTGGTGGGAGCTGTTTTCCTTGACCTTAAAAAGGCATTTGATACAATCAACCATAGTTTACTTTTAACTAAAATGTCATCTTTTAATTTTTCTACTAAGACAGTACAGTGGTTCGCGTCTTATCTTCAGGCTAGAGTTCAGTGTGTTAAAGTTAACCAGGAAAAATCCTCACTATTGAACATCAAAATGGGCATACCACAGGGCTCTGTACTTGGTCCTTTGCTGTTCAGTCTTTTTATTAATGACCTACCATTAAACTGTTCAGGTGCCAGCTTCCAGCTCTATGCAGATGATGCAGTTCTTTATGCACCCGCTAAGTCACCAGAGTTGGCGGCTGATGTTCTCTCTGCATGTATGGCTGATGTCGGACAGTGGCTCAATCAAAATCAGTTGGTACTAAATTTTACAAAGACAGTTTCCATGTGTTATTCTATTAAGAAACTTGATCTAAGTAAAAGATTTAAAATTAACTTGCAAAATGAAAAAATTCAATTTGTAACAGAATTCACATACCTTGGATTGGTTATAGATCCCCAACTTAATTTTACTAAACATATCAAGAAAATCTCTAAAACAATACAAAGAAATCTTAACTGTTTTAAATTAATCAGACACTACATACCAAAACAGGCAGCCCTACTGTACATGCATGCTATGGTGTTTTCACATATTTCATACTGCATGACAGTTTGGGGGCAAGCAGCTCCATCTGCAACAAAACACATTGGTTCACTTTACAATCGAGCAATAAAAATTATGGATAAAAAGCCAATCCGCTATCATCACTGTTACATACTGGAGAAATATAAAATATTAAGCTTTGAAAGCTTTAGTAATTTATGTTTCCTTAAATTAATTTTCAAGTGTATTAATAATTTAGCACCTGAGCCTCTTAGTAAATTTATTGAAATACAGAACAGCCAAAGAGTTACTAGAAGTAGTACAAAACATAACTGTACAATACCATACTGTAGGACAAGCTTTGCACAGACTGCCTTTTCTGTTAAGAGCTGTAGGCTATGGAATGCATTACCATCTGATATTAAGGCCATATCTGACTTCAAAAAGTTCACTTCCAGGATTAAGCTGTGGCTAAAGACAAACCAAAACTGTATACATTTTTAATTGTTGTTATAATTGTATACATTTTTAATTGTTGTTATAATTGTGTATGATTATGTATGTATGTGTGTATATGTATATATGTATATATGTATGTGTGTATGTACATGTATAGTTTTGTATTACTTGTTGTTTTTTTATGTATGTATCTGTTTTATAATGTTCTTAGAAATGCCCAACCAGGGACAGGAGTTGAAAATTAGCACTAGCTATAAACTCTATATGCTGCGCATCAGTTGCAGGCTTTGTATTGTAACTATGTTTGCTTGTATGGTCCCTGTTAAATAAACTTTAAATAAAAAAATAATAAATGGTGTCAATGCAGGCGGATCAATAATATTGTTGAATATTAAATGTTAAATGTTAAATTACCACCAACTAAGCGAGCCAAAAGTGACAATGGCAATAAACCAAAACTCCATTAGTGACAGAATAGAGAAAAAACCTTGGGAGAAACCAGGCTCAGTCACTCAGTTCTCCTCTGGCCAACCAACGAACAGCATATGATTATGATTCAGGCAGCATTATAGGTCAGAAGTCAGATTGGATCAGAACATTCAGAATATTGATCCAGTTCCATCTGGTTGAAGGGTTTGTTGAGGATCAGTGCCGATGGCTGTCGTGTCGATGAGGCCTTCGCAGGGAAGAGTCTAGTTGACACAATCTCTCCTGACACTTCAGGTATGCGTTGTGGTCATGTCGAGGCGCAGGTCCACCATCTGATCTGGATACGGCCCGGATCCGGCTGACTATATCATGTGTTGTGGGCGTGTCTAAAAGCAGGTCCTCCATCTGATCTGGATACGGCCCGGATCCGGCTGACTATATCATGCGTTGTGGGCGTGTCTAAAAGCAGGTCCTCCATCTGATCTGGATACTGCCAGGATCCGGCTGACTACATCATGCGTTGTGGTCGTGTCTAGAAGCAGGTCCTCCATCTGATCTGGATATGGCCCGGATCCGGCTGACTACATCATGCTTTGTGGGCGTGTCTAAAAGCAGGTGCTCCATCTGATCTGGATATGGCCCGGATCCGGCTGACTACATCATGCTTTGTGGGCGTGTCTAAAAGCAGGTCCTCCATCTGATCTGGATATGGCCCGGATCCGGCTGACTACATCATGCTTTGTGGGCGTGTCTAAAAGCAGGTGCTCCATCTGATCTGGATACTGCCAGGATCCAGCTGACTACATCATGCGTTGTGGTCGTGTCTAGAAGCAGGTCCTCCATCTGATCTGGATATGGCCCGGATCCGGCTGACTACATCATGCTTTGTGGGCGTGTCTAAAAGCAGGTGCTCCATCTGATCTGGATACTGCCAGGATCCAGCTGACTACATCATGCGTTGTGGTCGTGTCTAAAAGCAGGTCCTCCATCTGATCTGGATATGGCCCGGATCCGGCTGACTATATCATGCGTTGTAGGCGTGTCTAAAAGCAGGTCCTCCATCTGATCTGGATCCGGCCTGGATCCGGCTGACTACATCATGCTTTGTGGGTGTGTCTAGAAGCAGGTGCTCCATCTGATCTGGATATGGCCCGGATCCGGCTGACTACATCATGCTTTGTGGGCGTGTCTAAAAGCAGGTGCTCCATCTGATCTGGATACGGCCCAGATCCATACCTGGTTCCGGCTTACCTTGTTTATGCAGCCTAATAATAACTTAACTGATTTGAATAATAGAAATGTATAATGTTCTATGTGTATGCCAGGTTAAAGAGGTGTGTTTGTAGTCTAGATTTAAACTGACAGAGTGTGTCTTCTTCTCGAACAATGCTAGGAAGACTATTCCAAAGTTAAGGTGTTAAATGGTGCAGTTGATTTTGATATTCTAGGTATTATAAACTGGCCAGAATCTTGAGATCGCAATAGTCGTGAAGGACAATAATACATCAAGAGCTCGCTCAAATACTGGGAAGCTAAACCATTTAGTGCTTTGTAAGTAATAATTTAAGTTAAATTTATACAATGTTTAATAGGGAGCCAATGCAGTGTTGACAGAACCAGGCTAATATGGTCATACTTCCTGTTTCTAGTAAGAACTCCAGCTGCTGCGTTTTGGACCAGCTGTAGTTTGTTTATTATGCGTGCAGGGCAACCACCCATAAGAGCATTACAATAATCTAGCCTTGAGGGCATGAACGCATGAACTAACTGTTCTACATTTTTCATTGAAAGTATATGTCGTAATTTAGATATATTTTTAAGATGGAAGAATGCGGTTTTAAAGATGCTAGAAATGAAAATGGCTTTGAAAGATTGGTATCAAAGAGCACACCCAGGTTCCTAACCGACGACGAAGTCTTGACAGCAGCCATCAATTGTTAGACAGTATTCTGGGTTAATACGGGCAGAGGTTTTTTGCCCAATAATTAGAAACTCTTCCAGTTTTTTCTATCAGCTATGCATTCCGTTAATTTTGTGAATTGGTAAGTTTCGTTGGGGCGCGACGAAATGTAGAGCTGAGTATCATCAGCATAACAGTGAAAACTAATCCAATGCTTACTAATGATATCTCCTAATGGTAGCATGTACAGGGTGAACAGCAACAGTCCTAGTACTGAGCCTTGTGGTACTCCATACTGAACTTGTGATCGATGAGACATCTCTTCATTTACTGCTACAAACTGATAACGGTCAGATAAGTGTGATTTAAACCATGCTAATGCAATTACACTAATGCCAACATCATTTTCGAGTATATTTAAAAGAATGTTGTGGTCGATAGTATCAAATGCAGCACTAAGATCCAGTAACACTAATAGAGAGATACAACCACGATCAGATGATAAGAGCAAATAATTTGTAACTCTAATGAGAGCTGTCTCGGTACTACAGTTTAAATCCTGACTGGAAATCCTTGCAGATATCATTTCTCTCTAAAAAGGAACATATAGTTGTGAGATTACTGGCTTTTCTAAAAATTTTGACAGAAAGGGTAGATTTGAGATCAGCCTGTAATTTACTAATTCTCTGGGATCAAGTTGCATTTTAATGAATATCTTTATTCATGCAGTACATGAGTATGATTTGTTTTACAAGACTATTTTTATTACTGGAGTGTTTTAATTATGTTTTAGTATCAAAGCTACCATTTTTATTTAGAAAAATCACAAATTAATAATGCATGGCTATTCTTCAACCAAATAAGATTAAATGTATTTCATACATGCAATTAACTAACATATATTTTTTAACTGGATAAGTTTAAATAATAGCAATATTTTATCTTCTGTTCTTAATCTTCTGTGTTTCTCTAGATCTTCATGTTCTTCAGTGGAGGCACGGCTGTGCAGTTGAACGTCACTCTAATGGTTCAGTAATGTTTCTTCAAGGCACTGATGAATACGCCTATGATGGCCAGACCTTGACCTTTGACCTCTCAATGCACTGGAAGCCTTTAGTCCTCGACCATGACATCATCTGGGACAGAGAATCAGTTTCCAGCCTGGAGAGGAAATGTGTGGAAACATTAACCAGATTCACTGAACTTCAGCGAGAGGGAAAGATCATCATGGAATGTGAGTTTACATCAGAATCTCTAGGGTTGTTATTTGAATGCATTCTTTCATGCAGGTTTATTATCTTCATTGTCTGTCCTGCAGCTCGTCCTGATGTTCACACTCTTGTAAAAGCGTCTGGATCTTCAGTCTCGTCTCTGCTGGTGTGTTTGGCCACAGGCTTCTACCCTAAACATGTGCAGATGGAGATCAGACACGATCAGACGCCGGTCCCTGATGATCAGCTGAACTCAGAGGGAATCAGACCGAACGCTGACGGATCCTTTCAGCTGAAGAAGAGCCTGGAGATCCTGCCGTCTGAAAGATCCCAGTATCAGTGTGTGGTGAAGCACCAGACTCTGACTGAACCGCTCATCATCCGCTGCGGTAACAGGATCATTCATCAGAGTTTATCTAGCTTTCACAAGATCACTTCATTATTACTGTTTCGTTTGCTTCATTAGAACTGAACTAAATCTTTTTGTTTTTCTGTGACAGGAGTGAATGTCCGGATGCGGGTGGTTTTGCTCATTGGATTTATAGTTGCTTTAGTTGTTCTTGTCATCATTCTTCTTGTTTTTTATCTGCTGAGAAAATGTGTTAAACGTCGAAGTGAGTATTATTCCTGTAAGACCTTTATATAGGATGAATAGAAAGGCAGAATGACTGTTAATATTTATCATTTCAGAATTTAACCTGAAACATCAGAATGAAAGCCTACAATTACCAGTATCACCACAATTACCACTATCACAACCACCATTAGGTGAGTCTGAATCTTCTACAAGTCGAAACACTATAATATATTCATACATTCTGCAACACTCTCATGTAATCAGTCTTGTTGTGAATCAGAGAACAGAACTGTGTCATTAAACATTCCTCTCTTTATCTTTTAGACATGATATTTGATCTAGAATCAGAAGAAGGTGAGTCCATGTACAGTATATACAATTTGTGTATTTTAGGAAACATTTTGAGAGCTTCCAGAACAATAGTCATAGAATAGTATTATGTGCCAATAATATATATATATATATATATATATATATGAAGAGACTGACTGTATGTGTTAATATTTATGAACACAAATCATAATCTCTGAATTATTTACATTAAAGGTACAATATGTCAGATTTTTGCATTAAAATATCCCAAAATCACAAGGCCAGTGTTATATATTTTGTTAAAGCCACACTAAGTAGAAATTGTGTTTTTGTCAAACAGCGACCCCTAGAGTCGCTGTGGAATACTTGCACTGTCGTAAATATATTATATTATAACGTTTTTACATGATTGCAGCTAAATCACAAGTAAATAGTCTATAGTCTAGGCCTACTGTATAATTTAATTTGTGTTGTTTTTATTGGAATGTAAACATTACAAAATGCCAGATAACATCAATTAAGTTAAATGTACGTCGCATTATTTCATAACATTGGCCGTTATGATGTCATTAGACATGATTATTGCAATTTATCATAATAGTTTGCAAATTGTGCTCGTTTACACTATTTACAACCTCTACGTTAGGCTTATTTATGATAATTATGTGAGATATTGAAAGCTGTTCTCATGATAATCGCAGGAATCAACGTCAATAGCGTCTGATATCCCTCAGGACTACGTGATAAATACACCTCACAACACCTGAGTTCAGCTGGCAAACTAATTCGTGAGGCATAGCTATCTGATTTATCAAAACGATTCCATTTACACCTGGTCACATAAATGTATTTTTGCAAAACGGATTTAAAATCGATCTTCAATTCTCGCTCTATATGCAGATTTAATGGAGTGCACGTCACCGAAAGCAACAGATATGAGCTGCATTTTATAGATCATCAGCTAAAATTTCAAAATCAAAGACCGCAATAAGAGAGAACAGTAACAGCCCTGGTAAGATAATTTCGTTTCTTTACTTTTAATGATGAAGATTGTGTGTTAAGCGTCTGCGACTTACTTTCACTTTGATTTGCGATAGTTTACACGTTGGCTTGATGCAGTTGCTCGTCTGCGGTGATGCGTGTTCCAGCGCGTCGTCATATCTGGATATAACATAATAGCCTATACAACGCTGTTTTTTTTTTGCATTTTTGGGAGGAGTACAATTTACATATGTGGTTTCAACAACCATATGCATTTACACTTGCGTCTCAGATCTCCTCCTGAAGTGGTTTGAGGGATCGGATTCAAATCCGTCTCAAATGCGTTTCGGAGGGCATTTAAACCTGGACTTTTCACGATCTGAGAAAATGCATGAAGTGGCCAGGTGTAAACAACCCCCATGACAAAAACATACGCACGAAAGCCGAAAACAAACGCTGGTTGGCCTCTCACGTCCAAATTTGACGAAGTGGTGGGGGAAGTGACGTATGCCGTAAAGCAGTCGAATTTTGTAGTTCTTTTTGTGCTCTTGTTACTACCCGAACCCCGAAGTTACATAGTGCCAGTAAAAGCGATACAGACCCTGTCAGGCTATGGCAGACGTGTCATTCAACCTATTGTAAGTCGATGTACCATCACAAGGATCTTGGAAATATATTATGAAGGTTGAAAAGTTACATAGTGTTGCTTTAAGTTGATTACTTATAATATCCCAAATGTTTCCAACTATTTTTAATCATAAGAAAATTGCGATTTTAACCGAGGAAACGGGGCGTTAGAGCAGGGGTGAGCTGGGAGTCGCCAGTCAATGGCGTCATATCCGCGTTACCCTCGGTTTCCGCTCGTACTGCGTGGAGTCCTGGACAAATGCGGAAGTTGTAGTTGTAGCGTCTATCAAGCGAAACGTATCAAACGTTAGCTTGTTTCGTGCAGTCGTTATGGAACATAATTATTCTTTACCGATTGCAGCTGGTTCTGTCGACAAAGACAAGTCCCATAAACGTCAACGTCAACGTACGGGTATTATTGCTTTAGGTTTGTGTTTAGTTTATTGACATTGTTTATCACATCTGGTGTTTATGGCCATGTAAATAAATATAGCATGTGTTATGCATAAAGATTAATCAGTATTTTGGCAAATGATGAGGGTATGTTCGAATGTACTTTTAAAACAATTGTTCAGAACACGTAAAACTGCGCCGCGTTATCACAACAATGAATTATTACACAAATACAGTAACATCTGTGATAACCAATTTAGTATTAAACCTTACTTTTCTTGCGGTTAATTCATTTTAATGAAATAAAAGCATGTCATTAAACGCAACATTTATAAAAATAGAACTTTACCTCATCCATGAACATGATTTTTCGATTCCCGTCTGACTGATTTACATCCACGGTGGAGTTTAAAACGACAGTTCCCATCATTCCACGCTCCTTCACATCGTCATCAAGCTACGCCGTTGTTGTTGTTTGGAATGTAGCGCCCTCTAGCGGCAGAAAATCTTGCATATTGTACCTTTAATTTTTTTTGAAATAATAATTCATTCTCTACTGTACTTTCCTCTGAAGTGCTGACGTCTCTCTCTCTCTCTCTCTCTCTCTCTCTCTCTAAGTGAGTTCACATGCACTAATATTTACTTTCTTTAATTGTTCAATTTATTTAGCATAAAAATCAACATATCATTAAGAAAAAAAAAAAAAAACGACATCAAAATGACCCGTTCACATGCAACATCTTTTTATTAAATCATTCTTCATACAAAAGTAAATCTTCTGAAATCTTTACACAGATCTCTCTGATCATAAACTGAAGTGACATGAGATGATATGAGGAAACTGACTGTGTTAATATTCGTTATTTTAGATGATGATGTATACTCGGGAACATGGAAAATGAAACCAGAACTGTTGGAGGAAATGAGTGAGTCTGAATTGTTTAAAAGCTCCTGTCACTGTACAGCTGATGACTAAATGCATGAACATGTTTAATAACCATAATTTTATTCATTCTGAACTTCATCAGGACCAGAAAGATGTGCAGCTGCTAGAATAATAGAATAGTATTCTGTGCCTATATATATATATATATATATATATATATATATATATATATATATATATATATATATATATATATATATATATATATAAATGAAGAGACTGACTGTATGTGTTAATATTTATGAACACAAATCATAATCTCTGAATTATTTTCATTAATTTGTTTTGAAATAATAATTCATTCTCTACTGTACTTTCATCCGGAGTGCTGACATGTTTCTCTCTCTCTCTCTCTCTCTCTCTCTCTCTCTCTCAGGTTGTTCGATGATATGTGAGTTCACATTCACTAATATTTACTTTCTTTAATTGTTCAATTTATTCAGCATAAAAATCAACATATCATTAAGAAGCAAACTACATCAAAATGACCCGTTCACATACAACATCATTTTATTAAATCATTCTTCGTACAAAAGAAAATCTTCTGAAATCTTTACACAGATCTCTCTGATCATAAACTGAAGTGACATGAGATGATAGGAGGAAACTGACTGTGTTAATATTCATTATTTTAGGTAGAAATGGATCCTTGCAAACATGGAATATCGAACCAGAACTGTGGGAGGAAATGAGTGAGTCTGATTTGTTAAAAGCTCCTGTCACTGTACAGCTGATGACTAAATGCTTGAACATGTTTAATAACCATCATTTTAATCATTCTGAACTTCATCAGGACCAGAAAGATGTGCAGCTGCTTTAAACACTGATCCAGAAGAAGAAAACCCCACAGATCCCAGTGTGGAGGAGGTTCACGGTAGGTCTCTCACACACACACACACACACACACACACACACACACACTGTTTCAATAATGGCTCCTCTCGTTCTCTTTCAGCTGAGGAGGATCACAGTAGGTCCTGAACGAACACACACACACACACACACACACACACACACGCACACACACACACACACACACAGTTTCATTAATGGTTCCTCTCGTTCTCTTTCAGCTGAGGAGGTTCATGACACTCAAAGTCTGTGTGAAACTGAAGCGCCTCCAGCAGCAGCTCGAGGTCAGAACATCTGAATTCATCTCTTATCTGACGCTGATTCTTCATCTCACTCACTCAACGTGTCCTTCATGACTTTTATAGGTGTGATGGGCTCCAAGAACTTCTCTCTGCCTAACTTTGGTGAGTTGAGACTTTCTTGTGTTTTGTAGTTTTAGTCTGTCAGAAACACAGATGTGAAACTATAGATGTGTTTTTCCAGCCATGGAGAGAGAAGACACAGATCAGAACACCATTACCCAGAATGCCCTGCTGTTACCACTGCCAAGTAATGTTAATAGTCTCTCCTTCAAATGACATTTAATGAAACATACTGTAACTCAAATGGTTGCCATATCTGTGCTGATTATGAAGATATTATAATGCTGTTATTCTGTGTTTCAGGACGCTGCAGATCCAAGGACATTTCACTGCCAAACCTCAGTAATGTTTCAGTTCATTTCAACTAAAGATAAACAACATATTCATCCATTTGCACTTGAAATGTTTGCTATTTAATTTTGGTGTTTTTGAACCAGAAACACACAAGTTCTCCGGTTTTAAATGGCCGTCAGTTCAAATGAAATGTTGTGTTGTTTTCTTCAGCTCAAGACAGAAAGGACAGCGATGACTCCGGTTAGAAGATCGAGGATGTTCAGGTTGTTTTGAAGAATCAGATCTAGAGCTTTACTTCCATCTTTGTCCGGCCACAAGAGCGTGATAAATAATGTGTATAATGTGTAATATTTGCATTCAAACGAAAGTGTATAATGTTAATGTCTATTGAATAAAAATAATAATAAAATCATTCTTTAATTTATATAATTTAATTTAGCACTTCAGGTAATAGATGTATGTCAGTTGTTTGAATGAATCCGCAGTGGTGTAAAGTATTGGAGTAAAGTTACTTAGTTACTGTGCTTAAGTATCTTTTTGGCTACTTTGTAGTTTTACTGAGTATCAAATATATTAGCATCTTTTAATCTCTACTTGACTACATTTTTGAATATTGTAAATGTACTTTTTACTCCAATACATTTGCGATGAGTGATGCAATTACACATTACATTTTATGGCACCCAACTTTTTCTGCTACAAAGTGATATCGCCGTCCAAGGGCATTGAAGAACTACGTCTTGTGTGTTTTGCCTGTATCATCCAAACAAGGCTTTACGTGAATGCGAGTGCATTAGCAGTTTCTGAATCACAGTTGTTTAATTTAGGAGATGAGGACATGACATGCAGCCGGTGATGAGGCCGAAACCAGCACATTTAGTGCAAGTAGATTTGACAATTTAATTTTACTTAACATTATTTTATTTAGCCTATCCACTGATACCTTTTTGAAGGATATTGGTTTACTTATGGCCTTTTGGTGCACTTGAGCTCAACTGAGACTTGAGAGTTTATAGGTGTCGAGGACTAGTGCAACTTTGAGTCTATATATGAGTAAAATACTGTTAAAATCAGATACTCCAAGACTTTTACTCTAGTCGTATTGGAATTGGTGACTGTAACTTGTAATAGAGTCATTTTCGCTGTAAGGTATCTGTACTTTTACTCAAGTATGGTTTTCAGGGACTCTTTACACCTCTGTGAATCCGTAGTCAGTGTGGACTGCGGAGCACACGAGAGTTTGCCTCATTTTATAAAGTGGTGTTATTTAATCATGTGCGTTCATCTAAAAAAATAATAAAAATCATGTAGCCTACACCCAATAAATCCTCAACGAAACAACAACATGTGCATCTGCACTGCGTCCTGACCAGACGTACCAATTTAACCCGAGCCACATCGGTTACTACAAAACAATATATATTATTGATTTTTATTGAAGAAAATCAATAATCAGTTCTACCGCTTTGAATGCAAACACGTGACATTACGTGCACGTGTAGGCTATGCGGATGTAGGCCAAAAATCGAGACACCCCTCGCTGCCTGTAGCACGATGACGTAGCTGGATGATCCAATACGTACTGGATGGGGAAGTTCTTCCCACTTCTATCTGGAACTGTATCCCTAACTTCCTGTTAAAGCCTGTGGGAGGACTTGAAATCCTTATACATTACAATTATAATATCTCCAAGCTCCCTTTGAAGTTGGCAAACTTTCACAAACAGATGTTATCCTGTTGTCTCTTATGTACAATCAAAATTTTTCACCACACACTTACTTTATTTGGAATAATAAGGATATACATATAAGAATAAAACATTATTCTACCGTAATTGGTTTGATAAAAATATCCTTTTAGTGTCACAGCTTATTGATGAAAATTGTAATTTCTTTTCTTATAGAGACTTTATGGATGCATTTCCGGTCCCCCCAAAAGAATATGCAGTCATTTTTGATGCTATTCCCTCTGGTGTTAGAATGCTACTTCAATCCTGTCCTAAAGGCCCTTCTTGTTCTCCTCCCTCTTTAGACTCCTCTAACCTCTATATAGATAACTGTCTCCTTGTCAGTAGTGAATTCACCAACAAGAAAATCAGATCAATCCTTCTCAAACCTGGTGCTTCTGCTCCCCCTTGCATCAGTTTTTGGAATAATAAGTTCGAAAATATCGATTGGAAAATATTTTGGTCTCTAAAAAAAGAGTTCTTGATTACCAACAAAGTTGTTGAGGTCTCCCTCAAGATTGTTCATAAATGTTACCCTTGTAACTATCGTCTGTCTAAATTTCATACTAGTATTAAAGAGGAATGCTCTTTTTGACTGTGTTACCCAGAAACTATTGATCATATTTTTTGGGAGTGCTTATATTCAAGGATCTTCTGGCTTGATTTTTCGAACTATGTGAATAAAAACATTTCTGAAGATTTTACTTTAACTTTAATTTTTTTTTTGTGATAATTCTAATAGAGATTTTGTTATTAATCTGCTTCTTTTCCTAGCAAAGTTTTTTTATCCACAAATGTAAGTTTATCGTTAGAAAACCTCTTTTTTTTGTATCTTTCTAAAGGACTTTAGCCAATACTTGCTCTCTCAACAATAGGCCTATGTCACACTTCCTGCTTCCGGAACGCAGAACTTCCGGTCAACAGTATTTCTCCATAAGGATTTAGATTATCAGCCATAATGTCTAAACCATCCGAGGTAGACTGACCACGAGCTATGAGGTTGTGAAACGAAGCTTTTTGCTCCTGTAGAAGCTATAAGTTCGTATGAAATCAACCTTGTTTTAAGAAAAACATGTTTTATCCGCGATCTTATGACAAAAAAAACTACACTACCCACAATCCTAAGCGTAGCAGCAACGTCTGCTGATTGGTCCAACTCGCTGTTAGCATAGAAACGTTTACCTTACTGGCGAACGGCCTGCCGCTGTTGTTCTAGTGTACCGGGTTGCTCTGCGTCAGGACATAGACAGCCATAACTCAGCTTTCACGCTTTTCCACTTGAGAGTTTTCATTTACCATCCGAACCACATCGTCATATGTGACTTCAGGCAGGTTGCGGAGAGATTTGGTCCAGCGGTATCTATCGGACTCCGCCATTGTAAAAAGCTAACCGGAAGAGCCGTATCCCTACTAAAAGAAATACTTACCGGTCTTCAATTTTTTCGTGACATAGGCCTATAGCCTGACTACGTCAGAGTTCCTACTTCCGCTAATTTCATTTCGCTCCTGTAGTCAGTCTGAGACAGCGTAATAGCTTTCCGTTTTCCTCCGGCCTGAAAACAGCCGGCCAATCAACGAACAGAGGGCGGGCTGAGAGCCGTGACGTAGACGCTGATTGTACCGTGGTGGATGCGTAGATTTACTTAACATAATCTGCAAAAGTTGTTCACAGCCATGTTCACTCCGGTATTTCGCTCGATGGTTTAGTTTTTGCATCATACATGCGTTTACAGTGGAAGTTAGATGCGGCTGAGCATGCACATAACACACGCCATAACCAAACGTTATGTGATTGGCTTACGGGTAACCAATGATTTTAAACTTCAGACAAGCGCCCCCCCGCGAGAGAGAAAACACTTTTCAATTATGCCATGCCAGACTCTGTCTACAAAGCAAAGTGAAGTAGCAGAGTCTGGTATTACCAGGCTAACTCAACAAGCCCTTTGGCTATAAATACACTTCTACAATGTGCCATGTTTAAGCTATTGAAATCCCCGTAACCTCTTGTATGTATTGTCATTTTATTCATGAAATGTATTTTTTGCAAGTACTGCTTATTCTGTTATCACTTTCAACAGCCTCTGCTTGTTTGTGTACTTGTACTGAAATGTACAATAAAAAATAAAAAAATGGGGAAGTTCGGATCATTTTGCTGACTCTCTTGTTCGATCTCGTTCATCAAAATGAACGAATCTTTTTTCGAGTCATTTCGTTCATTTAAGGGGCTTTAAATGTTATACTTTTAACTGGCAAATTCCACGAACACATCCACCAACGCAATCTTGATCAAATTCTGATTTAAGAAATCATTATAATGCAGTCAAAAATAATTTACAGGGAACATAAATAATTACTTTACCTTCCGAGTCTTTCGTTCAATTGTCACGTGACAAACGCAATGAACATAATTCGCATGCGCTGGTGACCTAGTGACATATGCTCAATATTGTAGTGAGATGATGTTCTAACCTATTTTTTACAGTCTATGGTTCTAACCTGTGTAGTAGTAGCCTACTGATAAATAGTAATAAGTAATTATTGATAAATAATTATTTACATAAATGTGATGCTTTCCTAGTTTCTCACATGCAAAATAGTTAATTTCACAACATTTTAAATAACATGATTTTAAACCTAAATGTGATGGATTTAATGCGTGTACATACAGAACATTTTAAAATAAAGCCATTTTATTTTATTCAGGTCATATTTGCTGAGTGAAAGCGAAAATGAGTCAAGTAATTGTCTCTGTAATTTTAATCCTAAAGAGGTAGGCCTACAATACAATACGGTCTGTAAACAACTTAAAATACCAGTAGGCTACACATTCAAGGGAAAATGCAAAAATAATAACAGCATCAAGAAACTAAATCTTGTCAGGAAAAAAAGTGCTTAATATTTAGCTTGGTAAGAGTTCCTTCTTTAATGGCTATACTCATTTTTCCACAGTGATCTGCATAAGGTTCCTCTTGCCACCCGTCCCTTAAAATACGGAATCGTCCCGTATTTACAAGTAAGATGATGCGTCCCGTATTTTTCATTAGGCCCACACATAGTTGAATAAAAACATAAGGATTTTGCAGTATGGATAATACAAATAGCAAATATAAAAATATCAATTTCACAATTGCACTTTAGTGTCTTTGTTTCTATAGCGACGGAGTTTTATGTATGTACATCATGCCATGAAACATAAAAAAAAATAAAAAATAACTGAATTTAAGTTTAATATACAAACTGATCACAGCAGTCAGATCACGCAGTTGTCACTCGAGTGATCATTTATATTTAACTTAACTTAACTTATTCAGGTTTTTTTTTTTTTTTTTTTTTTTTTACAGACCAAAACACACCACCGCGCATGCGCGTCCAGTACGTGTCGGATCTGATTCCAGCTACGTCATCGTGCTACAGGCTGCAGCGAGGACTTCTTGGAAAAATCTGCAATATGAACTCTATCAAAGTTCTCCTCCTGCTTTCCGCTATTTTGCCTTCTCAGAGTGGTATGACTCCGTATTTTTCTGTGAAACATTACATTCACCTCTAGTGGATTATAATACGTATTCAGATAGTGTGTTTTGGGGCAAATCTGTGTTGAGAGAATGCTGAAAAGTTCCGTACAGAATTATGTAGGCCTACCCATGTTTAATCCATTTATTTAACTTAAGATTTATTTTTTGGGCAGATTTATCTTTAAACTTTGTTTCTTTTTTGTTTAAACAAGTTTCTTCTTTTTTCCTCATTTCAGAAATGCACTCTCTATACTACATGTACAGTGTAATATCGAAATCTGGAGACATTTATGAATTCTACAACTCAGTCGAGCTCGATGACATACAGATGAGTTTGTGTAACAGTGTGAATAAAGCAGATTTCATGACTCGATTGTGTAAGAAATCAAAGAGACTCTTTAATAAAAGTGATGATCTGCATTATAATCAACAGTGGCTTCAGATCAACATTAAAACACTGATGGACAAGAGGAATGAGAACAGCACACGGGACACAGGTAAATAGCCAATAACATTTTGCCATAATATTTCTAATATTACTTAAGGATGCATAATATGACAATTTTTAATATATTTACTTGTTTCCACATTTTTTAAGATAACATTTTTGCATGGCACTAACCGACAGGTTACGGCAAATTAAGTTTGGTTTGAGAAATTAATTTGACCTGCCGTGTTGGAAAATTACTTTGACATGACATTTTTTACTTTTTTAGCACAACAATGCTAATCACTTTAATCAAATTTCATTCCTCTGTAAACTTTTAGAATAATATCACTCACATTTAGTGAATCTTCTGTTCTTAATCTTCTGTGTTTCTCTAGATCGTCATGTTCTTCAGTGGAGGCACGGCTGTGCAGTTGAACGTCACTCTAATGGTTCAGTAATGTTTCTTCGTGGCTCTGATGAATATGCCTATGATGGCCAGACCTTGACCTTTGACCTCTCAATGCACTGGAAGCCTTTAGTCCTCGTGTGGAAACGTGTGGAATGTGTGGGAACATTAACCAGATTCACTAAACTTCAGCAAAAGGGAAAGATCATCATGGAATGTGAGTTTACATCAGAATCTCTAGGGTTGATATTTGAATGCATTCTTTCATGCAGGTTTATTATCTTCATTGTCTGTCCTGCAGCTCGTCCTCGTGTTCACACTCTTGTAAAAGCGTCTGGATCTTCAGTCTCGTCTCTGCTGGTGTGTTTGGCCACAGGCTTCTACCCTAAACATGTGCAGATGGAGATCAGACACGATCAGACGCCGGTCCCTGATGATCAGCTGAACTCAGAGGGAATCAGACCGAACGCTGACGGATCCTTTCAGCTGAAGAAGAGCCTGGAGATCCTGCCGTCTGAAAGATCCCAGTATCAGTGTGTGGTGAAGCATCAGGCAGGCGTAATAGAAGATTACATAGATTATTATGATTATGACAATTATAATGGCCCAGGTATATAGTACTGCTGTTTGGCTGACCTGTGTTTTGCTTTATGCTTTCATATGAACACTTCATTGGTTGTGCTACATTTGATTTTGCACCAGTATAACTAAACTAGGGATGCACTGATACCAGTATCAGTATCAGGCTCGATACTGAGCTCGTGTACTCGTACTCATAGAACTGCTCCGACACCAACAACCGAAACCAGGCAGCATTTGTACACTTGTGTCCAGACAAAGAAACACTGACAACAGAGAGTGTTGAGTGAGTGTAGAGTGTTTTTTTTTTACATAAACTCCGCCTCCTGAACACGATTTATAGATTATCATGACAGATACAGTGCTATGCATAAGTTTAGACACCCATGCTAAAGTTGACTAAAAAGAGGAATAAAAAATCATCTTTTGGAAATTGAACTTAATGCCTTAATTTAAAAAATTAGGAAAAATCCAACCTTTAAGGACACCAATTTTCTTTGTGAATGAATAATGTATCGTAAATAAATAAATGTTCTTCCTTAAAATGCAGGGTGCATAAGTCTGGACACCCCTATGTTAAATTCCCATAAAGGCAGGCAGATTTTTATTTTTAAAGGCCAGTTACTTCATGGATCCAGGATACTATGCATCCTGATAAAGTTCCCTTGGCCTTTGGAATTAAAATAGCCCCACATCATCACATAGCCTTCACCATTCCTAGAGATTGTCCAGACTTATGCACCCTGTATTTTAAGGAAGAACATTTATTTATTTACGATACATTATTCATTCACAAAGAAAATTGGTGTCCTTAAAGGCTGGATTTTTCCTAATTTTTTTAAGGCATTAAGTTCAATTTCCAAAAGATGATTTTTTTATTCCTCTTTTTAGTCAACTTTAGCATGGGTGTCTAAACTTATGCATAGCACTGTATCTGTCATGATAATCTATAAATCATGTTCAGGAGGCGGAGTTTATGTAAATTTTAGGGTTAGTGATGTCACTAACCCGGGAAGAATGCCGTGTAGTCTCTACCAGCCGTTTGTTGCAACAAATTTTGTTTATGCTCAATTACACAGCTCATTACACAGTAACTAAAGTTAGAAAAGTGAAATTATAATCAACCATCCCTTTAACATTAACTGACGAGAGAGAGAGAGAGAGAGTTGAAATGTTGAATGCTCTTGATTGCTGATCGTTCACTCAGCACACGTAATTTGGATTAAAAGTTAAATTGTATATGAATGTAAAACATGAACTGTTACTTGATTTATGAAGCTGCTCACTGCAGAGAAAAATGGGTGGAGCTTAAGTCTAGCTCCTCCTCTCTAGAGGTCAAGCGAGGAGGAGCCAATGTAATTTGGGCCTAGTGGGTGGAGCTAGAATATCCAGCCGCACCCTAACCCCACCCACAACTCTATCCCTCCAGAGAGGAGGAGCTGGTCATCGTTTGACTCTGCAGTGAGAACCACTTGGATTTATGTATAACGAGTGGTTCCCTACATTATTACAGGACGTTTGCAAGTCAAGCAGTTTCATGAACACAAACATCCGAAGCGCACGGCCGAAAAACCGCGTCACACAGTGTGTACTGAATCGAATTATCTTTTATGTCTTGCGCTTGTACGGGCGAATTCACACAAAACTATGTAAAAACGTCCATCTTGGCGAGTATATTAGTGAATATAGTCGGTTATATGTCAAGTGAACGTAGACGGTATATTCAAATCTGGGATCCGTGCATTCGGTCTTAAAGGGACAGCAGCCTATTAAACCTGATGCTGTGTTTTAATGTTAATCAAACAAAGGACAAAAAAAAAACTCACTGCTCTCGACTAATTAACTTTTGTAACTTTAATAAAGATCCATCCATATTTGACACACGTGGCGCTTAACACATCGCTGGCTGAGGGGATTCACGCGACTGAACGCGTCTTTATGCCCAGTACACACAGTTAACATGAATCGTGATTTTGTTTGCCACGAGGATGACTTTTTTAATACCTTGGATGATTTTAAAGCAATTACTTGTGGCGTCTGCCAAATGGGCAAAGTTTTTAATCATGTTGAACATAGCCCAATTGCGTTTGGGCAATCATTTATTTGTGAGAACTGTAAGCGTATTGCTGAACTACAAGAATTGGTAATCGGGCTGCAGGAAAAGATACAAGGAAGAGACATTATAATTTCAAAACTTCGAGGACATCAGAAACAACTGCTTACTATTAATTCTACGCTGGTTGAAGATGATGATTCACCTTCGGAGAAAATTGTCTTTTCCACTCCGTTGGTCAACAGCTGGACGAACGTTACAAGGAGAAAACGTAAAGCGGGTAAATCTCTTTTAATACCCCCTGGAAAGTCCCTGTTTCGTCCATCTCCAATATCTGAGGTTGCAGATCCTGTCCCAGTTCATAACCGCTTTGCTTCGCTGTGTAATACTCAGGAAGTGAACACGAGTACATTGGATCCTACCTCAGCCATATCCAGGGAAAATACATTGTGCAGTGGAGAGCGAGAGCGAGATGACCCAGGTTTGTTTTCGTCTTGTGTTTCTCCCGGGCTTTGTGAAGTTGATTGCTCAGTTCGGCCCAAAGAAAATATCAACACGTTAATTGCAGCAGCTGGTGTGCCTCGTCGCACTCAACTTACACCAAGCACAGTTATTGCTGGAATTTCGATGGTTCGCAAAGTTAAAGTCCCCAATGCCAGAATTCTCTATTATCCTGGAGCAAGGGTAAAGGATCTAATTTCAGCATTTCCTACAATAAACAAGCAACTCCCTAACACAGAACGCTTTGTTATTCATATTGGCTCTTATGACGTCATGGACAGAAACTCACAGAGTCTAAAGGAAGACTTTATAAATCTACTTGGCCTTATCCAAGAAGTAGGGATGCTACCTGTTGTTTCCAGTCCTATTCCTTCTCTTCGTACAGAAGGTGAGAAATTCAGCCGTTTGTGGTCTCTCCATGTATGGTTACAAAACTATTGTCAAGATAATGGATTTCCCTTTGTTGATAATTTCGATTCTTTTTGGGGAAAATATGAACTTTTTAGTCGTGATAGGTGTCATCTAAATGAAAAAGGGGCTCACCTACTGTCTTCTCATATTGACTTCCTTCTGAACACTATCAGTTGAAGGGACATTGCTAGGACATCTAAATCAAAGGTGGATATTGACAATATTAGCTGCTCATTAATTAATACGCAAATGGTTAGATGTGGTACTAAAATGGCTAACACCTCAAATCCTGGGCAAGTAATCCCTACCATAATTTCAAAGCGCTTTTCTCATAGACTTACAGATACATTTGGGTTTTCTAGTTATGCTAGGCATAATAATCTCATACTTATTAATTTATTTAGCAATGCAAGCACTTGTAATCTGCCTATATTAGCTCCTTTGCAAACATCATATTGCCCCTCTGATTTTAAAACAAGACTAGGGCTTGGTTTAATGCACATTAATGTTCGAAGTATCATCCCTAAACTTGACATGCTAGACTTGTGGGTAAATGATTCTAAACCTGACATTATAGTGTGTTCTGAAACCTGGCTTAAAGGAGAACTCCGGTCAATTTT
The DNA here is from genome assembly GCF_965113295.1 of Leuciscus leuciscus. NCBI lineage: Eukaryota > Metazoa > Chordata > Actinopteri > Cypriniformes > Leuciscidae > Leuciscus > Leuciscus leuciscus. Next base: position 39,372,732 of record NC_138736.1, read on the forward strand.
AACATTAAGCAAATTTTTTTGTAAATTTGGAGTGCTGTCAGTACAGAGAACAACGACAAAAATCGGTGTTGCCTACACCGTGTTATCCTCGTTTTAAAATGTGCACCCTGTTGACTTCAATGGGGCAAGTTTTAAACCTGCTTTTAGCCTCTTAACATCCTTGATGTGTCATTACAAGTGCACAGGTCATGTGAGTGATTCCTTCGGAGTGAACGCGAGTGAATCTGACTGCAGTAGATGTGAAAGAAATATATAAAAAATGATGTTTATTCAGCCAGCGCACATACCTGTATTTACATCCTGTTTTCGGTCGAAGTCCACAGTAGTCGATTGTCGAGTTCACGCGCGTGATCATAGGTACTAACCTGTGCAAATTTTAAAACGAGGATAACACGGTGTAGGCAACACCGATTTTTGTCGTTGTTCTCTGTACTGACAGCACTCCAAATGTACAAAAAAATGAGCTCAATGTTAAAATTGACCGGAGTTCTCCTTTAAATCCTCTGATGGTGATGTTATTGTAATTAATGATTATAATGTCTTTAGATGTGATAGAGCCAAAAAGGGTGGAGGTGTCTGTATGTATGTACATAAGGATTTTAAGGCCTCAAAATCTTTTAGTATGTCTGTTCCTAAACAATTTGAGCTTCTTGTTATTAATGTTGAAATCTTTTGTGTTTGTCTCTGTTGTTGGAGTTTATCGCCCTCCATCTGCTACACAGGAAGCAGTCACTTCTATTTTTGAATTACTTGCCCCCTTTTTAGAAAATGAGATTGTAATACTTGGTGATTTTAATTTAAATTGGTTATCACCTTCTTCTGCTTATTTTAGAACAGCTTGTGTTGATATGAACTTGTCACAATTGATCATGGAACCTACTCGAGTTAATTTAAAAGACCCTTCAAGATCAACTCTGATAGATTTAATCCTTACGAATAATCCTCATAAATACCCTCATACGGTTGTCTTTGCTATGGACCTTAGTGATCACTCTCCTATAGTCTGTGTTAGAAACACTAAATTAATTAAAACCAAACCCCGACTCGTTACAAAAAGGAGTTTAAAAAATCTAGATAATGAAGGGTTTCTCCGTGATCTTTATTATTCTGACTTACCAAGTGTTTTTAATGTTTCAGATGTGGAATTGGCTTTTGAAACATTTAAAAGTATTTTTAATTCAGTGGCAGACAAATATGCTCCTATGAAGACATATAGAACTAAAGACAGGATAAACCCATGGTTCACTACAGAAATTTCAGAATTATTGCAATTAAGAAATAAAGCATGGTCTAAAGCCAGGCAAACTGGACTATGTAGTGACTGGCTTACATTTAAACAACTCAGAAACAAGTGCACCATCTCTGTGAAAAAGGCAAAATCAAGTTATTATTTAAATACAATTTCTAGTAGTCAAGGTGATCCCACTAAATTTTTGGAAAGCCATAAAATACCTAAAACGAAGTTGCCATTCCTCTTTGCCTAATACGATTACATCTCATTCTAAAACTGTAAATGACAAAATTGAAATATGTGATGCGTTTAACCAACATTTTGTTACAGCTGGTAATTTGTTTGAGGGTGGAAATTGTAATGATGTGGTGCTCCCAGAAAGGTCTGATTGTGTAGCTAGAACCAAGTTAAGAGAAACAGCTCTCTCTTCCAATATTTTGTCAGATGAAGTTGTGAACCCATCTTTTTCATTTACAATGTGTTAGCTCCGAGGAAGTTTTCAAAGCTCTTTTAACTATTGATATAAAAACTGCTACTGGAGCAGATGATCTTAATCCCTGTCTTTTGCATCTTGCTGCAACTATTATTGCTGAGCCACTTGCCCACATTTTTAACTTATCCTTGTTAACAGGAATAATTCCTAAGGTTTGGAAGACGGCCCTGGTACGTCCACTTTTTAAATGTGGTGATCCCAGAGATTTAAACAATTATAGACCTATTTCAATGCTTTCATGTCATATTTGAGAAGATAGTAAATCTGCAGTTGCGCTCCTTTTTAGACGAACATTGCATTTTGAAAACATATCAGTCAGGTTTCAGACCTGGTCATAGCACCACTTCTGCTGTTACTCGGGTATTGGATGACATTATAAATGGTATGGATAAGAAGAAGCATTGTGCAGCCTTGTTTATAGATCTATCTAAGGCTTTCGACACTGTGGATCATTCTTTACTTGTAAATAGGCTGTCATCAATTGGACTAGACCTGGCGGCCTGCAGATGGTTTGAAAATTATCACTGATGGTGTCAAATCAGGTTTTCTTGAGCTTTTGAAGGGTGTTCCACAGGGATCGATTTTAGGTCCGGTTCTCTTTTCTATTTATATCAATAATATTGGTTCAGCTATAAAAAATGGTCAACTCCACCTCTATGCTGATGATACGGTTATTTATGCTATTGCCCCTACAGCTGACCAGGCCCATTCTGAGCTACAATCTGCCTTTACAGCTATACAGAAGGTCTTTGTTGAATTGAAACTGGTAGTTAACGTAGGTAGGCAAAACCAAGTGCTTTTTTCAAATAGACACCAGAAAATAGGTGATGATTAATGTTTTTGCACATTGGATGGTGCCTCTATTGACTGTGTTCATGTTTATAAATATTTGGGGATCTGGATTGATGACAGGTTTTCCTTTAAAACGCATGCTGATGAGTTGGTAAAGAAACTAAGAGTTAGAGTGGGTTTCTTTTATAGAAACAAATCTTGTTTCACCCTAAATAATAGAAAACAAATTGTTGAATCCACTTTTTTACCTATCATTTATTATGGAGATACAATCTATATGCATGCCTCTGCTTCTGTTCTAAAACCTCTCGATGCTGTATATCATAGTGCCATTCGTTTTATTACTGGGGATGGGTTTAGTACCCATCACTGCACACTTTATCATAAAGTAAATTGGCTGCCCTTAAAATCTCGTAGAGAAATGCATTTTGCACTTTTTGTGTACAAAGCTCTTTTGCACAAACTACCATCTTATATTAATTCACTTTTAACTGTTAGAAGGTCTGGTTATCAGACCAGAGCTCATGGATGGCTATTATTACAGATCCCAAAGATCTCCTCTGAATTGGGTAGATCTGCTTTCAGTTTTTCTGCCCCTCACACTTGGAATGAATTACAATGTACTTTTAAACTGGATGATCTGATGCCTTTATGCCATTTTAGACGTCTGCTTAAGGATTATTTTATTACTGATTGTGTTTGTTTCCTATGATTGTTTCTGCTTTCCTTTTAATTGCTTTTAATTTATTTAGCTTGTTTTACTGTATATTGCACTTCTAGCTGTATTTTCTCTTTTTTTTCTGTGTGACCTACACAGGTCGTTGCTGTAAATGAGAATTCGTTCTCAAGTCAACTTACCTGTATAAATAAATATAAATATATTTAATTTATACAGTAATAATTTATATTCTTTTGGTTTCTCTACCCAATACATTTAAAAATGACATATGGAATGAAAATACAGGTATCGGTACTCTGTATCTGCAATACCAAAAACGAAGGTATCTGGAAAAAGTGGTATCGGTGCATCCCTAAACTAAACTAATACTTGATGGATCATGGATCATTTTGTTCATCATCAGTTATGTGTGATTTTGCACCAAAACTTGACAAATAATGGATTTCTGTTCTGTGACAGGTGTGATTAGAATCAGTACACATGATGCAATTGTTCCAGAGATAGAAGAAGACAGAAGAAGCTCATCGTCGCTGTTGGAAGCAGTCATTGGATTTGTATCTTGTATTTCTGTTGTTTCCTTTTTTTCCCTCACAGTTTATCTAATTAGAAATTATGGTAAATATCCAAGTACCATTTAAATCCCTTAAAGTCATAAATACGGATAGAAGAGGAGGATGACCGTTCTAATGTTTAACATTTCAGGAAAGCGGGACACACTGAAGACACCATCACTAGTGCAACTATCAGGCGAGTCTGACTCTTCTAGAAGTTATTAAAGCACAACACACGAGATGAGGAGACTGAGCATCTGTGACACACCACAGACACACCAACACACACAGACAGACACACACACTGTTTCATTAATGGCTCCTCTCGTTCTCTTTCAGCTGAGGAGAATCGCAGTTGGTCCTACACACACACACACAGACAGACACACACACACACACACACACAGAGAGAGAGAGAGACACAGACACACCAACACACACAGACAGACAGACACACACACACACAACACTGTTTCATTAATGGCCCCTCTCGTTCTCTTTTAGCTGAGGAGGTTCACAGTAGGTCCTACACACACACACACACACACACACACTGTTTCATTAATGGTTCCTCTCATTCTCCTTCAGCTGAGGAGGATCACAGTAGGTCCTACACACACACACACACACACACACACACACACACACACACACACTGTTTCATTAATGGCTCCTCTCGTTCTCTTTCAGCTGAGGAGGTTCATGACACTCAAAGTCTGTGTGAAACTGAAGCGACTCCAGCAGCAGCTCGAGGTCAGAACATCTGAATTCATCTCTTATCTGACACTGATTCTTCCTCTCACTCACTCAACGTGTCCTTCATGACTTTTATAGGTGCGATGGGCTCCAAGAACTTCTCTCTGCCTGACTTCGGTGAGTTAAGATGGGTTTAATAGATTTGATTTTTAGTCAGACAGACACTGGATGTGAAATTAGTTTTTTCCAGCCATCGAGAGAGGAGACACCGATCAGGACACCGTTACCCAGAATGCCCTGCTGTTACCACTGCCAAGTAAGATCTGTAGTTTCTCTTCAAATTATTTGTGTTTATATACATACTATATATATATATATATATATATATATATTATAATGCTGTTATTCTGTGTTTCAGGACGCTGCAGATCCAAGGACATTTCACTGCCAAACCTCAGTAATGTTTCAGTTAATTTCAACAAAATATAAATAACAATAATAATCTGTCAGTAATTTATATTTTTATATTTTTATATTTGATATTTTCAGTTTTTAATGAGTGTAAATTAGCAGTTTGTTTGTTTTTCAGTTTAAGACAGAAAAGACACCAGTGACTCCAGTCAGAAGATCAAGCAGTTGCTCATGAGTTTGTTCTGGTTGAATCAGATGTTACATCATCATCATCATCATCAGTGCCAAGAGTATGTGGACACCTGAACATCAGTCATAGGAGGTTTCCACACCGTCAACACAGCTTTCACAACTTTCATCAGACACTGAGTTATGAGGATATGTGGTCATGGATTGAGTTTGCTCTCCGTTTCCTTGTAATTCAACTTTTTCTGAGCATCTTTTTGGGGCCTTTTTTAAATTCGTGTGCATCTCTTCTCTTTTCCTTTCCTCTTTGATGATGAGGGCGGAGCAACCTGTCACTCACATGAGATCAGCCAATAGCAAACCACCACCATCCAATCATCCAATCAATTCCCCACAGACAAAATCAAGCCCCGCCCACATTTGTTCTTGTTCCAGAAGTGTTTCACTCAGATATACATCACAATAGAGAAGAAAAGATTATCTCAACTTCCGTTTCATGTCGACTTTGAGGAAACTAGACACTAAATTTAGTCAGCACACTGCAGGCTGTTTCTTTAATATTATTATTATTCTATTATTTTACTGACTCATGGAAACCCTTTACATATCAGGGAATAAAGTAGTGTTTCCTAGTCCAGGAAAAGTCATTGGAGTAATAAATAAATCTGGAAAGGCAACATTTCTAGTTTTGATTAGCTCTAAAATACTTTATCGGCACATTGCACTCTTTTTCGTATGATATGTTGCCTGAACATTCTTATGTTCTATGCGTGTTTAATGTCTTCAAATTGTATTTTTTGCGGGTTTCTTTTTGTGCTATAAATAATTGTAAAAATATTGTCTTTTTCTAGTTTCGCCTAAAAGTATTTTTTACGGTATACAGTAGAATTATCTTTCTGCTGTCATGTAGCTTACAGGCACCTTTTCATAAGCGGTTTAAAGGATTTTACTGTAGATTTAATGTTTTCTCTTAATCGGAGCAGAGATGAACCGAACCAGACTGTATTAAAGGGATACTCTACTTTAAAATGAAAATTCTGTCACCATATACTCACCCTCATGTTGTTTCAAACCTGTATGAATTTCTTTCTTCTGCTGAACAGAAAGGAAGATATTTAGAAGAATATCAGTAACCAGACAGTTTCTGGTCTCATTGACTTCCATAAAAGAAAAAAAATATATACTATGGAAGTCAATGAGACCAGAAACTGTCTGGTTACTGATATTCTTCTAAATATCTTCCTTTCTGTTCAGCAGAAGAAAGAAATTCATACAGGTTTGAAACAACATGAGGGTGAGTATATGGTGACAGAATTTTCATTTTAAAGTGGAGTATCCCTTTAAGTAAGAGGTTTCTTTCTTTGTCTTTGTCATTCAAGAGCTTTTATCAATGGAACATATTGAGACTGTATTGACTTCTTATTGTAACCAGCAGAGGGCAGCATGAACCCGAGAGACACACACTTTTAAAGAATTCATGAAATTACAGGTTAAAATATTCCCGGTCGACTGACATTTGTTAAGACGTCTGTTTTAAACATTACAGTCCTCATGATGACTTTCGTTAACTTTACTTTAAGCTGGTCACTGGTTAAATGTCTGATACAGAGCTTCTTGCAACTTGAAGCAGAAAAACGGTCTCGGCGTGTGTTCATGAGCCAGCGTTTTCTCGGTCGACAAAAACTTAAAGTTCAGTTGAACTTTGAAGAAGCTGTAGGCTGTATAGTGGGCATAGGCGTAATTTATGGGTGGGACATGTCCCCACCACTTTTTGCTAAGGTCGATATTGTCCCCACCACTGTAGTAATGGTGTAGACATTTTAGGACATCCTCAGACCTCAGACATATGAAGACAAGGCATCATGCCTCAAACTAAAAGGCTTCAGTCATTGGACAAAATGGCATCGCGCCTCAGACTGAAAAGCTTCAGGTCTCAGGAAAAAACAATGCCAGGTGTCAGGTCTCGTACGAAACACCAGATCAGACGAAACAGCCTCAGACAAAAAGGCATCAGACATAAAGGCATTGGACGAAACGGCATCAGACATAAAGGCTTCTTATATTATATATGCTTTAATTAAATGTTAAAACATGCACTCGCGAAATGCATGTTCTCTTCTGTAGGTTCTGACCATTTAAATACACACAAAGTAGTCGGATCTATGTATTTATTCACGTGAAAATTCCCACCACTAACAACATATATCAGACATCGTTAAACGACAAATTAGTCCCAATGTACTATTTAAATCGATTGCTGTACATCGTAATATTATTGTTGCCTACATAAATTTTTTTTATGATTTAGCGTTGTGTTAGCAACGCCACTGATAGTGGGACACAACAGCATTCATATGTTTTCTTCTGCTGTCTCTGAAATTTAAAAACTTTAAATTAGTTTGTTTTGCACATATTATTAATCGGCTCGCCTGGCTTGAGAAAACAATGACGGTCAAATTCCTGTAACCGGAAATAAGTGAGTTGTACTATTTCAAAACGGAGGTACACATCATCTAGGTTGCCAGGTTTGCCCTTTTCAACTGTTGCTGTGGGTTCATTTCCCCCCCGCTGGTTAAAGGTTTCACATATTGCACATTTGCACAAACTGTAGCCTATTTGACTGAAATAATTGTATTGACATATTTTACATTCTCTACCAATGATAAAACTGTGCTAGATGGTGTGTTTTGTGAGTGATAGATTATTATAAATATTCTCAGCCCTCTTTAGTTGAAAATGCACATCTGTGAGAAAAAAAAATCAATATAATATATCAAAAATATAAATTGTCAAGCTTCTTCAAAGTTTATCATGACATTTATTGCCCTCATACAAAAACCACTGCTCATCACTGTGATAAAAACAAACTGGTGTAGCCTGGATAAAGTTCCTGTCTATTTCTTGTACTTATATGACTCATGACACTTTTCATTTCTCTTTTCCTGTGTGTGATGAACTGTCACGTTTCGTTGGGTATATGGATTAATAAAATTGTGTAAGTACAATGCACAACAGTGACTGTAAAACATTTTAGCTATGTTGAGTTTTGATATTTGGATAGGGTCGTTGGACTGGTTTTAGTCTATTTCTGATTGGCCTTTGGGCTGGTTCTTCTTACACAGACATGGAAACCCTGCACAGCATCATTTTTATTTCCACATTTGTTCGTCTGTGATTCTGTGAGTAGTTTTTTACAGTTTCACGCTGAAACCCAGAGATCAGGAATGGCCTCGATCACAGTTCTCCTCCTGATTTCAGCTTTATCTTCCTCTCAGAGTGGTAAGGACTCCGTTTGTTTCCATATTCTTACATTAACATGTGTCTGTAGACTGTACAGATTATTTATTCACAAGGTTCAAAATGATCTGTGCTGAGAGAATGCTGAGAAGTTTGGTACTGTTTAATATTCAGTGTGTTTTACCTTTAAATTGATCAAATTAAGGGGTAAAACTTAACACTAATGTCCTACAAGTGTGTTCTCACACTAGGCGATCTGAACCATACCTGAGCATGTTTGACCCTCAAAGTCCAGTTTGTTTGACTGGTGTGATCACTCCGTACCTGTTACCAGGTGTTGTGCCTATTTCAACTCCCTGCCCAATTATTACCTCTTGTTGAAACCACTTCCTGATAACAAAAAGAGAATAATGAGTTTATGATCAGTTGGGAAAGTGTATGATATTCGAGGGTAGTCTATCCTGTAAGCATGATTGCTCTGTGAGCCTATTATATGTTCACTGCAATAAGATTTAATAGTTTACATGAACAATTTCAGTATTAACTAATGCGGTACAGTATTTATTAATCTTTGTTTCTGTAAGTAAAAATGTAACTATTTATAATATGCTAAGTAATGTTATATGTAATATGCAACTTTTGATTTTAATAATGTATTAGTAATGTTTAAACTAACATTAACTACAATTAATAAATTCTTCAGAAGTATCTTTTTTATTTTTTAAGTAGTAATGTTTTAGTAACATTTTTAAAGTATCTTTTAAATGATACAATTTTAACTAATTATTTCGGTTAATGTGAGTAGTATAATCCACAGAGAAAGATGCGTGACACTGAATGAAATATATAAGTAAATTTAATAAACATTCAGGAAGTTCAGAATTAACTACACAACAGACAGAGACCGCATGAACTAGAAACTAAACAGAACAAGAAATTAAACATGACTTGATTGTGATACTAGTTAACTATTAAATGAAACCTCATTTTAAAGTGTTACCGATTTAGGTTAAACTTTGGACATGTGCCTGCAACAAATGATACATGACATTTTTCTTGTTTGAACAAGTTTTTCTTTTTCTTCCTTATGTCAGAAATGCACTCTCTATACTACACATACAGCGCCGTATCTAAACCTCTGATGTCTGGAGACATTTATGAATTCTACAACTCAGTCGAACTGGATGACATACAGATGAGTTTGTGTAACAGTGTGAATAAAGCAGATTTCATGACTCGATTGTGTGAGGAATCTGAGAGACTCTTTAATGAAAGTGATGATCTGCATTATAAACAACAGTGGCTTCAGATCAACATTAAAACACTGATGGACAAGAGGAATGAGAACAGCACACGGGACACAGGTAATTATGTATAGGGGACAGTGGGATCAGTTGAGGGTAAGCTGTGTCATAATTTGAATAATTGAGGAATGCAAGAGTGGTTTTTACTTCCAATAAAAATGAACAGATATGAGAACAAACAAATCACTCATGCACTGATTTGAAAGTCTAATTTGGTTGCATATTATTCATTATGCATATTATGCATATTTTCTTAAACCAACTAAACGTCTCGGTTACTAACGTAACCTCGGTTCCCTGAGATGAGGGAACGAGTATTGCGTAAGGCTTTTAAATGCGTTTTAAAACGCAGTGCAGCTGCACGAACCTATGGCGAGGGAGCTCAGACGCACGAACCAATCAGGCCGCTTCGCGCCCTGGATGCCCCTATCAGCTGAACCGTCTGTGGATGAAGAGACCATTCCCCTGGGGGAACATTGTCTCTTGATAGCATATCCGCACCCTGGTTCAGAATGCCTGGCACATGCGCCGCCCTCAGCGAGCACAGGTTGTGCTGAGCCCATAGAATGAGACTCTTGGCCATGGTGTGCAGGTTGTTTGACCTGAGATCGCCCTGGCGATTTATGTAGGACACCACTGCCATGTTGTCCGTCCGGACCAGGACATGGTGGGCTTTTAGATACGGGAGAAAAGCTTTCAGTGATAGAGCGACCGCTCTCATCTCTGGACAGTTTATATGTATAGGCGCCTCTCCGGACTTGACCATAGGCCAGAGATGGGCCTGCCCTCGTAAAGGGCCCCCCAACCTAGGTTGGAGGCGTCTGTCGAGATCACTTTTCTCTTTGAAACCACACCCATACTCACGCCTGACTGATACCAGGTAGCTGCTTTCCAGGGAGCCAGGGCTTTGATACAGCTGTGGTTCGCTCTGATTTGTAAGTAGCCAGATCGCCACGCGTGAGTCGGTACACAGGGTTTTAGGCAGCGCTGGAGAGGACGCATGTACAGTAGTCCAAGCTGGAGTACTGATGATGCTGAGGCCATGAGACCCAACATCCTCTGAAATCTCTTGAGAGGCGCGCAAGCTGCTCTGAAAGATGCTGCTAGGCATTGAATGGTGAGTGCGCGTTCTGACGTAAGGCGCACTTTCATTTGTATAGAGTCTATCACTGTACCCAGGAAAGAAATACTTTGGCTGAGAGACAGTTGATCCTGAGACCCAGGCATTCTAGATGGCTGAGGAGCCAGGATCTGTGCGTCATCAATTGTGCCTCCGATTGGGCTATAATCAGCCAATCGTCGAGGTAGTTTAACACTCGCACTCCCCGCTGTCTCAGGGGGGTGAGTGCTGCGTCCATTCACTTCGTAAATGTACGAGGTGCTAGTGATAGGCCGAACGGTAGTACTGTGTACTGGTAAGCCTGCCTCTCGAAGGCGAATCTCAGGAATGTCCTGTGATGGGGCGATGTCTGGATGTGAAAATAACTATCTTTCAGATCCACTGAGAAAAAAACAATCCCCTGGGCGAATTTGCATGAGGATTTGTTTGTTTTTCACACAGTTTTCATGTGTAGGGGTGCATACTTAATAGTGGGCACACAAACTACATTCATTACACTTCCAGCGTGAGCTGGAGGAAAGGTTGATACTGTGGGAACAGTGCTTGTGTGTAGGAGTGCGTACTTTATCGTGGGTACGTGACCTACATATGACACGGACAGAAAAGAGCTCTTTTCGTGCTTTACTTGTTTAGCTGTAAAAACGGCATTTGTTTGCAGGTGTGCGTGTTTTATAACAGACCCATTTACTGCAACATCGGTATTTCCAGCTGCCTGAAAAGAGGGGACTGGGAAATGTGTGAGACTCTTTTTGGAGATTTGTCCGGCCTCGGCGGGACTCAAACTCTCTCTCTTTCTTCCTATGGCTAGGAAGGCTTACGAGGCTCGGGGTCCAACACAATCTTGGGTCGGGGTCCCCGCCTCTCAGGGAATTGCTGGCGCTTTGCAGAGCGAGAGCTGTGACGGACTTCAGCTGCTGGGCGGGGATGAGAGACCGGGGGCGCTGATTTTACCTGCTGAGGAGGTGGCGCCTTCTTTTGGCTCGAAAAGAGCTGGAACATTTCGGGAGAAAGTGACGCATAGCCTGCGACGCTTTCTGAGCCTCAGTGTAGCGCTCCGCGAAACCTTTGACTGTTGGGCCGAACAGACCGGTAGTGGAGATCTAGAAAAGCTGCCCATGTCAGTCAAATTCAGCATTAGGTGCCATTCAAGCACCGTCAAGTTCGCCATGCTTCGTCCGATCGCCTGGGCTGTTGACTTTGTGGCTCACAGGGCTAGGTCTGTGGCGTTGCGCAGGTCCCTGAAAGCTTCCGGTTCAGGTGTATACACGGCCAGCGAGAGCTGAAGTGGCGCGGCAAGGCTTGGTCGGATGCAACGCTTTGGCTTTCCATCCTGTAGCGGTGGGCGGGCAGAGGTGTGCGGCCACCGCTTCCTCGAGGGGAGGAATCGCCTCATAACCTTTCTCCAGAGCGCCGTCTACAGTAGAGAGTGTCGAGGAGAAGGAAGGCTTTAAGCGAGCTGAGTGTGGCGCTTTCCCCAACTTCGTCAGCTCGTCATTCACTTCTGGGAAGAAGGGGGCGGGTCTCTGCTGAGGGGAACCACTCATCTAGCCTGCTGCGCGTGGGCTCCACTCGAGGCCGAGGTCTTCAACGGCCCTAATAGACCACTCGAGGCCGAGGTCTTCAACGGCCCTGGTTAGCCCTGCTCGTTCTCGCACTGAGTTGACGGTCCGGGGCCAGAAATGTAGCCCGCCGACTCGTCGCATTCGGATGCAGCGATGGAAAGGCTGTCATCCTTTCCGTAATCCTCGTCCGTTGCTCCAGGACTGGCGAGGGAGTTCCTCTAGGAGAGAGCGAGGCACATGGGGACTGGGCTGGCGTGTGTTTGCTCGTATCCGTATGCTCTGCATCCTTTGTGAGCGGTGCTTCTTTTTTCACGGCTCGAGCAAAGGGAGAGAGAGAGCGGGAAGCACGGGGTCGTTGGCGGCGGAAACAGCTAGTCGTGTGGAGATCAGGCCCTTGGCGAGTGCAGCTTCCACGTGGTCACAGCCCAGGCAGGAAGCGCAGAGGATGTGGCGGTCTCCGCCGAAGAGAGGGCTTCTGCACGAGGTGCAGGTGGTATGAGGCATTTGTAACAACGCCTTAGAAAATGCTCTTTAAGAAAATTGCGACGCAACGGCGAGCACACTAAGCGTTTAAAGGATATGGCGCACCGGATGGCACAGCAGAACAGCGGGGTGAAGGCGGCGTCCAGTGAAAACCAGGAAACCGGCGTCCTCAGAACTGCAATGCAGATGGCTTGTTCAGCTGAAGGCTTATTGACAGCACAGCTCTCCTCCACTTGTAATCTATTAGAATAATATCACTCTCACATTATTGAATCTTATCTTCTGGTCTTAATCTTCTGTGTTTCTCTAGATCGTCATGTTCTTCAGTGGAGGCATGGCTGTGCAGTTGAACGTCACTCTAATGGTTCAGTAATGTTTCTTCAAGGCACTGATGAATACGCCTATGATGGCCAGACCTTGACCTTTGACCTCTCAATGCACTGGAAGCCTTTAGTCCTCGACCATGACATCATCTGGAACAGAGAATCAGTTTCCAGCCTGGAGAGGAAATGTGTGGAAACATTAACCAGATTCACTGAGCTTCAGCGAGAGGGAAAGATCATCATGGAATGTGAGTTTACATCAGAATCTCTAGGGTTGTTATTTGAATGCATTCTTTCATGCAGGTTTATTAACAGGATCATTCATCAGAGTTTATCTAGCTTTCACAAGATCACTTCATTATTACTGTTTCATTTGCTTCATTATAACTGAACTAAATCGTGATGAAGGATGTATTTTTGTTTTTCAGTGACAGATGAAGTAAATGACCTGCTGCCGGTGCTCATTGGATTTATTGTTGCTAAAGTATTTTTTGCCATCATTCTTCTTGTTTTTTATCTGCTGAGAAAATATGTTAAACGTCGAAGTGAGTATTATTCCTGTAAGACTATACAGGATGAGTAGAAGGGCAGAATGACTGTTAATGTTTATAATTTCAGAATTTAACCAGAAACATCAGAATGAAGCCCTGGAATTATCAGAATTATCAGGTGAGTCTGAATCTTCTACAAGTCGAAACACTATAATATATTCATACATTCTGCAACACTCTCATGTAATCAGTCTTGTTGTGAATCAGAGAACAAAACTGTGTCATGAAACATTCCTCTCTGTATCTTTTAGACTTATATAGTTGTATACAACCATCATCAGGTGAGTCCATGTACAGTATATAAAATGTGTATATTTTAGGAAACTATTTGTCAGGTTGATAAGTTCAGGTATTTCTCTGCTGTTTAAAAAAAAGAAAAGAATTCTAAACAATTATAGAATTCAGTCATAGAATAGTATTCTGTGCCAATAATATATATATTGTAGTATGTTGCACAAGCTGTTTATGAGTCAAGATGCGTATCTGGCCTTAAATCTCTTTACATCTCATTCTGATGATGACAAACTGAAGTGAAATGAAGAGACTGACTGTATGTGTTACAGTAATATTTATGAACACTATTATTTACATTAATGTGTTTTGAAATAATAATTCATTCTCTACTGTACTTTCATCCAGTGTTGACATGTTCTCTCTCTCTCTCTCTCTCTCTCTCTCTCTCTCTCTCTCTCTCTCAGCTCGTAGGCGAATAAGTGAGTTCACATTCACTAATATTTACTTTCTTTAATTGTTCAATTTATTCAGCATAAAAATCAACATATCAATAAGAATCAAACTAAATCAAAACGACCCGTTCACATACAACATCATTTTATTAAATCATTCTTCGTACAAAAGTAAATCTTCTGAAATCTTTACACAGATCTCTCTGATCAAAAACTGAAGTGACATGAGATGATAGGAGGAAACTGACTGTGTTAATAATCGTTATTTTAGATGATGATGATGTATATTCGGGAACATGGGAAATGAAACCAGAACAGTTGGAGGAAATGAGTGAGTCTGAATTGTTAAAAGCTCCTGTCACTGTACAGCTGATGACTAAATGCATGGACATGTTTAATAACCATCATTTTATTCATTCTGAACTTCATCAGGACCAGAAAGATGTGCAGCTGCTTTAAACACTGATCCAGAAGAAGAAAACCCCACAGATCCCAGTGTGGAGGAGGTTCACAGTAGGTCCTGATCCTGAACACACACACACACACATACACACACAAGTTTCAAGTTTGTATTTATGTATATAGCACATTTAAAAACCGCAAACAGGGCTGACCAAAGTGCTGAACATTACGCAAGATACAGAACAAGGACATAACCACACATTCATGACAAAAGCTCACAATGAATTAAAAGCTAAAGAAAAAAAGTAGGTTTTAAGAGAGGATTTAAAAACAGTTAGAGATTGAGCCGCTCTGATGTAAACCGGAATAGGGCCAGCAATCGCAAAGGCTCGGTCTCCTCTATTTTTCAACCGTGATCTGGGGACAGACAAAAGTCTCTGATCACCAGACCTCAGGTTTGACACACACACACACTGACATACTGTTTCGTTAATGGTTCCTCTCGTTCTCTTCCAGCTGAGGAGGTTCACAGTAGGTCCTGAACACACACACACACACACACACACACTGTTTCATTAATGGCTCCTCTCGTTCTCTTTCAGCTGAGGAGGATCACAGTAGGTCCTGAACACACACTCTCTCACACATACACACACACACACACACACACACACAACACTGTTTCATTAATGGTTCCTCTCGTTCTCTTTCAGCTGAGGAGGTTCATGACACTCAAAGTCTGTGTGAAACTGAAGCGCCTCCAGCAGCAGCTCGAGGTCAGAACATCTGAATTCATCTCTTATCTGACGCTGATTCTTCATCTCACTCACTCAACGTGTCCTTCATGACTTTTATAGGTGTGATGGGCTCCAAGAACTTCTCTCTGCCTAACTTCGGTGAGTTGAGACTTTCTTGTGTTTTGTAGTTTTAGTCTGGCAGAAACACAGATGTGAAACTATAGATGTGTTTTTCCAGCCATGGAGAGAGAAGACACTGATCAGAACACCATTACCCAGAATGCCCTGCTGTTACCACTGCCAAGTAATGTTAATAGTCTCTCCTTCAAATTACATTTATGTGAAGTATACTGTAACTACTCAAATGCAGGGACGTGCACAGGGGGTTTTCTCAGGTTGCCCGGGCAACTGCCCATATGCCCTTCTCGACTCACGTTGCCCTTCCAAAAAAAAAAAAAAAACTTCAATGGATGCAGAATTTCACGTAGGCCTAGATAAAAAATAAATAATAATCGCAAATCCTCATTCACTTCCATTCGGGCACCGAAAGTGAAAGTCAGTAGGGGAAGGGCAAACTCTGTTTATGTGGCTGCAGTCTGCACGCGACCAGTGTAGCAGTCGATCAAAGAGTATAGAGGTACTTCGACTCTTTGAGTCGATTCTGTTCCCTACCGGAATTCCTGTTCCCTTTACGCAATCATACTACAAATAATGCGTAGTTGCCCAGTTACCATACCAGAGAATGTCTAATAGGAAGAGAATTGGCACTCTCTGGTTACTTCCGGTTTCTGGACTGGCTGCAGTAACACGTCTCTGTCCATGCGGGGGCGCTCGCAGGCGAGTGCAGAATGAATGGAGGTCTATGGAGCTATACCCATCAAATTCCACTTTTCTCAGGATATAATTTTTTGTCAAGTAATTTGAATGTTGTATTCGAAAGGAGATGCAAAGAAATTATACATTGCTTGGTGTTAGATTTTTTAGAGTCACTTATTTGCTTTAAAAAGTCTTTTAAAGTGTCAATGACGTCATGCACATCGTACGACCAGAGATACTGCTTTACGGCAATCCTTCAGTCACTTTGGTGCTTTCGCGCTCTGCACTTTCTTTTCTCTCGAAGCATCGACAACACAGCTGACACAGGTAAACACACAACACAGCTGACACAGGTAAACACACAACACAGCTGACACAGGTAAACACACAACACAGCTGACACAGGTAAACACACAACACAGCTGACACAGGTAAATACACAACACAGCTGACACAGGTAAATACACAACACAGCTGACACAGGTAAACACACAACACAGCTGACACAGGTAAACACACAACACAGCTGACACAGGTAAACACACAACACAGCTGACACAGGTAAACGCACAACACAGCTGACACAGGTAAACGCACAACACAGCCGACACAGGGAAACACACAACACAGCTGACACAGGGAAACACACAACACAGCTGACACAGGTAAACGCACAACACAGCCGACACAGGGAAACACACAACACAGCTGACACAGGTAAATACACAACACAGCCGACACAGGGAAACACACAACACAGCTGACACAGGTAAACACACAACACAGCTGACACAGGTAAACACACAACACAGCTGACACAGGTAAACACACAACACAGCTGACACAGGTAAACACACAACACAGCTGACACAGGTAAACGCACAACACAGCCGACACAGGGAAACACACAACACAGCCGACACAGGGAAACACACAACACAGCCGACACAGGTAAATACACAACACAGCTGACACAGGGAAACACACAACACAGCTGACACAGGTAAATACACAACACAGCTGACACAGGTAAACGCACAACACAGCTGACACAGGGAAACACACAACACAGCTGACACAGGGAAACACACAACACAGCTGACACAGGTAAATACACAACACAGCTGACACAGGTAAACACAACACAGCTGACACAGGGAAACACACAACACAGCTGACACAGGTAAACACACAACACAGCCGACACAGGTAAACGCACAACACAGCCGACACAGGTAAACGCACAACACAGCCGACACAGGTAAACGCACAACACAGCTGACACAGGTAAACGCACAACACAGCTGACACAGGGAAACACACAACACAGCTGACACAGGGAAACACACAACACAGCTGACACAGGGAAACACACAACACAGCTGACACAGGGAAACACACAACACAGCTGACACAGGTAAATACACGTGCTAGAAGAGTTTTTGTTTTGTTTGTTTCTGGTCCCGCTTCGGATGCCACGATGCCTTCAAGCGGTATCTCTGGTCGTAATCAGTTCTTCACTGACCAATCAGCGTTCATTAGCAGAATGCTAGCGTGTTATGGGCAACAACAACTCAACCTGTAAGAAATCGAAAGGACATAAGTACTCGTTCATTCAACTTTCAACCTATAACCCATGTTGAACTTGCAAAACCTACAATAAAATCTGAGATTTCTCAACGGCAATCGGGTGAAAAAGACAAATTTAGCCGTCTAGCCCCATAGACTCCCATTCATTCTGCACTCGCCCGCGATCACCTCCAGTGGAATTCTAATGGAACTGCAACCAAGATCGATACAATGGGGCTAATAGGAAGTGCCAAGGCTCTCCGTAGACGGGCTCTGACCATACGTACCATCAGAACTGAATACGAGCAAGAAGCACAACTGAATGTACGGGAAGCCAAAAGGTTAAAAAAGGATTGTATTTTTCCCCGAAATTTAAGCGGTTTTTTTTTTGTTGTTGTTTTTATTAGAAGCGAGTTTTTTCCCCATCTGTCAATTCAATCCAGATTATTTCTTTTCAAATTTAAAAACAAAAACAAAAAACAAACAAACAAACAATAAACAATAATACGAGGAACTCTTTTTCTCATGTGTATTTTGGTGACATTTAATATATTGTTAATACATTTTGTATACTGTCTACAATCTTTTGCAATCTTTATAAATAATAATAAGATCATAATGAGGCATTGAGTTTCAGGTCAGAGCAACTGCCCCTCAAAATTCCTGTGCACATCCCTGCTCAAATGGTTGCCATATCTGTGCTGATTATGAAGATATTATAATGCTGTTATTCTGTGTTTAGGACGCTGCAGATCCAAGGACATTTCACTGCCAAACCTCAGTAATGTTTCAGTTCATTTCAACTAAAGATAAACAACATATTCATCCATTTGCACTTGAAATGTTTGCTATTTAATTTTGGTGTTTCTGAACCAGAAACACACAAGTTCTCCGGTTTTAAATGGGCATCAGTTGAAATGAAATGTTGTGTTGTTTTCTTCAGCTCAAGACAGAAAGGACAGCGATGACTCCGGTTAGAAGATCGAGGATGTTCAGGTTGTTTTGAAGAATCAGATCTAGAGCTTTACTTCCATCATCAAAGCCTAAAGAACATGGAAATCTGAACATCACAGTCATTTATACATGTTTAATTATAAACCCGTGGCCATTAATATGAGGTTTATCACAGCGTTTACAAGAGCATCAGGAGGTCAAACATCAGATCAGCCGTGTGGATATTTCAGCACATCCTCAATGAACCAGCAAAATGCCGTTACATTTATTTACATGATTATTGTTTTACTTGCATGAAAATCCCAGTGAACTCCGTCTACCTCTGGAGGAGTGTTATAAACGCATGAGTCATTATTATGACCGCCGCTAGCGTAGCTAGCCGGTCATATAGGGATTGTCAAAGTTTTTTTTTTTTTTTTTTTTTGTCACCTTACTGAATTTTTCGTCAACGATACCAGGGACACCGAAGCACCGGGGAACATGAAATTTGGTGGGCATGTAGCCCCACTAGACTTCTAAGGAAAAATTTCGTTTGTTCCCCGGGGGCCACTCCCCCCCCCGCGCTGGGCCCCCCCAAACCCAAAAAAATGCAGTTTTTCCTAAATAACTACCTGAACCGTGGCACAGAGGATGAAGAAATTTTTATGGTATGTTGGTCTACTAGACTTTTACGGAAAAATTTTGTTTGGTCCCCGGGGGCCACTTCCCCCCCCGCGCTGGGGCCCCCCAAACCCAAAAAAATGCAGTTTTTCCTAAATAACTACCTGAACCGTGGCACAGAGGATGAAGACATTTTTATGGTATGTTGGTCTACTAGACTTTTACGGAAAAATTTAATTTGGTCCCCGGGGGCCACTTCCCCCCCCCCCCCCCGCGCTGGGGCCCCCGTAAATTTTTCGTCAACCATACCAGGGACACCGAAACACCGGGGAACATGAAATTTGGTGGGCATGTAGCCCCACTAGACTTCTAAGGAAAAAATTTCGTTTGGTCCCCGGGGGCCACTCCCCCCCCGCGCTGGGCCCCCCCAAACCCAAAAAAATGCACTTTTTCCTAAATAACTACCTGAACCGTGGCACCGAGGATGAAGAAATTTTTATGGTATGTTGGTCTACTAGACTTTTACGGAGTGAGTGGAATAACGGAGTGAGTGGAATAACGGAGTAAGAGTGGAATAACGGAGTAAGAGTGAAATAACGGAGTGAGTGGAATAACGGAGTAAGAGTGAAATAACGGAGTGAGTGGAATAACGGAGTGAGTGGAATAACGGAGTGAGTGGAATAACGGAGTAAGTGGAATAACGGAGTGAGTGGAATAACGGAGTGAGTGGAGTAATGGAGTAAGTGGAATAATGGAGTGAGTGGAATAACGGAGTAAGTGGAATAATGGAGTGAGTGGAATAATGGAGTAAGTGGAATAACGGAGTGAGTGGAATAATGGAGTGAGTGGAGTAATGGAGTAAGTGGAATAACGGAGTAAGTGGAATAACGGAGTAAGAGTGGAATAACGGAGTAAGAGTGGAATAACGGAGTGAGTGGAATAACGGAGTAAGAGTGGAATAATGGAGTAAGAGTGGAATAACGGAGTGAGTGGAATAACGGAGTAAGAGTGGAATAACGGAGTGAGTGGAATAACGGAGTGAGTGGAATAACGGAGTAAGTGGAATAACGGAGTGAGTGGAGTAATGGAGTAAGTGGAATAACGGAGTGAGTGGAATAACGGAGTGAGTGGAATAACGGAGTAAGTGGAATAACGGAGTGAGTGGAGTAATGGAGTAAGTGGAATAATGGAGTGAGTGGAATAACGGAGTAAGTGGAATAATGGAGTGAGTGGAATAATGGAGTAAGTGGAATAACGGAGTGAGTGGAATAATGGAGTGAGTGGAGTAATGGAGTAAGTGGAATAATGGAGTGAGTGGAATAATGGAGTAAGTGGAATAACGGAGTAAGTGGAATAACGGAGTAAGTGGAATAATGGAGTAAGTGGAATAATGGAGTAAGTGGAATAACGGAGTAAGTGGAATAATGGAGTAAGTGGAATAACGGAGTAAGTGGAATAATGGAGTGAGTGGAATAACGGAGTAAGTGGAATAATGGAGTAAGTGGAATAACGGAGTAAGTGGAATAATGGAGTAAGTGGAATAACGGAGTAAGTGGAATAATGGAGTGAGTGGAATAACGGAGTGAGTGGAATAATGGAGTAAGTGGAATAATGGAGTAAGTGGAATAACGGAGTGAGTGGAATAATGGAGTAAGTGGAATAATGGAGTAAGTGGAATAACGGAGTAAGTGGAATAATGGAGTGAGTGGAATAACGGAGTGAGTGGAATAATGGAGTAAGTGGAATAATGGAGTGAGTGGAATAACAGAGTGAGTGGAATAATGGAGTAAGTGGAATAATGGAGTAAGTGGAATAATGGAGTGAGTGGAATAACAGAGTGAGTGGAATAATGGAGTAAGTGGAATAATGGAGTAAGTGGAATAATGGAGTAAGTGGAATAATGGAGTAAGTGGAATAATGGAGTAAGTGGAATAAAACGGAGTAAGTGGAATGTGCTGAAAGTGCGTCAGTTGTTTGAATGAATCCGCAGTGGTGTAAAGTATTGGAGTAAATGCAATTAGTTACTGTACTTAAGTATCTTTTTGGCTACTTTGTAGTTTTACTGAGTATCAAATATATTAGCAACTTTTAATCTCTACTTGACTACATTTTTAAATATTGTAAATGTACTTTTTACTCCAATACATTTGCGATGAGTGATGCAATTAGGCACATTATTTTATGGCACCTAACTTTTTCTGCTATAAAGAAGTGATATCGCCGTGAAGAACCACATCTTGTGTGTTTTGCCTTTATCACCAAAACTTGTCAAGGCTTATGTGAATGCGAGTGCATTAGCAGTTTCTGAATCTTGATTTGGGAGATGAGGACATGACATGCAGCGGTGATGAGGCCGAAACCAGCACATTTAGTGCAAGTAGATTTGACGATTTAATTTTACTTAACATAATTTGATTTAGGCTGTCCACTATATTGATGATATCTTTTGATGGATATATTGGTTTACTTATGGCCTTGGTGCACTTGAGCTCAACTGAGACTTGAGAGTTTGTAGATGTTTAAGAGGCTGTTGTATTGACCTTTATTCATTGCAATATTTATGTGTTTTATTTTGATTTTAGAAAATGAACACGATTTCTCATATAAAAGAAATCTAAAATGTTTTTCTTATTTTCACTGTCATGTCTCTATAGGTGTCGAGGACTAGTGCATCTTTGAGTCTATATATGAGTAAAATACTGTTAAAATCAGATACTCCAAGACTTTTACTCTAGTCGTATTGGAATTGGTGACTGTAACTTGTAATGGAGTCATTTTCGCTGTATCTGTATGTGACACCCACTAGGGCCAAATAAAAAAAGGGAAAAGAAACAGATCTATCACAGAAGACAATAAGTTGTAGAAAAATACAAAATTCTTTATTAAACAATACCATAAAATTATTCAGGGCATGAACTGATTCAGCTGACAGGGGGAGCAATTTCTCAATTTGTCCAACTAGGAATACAAAAAAAAAAATAACTATACAGGGGACACTTCACTGCATTCTGTGAAAACCACAGCAAACCCCCATAAGCCTTTCACTGCAAACAGGAGTATGTGATACACGTTCACAATTAATAACCACACAAATCAACCCACAATTAAATTGTACTCCCAGTTCTCCACCGACCACGATGGGAAACTACCCCCTGCTGCTTAATCAAGGGTGAAAAACAGTTTAAATTAAATACATAATTTAAAGACAAAAAAAGACAACAAAAAATAGATAAATAAACAAAGCCAGCGACAAATCAACCAATAGATTAAACAAAAAAACAATTAACAAACAACAACCACACATAAAGCTGGCTAGGAAATTAATTACCACAAATAAGTCAGGGAGGGAGCAGTCAATTTCACAATTGTCACATAAAACCAAACCAAACATAAGACAAAAAAAAAATAAAAAAAATAAGAGAACAGCGACTAGCAATCAACATCCAACACCCTATAACAAAACAGAATATTTTTCATGAGTGTCAGTTACATCCAGATAACAAACAAACAACAAACTCAAAATTAATAACCATACCTTTAAGGTGCACAGCCAGACAAATACATGGTGGTCCTGAATTTATTCCATCAGGCAAACAGTTCTAAAATATAATACAATAATCATATTACCATAATTACAAACTCATACCCACATGATGCATTAATGGATTCAAATACCCCCAATTAATAAAAAATAAATAATAATAAATAAATCTAAACTGGTGCTGGTGACTGCATCAGTACAATAAAAACATCCCTTGTAATAGTACACCAAAAAAATACAGGTTTACCTTCAATACGCTGATTTCACGCAGCCATTATTTTGAAATCGAAAGCGAGGCTCCGGTGGGAAGAAAACCGGAAGTGTCGCCTTTAATCACAGGAGAGTCGTGAATGCGATGGCGTATTGTTGTGTTAAATTATGTTGTGTCAATTCTAAAAATGTACATACATTTCTTTCATACTTTAGACTATATACAGTGAAATTCATTTATAAATAAAATACATTTTTTATATATAATTCAGAATGTAAAAAAAGAAGCAGGAATGAACTATATACATATCCTATATTGGATATTAACATCCAATAGTGTAAATCGCGGCAGCAGCTTCAGGTTGGTTAGCCAAGGCATTGTTGTTTATCGTTACTTCCGGGGTTCTTCCCACCGGAGCCTCACTTTCGATTTCAAAATGGCGGCTGCGTGAATTCAGCGTATTGAGAAAAAAGAAGTACACCACAGGACACCCAGTCCCAAACGGCTAACTGATGCTGCAAGGACCCTGGCTGCCTTTCCATGTTGCCTGTCCTTTAAATTGGGCCACCCTATCAGCAATCTGTAATGGGATGGGTAGTTGCTTCACAATCCCCTCCCCTTCTCCTGCTTACCTTGCTACATGTACTTTTACTCAAGTATGGCCCCGGAGAAGCGCGGTCACGCCATCTACGCTAAAAATATATTGCGCGTCTACACAAGGTTGCGTGGTATAAGGTGTAGGCGCTTGGTGTCGGTAGACTTTAAAAAAAATATATATAATAAAATAAATAAAATCAAATTGTTTTCTGCAAACTCCACCAGATTATTGTTCTACTTATCACTACCACTGTGGGGAATTTCATGTTGCTTTACTTGTTTAATTCAGCATAAACACACAACAGGTGTGTTGTGACACCTCCAGTAGTGATCACAAAATTAGGCTATTTATTTATTCACAATTACGTCAGTATAGGTGCTCGATTAATCTGTCAGTCACTACTGGAAGTGTCACAACACACAGCGACATGTTCCGCGACGCAATAATGTCAGTAGGCTAACACATGCCAGTGATGTCAGTGACACATGCCACTATCCACTGCCACACGCCAATGAAGACCAGATGTGCCAATACTCATAGTGACATGTGCCATTGGATACTGCTACTGGAGACTCACACACATCACGAATGTGGTTTTACAGGTTTTACAGTTTCACGTTGAAACCCATCATCAATGGCCTCAGTCAAAGTTCTCCTTGTGGTTTCGGCTATTGTCGCCTCTCACAGTGGTAAGAAATCTCTTATTCTGACCCGGTTAAACTTTGCATTCACATGTGTCTGTATTTTTAATAATGTATTAGTAAATATTGAAATGAACTAACTCAGATTAGTAAGTGTTTCACAAGTAGGCTATTGTTCATTGTTAGTTCATGTTATGTAGTTTACTAATATTAACAAATTAAACCTCATTGTAAAGTGTTACTGAATTATATGAAACTTTGTAGATATGCCTGTATTAAATGAATCATGCATTTTACCTGTTTAAACTTGTTTATTCTGTCTTCCTCGTGTCAGAAATGTAGTAAAGAGTGCTCAGAAAACTCTGATGTCTTCATTATTTTTACTATGTGAAACTTTGCATTCACCTTTAGTTGCACTAGTAGATTATGCTAACGCATTTAAATCAAGTAAATGTGTTTATGGGCAAAAAGACTTTTGTCGAGAGAATGCTGAAAAGTTTGGTTGAACTTGATAGGCTATTGATTTATAATTATAGTTTGTTATATAATTATGTTTAATCCATTTAGTTTCCTTTAGATTTATTCTTCCAGTGTGCTTCTACTTTTTGCCTTTGAATTTGGCAGGTTCATGTTTAAACTCTGTTTCTTACTTGTGTTAACTTGTTTCTTCCTCATGTCAGAAATGCACTCTCTATACTACACATACAGCGCCGTATCTAAACCTCTGGTGTCTGGAAAAGAGTATGAATTCTACAACTCAGTCGAACTGGATGACATACAGATGAGTTTGTGTAACAGTGTGAATAAAGCAGATTTCATGACTCGATTGTGTGAGGAATCTGAGAGACTCTTTAATGAAAGTGATGATCTGCATTATAAACAACAGTGGCTTCAGATCAACATTAAAACACTGATGGACAAGAGGAATGAGAACAGCACACGGGACACGGGTAATTATGTTTATGTTTAGGGTAAACTTATGACAAGCAATGCGAGCAAATTTCATTTCTATTGAAAATTAACATACATGAGATCAAACAATTTACTAATGCTGATTTGAACGTCAAAATTGGCTGCATATTATTCACATTCTCTTAAATCGGTTGATTTTATATAATTTTTGCAGTTAACTAGCATGTACAATATACATACACTCATCTAAAGGATTATTAGGAACACCTGTTCAATTTCTCATTAATGCAATTATCTAATCAACCAATCACATGGCAGTTGCTTCAATGCATTTAGGGGTGTGGTCCTGGTCAAGACAATCTCCTGAACTCCAAACTGAATGTCAGAATGGGAAAGAAAGGTGATTTAAGCAATTTTGAGCGTGGCATGGTTGTTGGTGCCAGACAGGCCGGTCTGAGTATTTCACAATCTGCTCAGTTATGGGATTTTCACGCACAACCATTTCTAAGGTTTACAAAGAATGGTGTGAAAAGGGAAAAACATCCAGTATGCGGCAGTCCTGTGGGCAAAAATGCCTTGTTGATGCTAGAGGTCAGAGGAGAATGGGCCGACTGATTCAAGCTGATAGAAGAGCAACTTTGACTGAAATAACCACTCGTTACAACCGAGGTATGCAGCAAAGCATTTGTGAAGCCACAACACGCACAACCTTAAGGCGGATGGGCTACAACAGCAGAAGACCCCACCGGGTACCACTCATCTCCACTACAAATAGGAAAAAGAGGCTACAATTTGCACGAGCTCACCAAAATTGGACAGTTGAAGACTGGAAAAATGTTGCCTGGTCTGATGAGTCTCGATTTCTGTTGAGACATTCAGATGGTAGAGTCAGAATTTGGCGTAAACAGAATGAGAACATGGATCCATCATGCCTTGTTTCCACTTTGCAGGCTGGTGGTGGTGGTGTAATGGTGTGGGATGTTTTCTTGGCACACTTTAGGCCCCTTAGTGCCAATTGGGCATCGTTTAAATGCCACGGCCTACCTGAGCATTGTTTCTGACCATGTCCATCCCTTTATGATCACCTTGTACCCATCCTCTGATGGCTACTTCCAGCAGGATAATGCACCATGTCACAAAGCTCGAATCATTTCAAATTGGTTTCTTGAACATGACAATGAGTTCACTGTACTAAAATGGCCCCCACAGTCACCAGATCTCAACCCAATAGAGCATCTTTGGGATGTGGTGGAACGGGAGCTTTGTGCCCTGGATGTGCATCCCACAAATCTCCATCAACTGCAAGATGCTATCCTATCAATATGGGCCAACATTTCTAAAGAATGCTTTCAGCACCTTGTTGAATCAATGCCACGTAGAATAAAGGCAGTTCTGAAGGCGAAAGGGGGTCAAACACAGTATTAGTATGGTGTTCCTAATAATCCTTTAGGTGAGTGTATATTTTAGAACATGATAAGTTTGTTTTGAGAGAGTAAATGTTCTACCATTTAGAAAATGTACTTTGGTAAGCAAATACATTTCACAGTTAAATCTTCTACTTGTAATATTTATTTAATAAAAAAAAAGATTACAATTTTATCTTCTGTTCTTAATCTTCTGTGTTTCTCTAGATCTTCATGTTCTTCAGTGGAGGCACGGCTGTGCAGTTGAATGTCACTCTAATGGTTCAGTAATGTTTCTTCAAGGCTCTGATGAATACTCCTATGATGGCCAGCCCTTGACCTTTGACCTCTCAATGCACTGGAAGCCTTTAGTCCTCGACCATGACATCATCTGGGACAGAGAATCAGTTTCCAGCCTGGAGAGGAAATGTGTGGAAACATTAACCAGATTCACTGAACTTCAGCGAGAGGGAAAGATCATCATGGAATGTGAGTTTACATCAGAATCTCTAGGGTTGTTATTTGAATGCATTCTTTCATGCAGGTTTATTATCTTCATTGTCTGTCCTGCAGCTCGTCCTCGTGTTCACACTCTTGTAAAAGCGTCTGGATCTTCAGTCTCGTCTCTGCTGGTGTGTTTGGCCACAGGCTTCTACCCTAAACATGTGCAGATGGAGATCAGACACGATCAGACGCCGGTCCCTGATGATCAGCTGAACTCAGAGGGAATCAGACCGAACGCTGACGGATCCTTTCAGCTGAAGAAGAGCCTGGAGATCCTGCCGTCTGAAAGATCCCAGTATCAGTGTGTGGTGAAGCACCAGACTCTGACTGAACCGCTCATCATCCGCTGCGGTAACAGGATCATTCATCAGAGTTTATCTAGCTTTCACAAGATCACTTCATTATTACTTTTTTGTTTGCTTCATTAGAACTGAACTAAATATTTTTGTTTTTCTGTGACAGGAGTGAATGTCCGGCTGCGGGTGCTCACTGGATTTATAGTTGCTTTAGTTGTTCTTGTCATCATTCTTCTTGTTTTTTATCTGCTGAGAAAATTTGTTAAACGTCGAAGTGAGTATTATTTCTGTAAGACCTTTATATAGGATGAGTAGAAGGGCAGAATGACTGTTAATATTTATCATTTCAGATTTTCACCAGAAACATTTGAATGAAGCCCTATATTTATCATTACGTGAGTCTGACTCTTCTACAAGTCGAAACTCTATAATATATTCATACATTCTGCAACACTCTCATGTAATCAGTCTTGTTGTGAATCAGAGAACAGAACTGTGTCATTAAACATTCCTCTCTGTATCTTTTAGACAGTCGTTTTGGTAGAGAATCAGAAGAATGTGAGTCCATGTACAGATCTAAAATTTGTATATTTTAGGAAACATTTTTAGAGCTTTCAGAACAATTATAGAATTCAGTCATAGAATAGTATTCTGTGCCAATTATATATATATATATATATATATATATATATATATATATATATATATATATATATATATATATATATATATATATATATATGAAGAGACTGACTTATGAACACAAATCATAATCTCTGAATTATTTACATTAAAGGTACAATATGTCAGATTTTTGCATTAAAATATCATAACGCCAGTGTTATATATTTTGTTAAGTTGATTACTTATAATATCCCAAATGTTTCCAACTATTTTTAAATCATGAGAAAATTGCGATTTTAACCAAGGAAACGGGGCGTTAGAGCAGGGGTGAGCTGGGAGTCGCCAGTCAATGTCATAGTCATATCCGCGTTACCCTCGGTTTCCGCTCGTACTGCGTGGAGTCCTGGACAAATGCGGAAGTTGTAGTTGTAGCGTCTATCAAGCGACAAACGTTAGCTTTGCTGCGTCCCAATTCGCCTACTTATACTACGCCCTAAAATTATGTACTCTTTTTGTGAAGAAGAAGTACATACTTTTGAGTATGTAGCAAAAGAGTAGGCAAGCTTTGGGACATACTACTTAACGGACAGATCTGTCGCGTGCATCCTGTCACCGTAAACTGGTGTTTATGGCCATGTAAATAAATATAGTTATACATAAAGATTAATCAGTATTTTGGCAAATGATGTGGGTATGTTCGAATGTACTTTTACAACAATTGTTCAGAACATGTAAAACTGCGCCGCGTTATCACAACAATGAATTATTACACAAATACAGTAACATCTATGATAACCAATTTAATATTAAACCTTACTTTTCTTGCGGTTAATTCATTTTAATGAAATAAAAGCATGTCATTAAACGCCTCAGAGCCTACAATTACCAGAATTACCAAAATTACCAGAATCATGTGAGTCTGACTCTTCTACAAGTCGAAACTCTATAATATATTCATACATTCTGCAACACTCTCATGTAATCAGTCTTGTTGTGAATCAGAGAACAGAACTGTGTCATTAAACATTCCTCTCTGTATCTTTTAGACAGGTATGGTTATCATGGACCAATGGTAGGTGAGTCCATGTACAGTATATAAAATGTGTATATTTTTGGAAACTAGTTGTCAGGTTGATAAATTCAGGTATTTCTCTGATGATTCTGATGATGACAAACTGAAGTGAAATGAAGAGACTGATTGTTAATATTTGTGAGCAGAAATCATAATCTCTGAATTATGTCTCTCTCTCTCTCTCTCTCTCTCTCTCTCTCTCTCTCTCTCTCTCTCTCTCTCTCTCTCTCTCTCTCTCTCTCTCTCTCAGGTTGTGCAAGTATGTGAGTTCACATTCACTAATATTTACTTTCTGTAATTGTTCAATTTAGCATAAAAATCAACATATCATTAAGAAGCAAACTACATCAAAATGACCCGTTCACATTCAACATCATTTTATTAAATCATTCTTCGTACAAAAGAAAATCTTCTGAAATCTTTACACAGATCTCTCTGATCATAAACTGAAGTGACATGAGATGATATGAGGAAACTGACTGTGTTAATAATCGTTATTTTAGGTTCAAGTGGAACATGGAAAATGAAACCAGAACTGTTGGAGGAAATGAGTGAGTCTGAATTGTTAAAAAGCTCCTGTCACTGTACAGCTGATGACTAAATGCATGGACATGTTTAATAACCATCATTTTATTCATTCTGAACTTCATCAGGACCAGAAAGATGTGCAGCTGCTTTAAACACTGATCCAGAAGAAGAAAACCCCACAGATCCCAGTGTGGAGGAGGATCACAGTAGGTCCTGAACACACACTGACACACACACACACACACACACACACACACACACACACACACACACACACACACAGTTTCATTAATGGTTCCTCTCGTTCTCTTTCAGCTGAGGAGGTTCACAGTAGGTCCTGAACACACACACACACACACACACACACACACACACACACACACACACACACACACACACACACACACACACACACACACACACACACACACACACACACACACACACACACACACACACACACACACACACACACACACTGTTTCATTAATGGCTCCTCTCGTTCTCTTTCAGCTGAGGAGGTTCATGACACTCAAAGTCTGTGTGAAACTGAAGCGACTCCAGCAGCAGCTCGAGGTCAGAACATCTGAATTCATCTCTTATCTGACGCTGATTCTTCATCTCACTCACTCAACGTGTCCTTCATGACTTTTATAGGTGCGATGGGCTCCAAGAACTTCTCTCTGCCTAACTTTGGTGAGTTGAGACTTTCTTGTGTTTTGTAGTTTTAGTCTGTCAGAAACACAGATGTGAAACTATAGATGTGTTTTTCCAGCCATGGAGAGAGAAGACACTGATCAGAACACCATTACCCAGAATGCCCTGCTGTTACCACTGCCAAGTAATGTTAATAGTCTCTCCTTCAAATCACATTTCATTATAATGTGAAACATACTGTAACTACTCAAAAGGTTGCCATATCTGTGCTGATTATGAAGATATTATAATGCTGTTATTCTGTGTTTCAGGACGCTGCAGATCCAAGGACATTTCACTGCCAAACCTCAGTAATGTTTCAGTTCATTTCAATAAAGATAAACATATTCATCCATTTGCACTTGAAATGTTTGCTATTTAATTTTGGTGTTTTTGAACCAGAAACACACAAGTTCTCCGGTTTTAAATGGCTGTCAGTTGAAATGAAATGTTGTGTTGTTTTCTTCAGCTCAAGACAGAAAGGACAGCGATGACTCCGGTTAGAAGATCGAGGATGTTCAGGTTGTTTTGAAGAATCAGATCTAGAGCTTTACTTCCATCATCAAAGCCTAAAGAACATGGAAATCTGAACATCACAGTCATTTATACATGTTTAATTATAAACCCGTGGCCATTAATATGAGGTTTATCACAGCGTTTACAAGAGTATCAGGAGGTCAAACATCAGATCAACCGTGTGGATATTTCAGCACATCCTCAATGAACCAGCAAAATGACGTTACATTTATTTACATGATTGTTGTTTTACTTGCATGAAAATCCCAGTGAGCTCCGTCTACCTCTGGAGGAGTGTTAGAAACGGATGACAGTCATTATCTATATTTGTATTAGAAATGTGTTAATTAACAAAGGACCTTTTGAAATCAATGATTTTATGAACAGTCATTTATACATTTCATAAACAGTCATTTATACATTAAAAATGTAAAACCATCGATTTCAAAAGGTAATTTGTGTTTCGAATGTGTTGGTTTATGTTCAAAATAGATGCATTACAAAGTTTATAAATGATATTACGCACCAAAACTGAGTTCTGTTCCTTTCTCATTTTCTTCATCTTCTAAATATCTCTAAAATCAAGTTGTTTTATAAAAAATAAAAAAAACAGACATTCCTTGACCCTTATAATCTGCAAATACTCACGTGTCATCCTTAAAAATCTGTGCTCATGTGATCGGTGTCCAGTCAATGACAACTTTAACGTTTACAGTATCATCCTTCACAGGAGACTGAAATGTTGTAATACATTTTTTTTTCCCAGCATCTGCAAACCTGCTTATCCCTGCAAAACCTTCCTCACTCCATCAGAAACGTGGACATTTTAAATGTTGAGCATGATTTTATCGTTTAAAATTATGCCAAGCCCCATTTCGTTTCAAGGATTTAATGTGAAACTGGCAACAGAACTAATCGTCTTAGGAATTTCACCCCTTTTAGAGCAAAAACAAATATTCTAATAAAGAATTGAGATTAAAACATTAAATTCAAGCTGACCTTTCACATCCCTCCTTCTTCCATGCATGGTGAAAATGACAAACTCTTGAAATGTTCAAGAAAATTAGGAGAATGAAGAAAACTCATAAAACCAGTAGTTCAAAGAAGTTTATTCTCTTATAAAGGCACATATTGATTCTGTATTGAGTTCTGATTGTAACCAGGAGAGGGCAGCATATCTGAGAGTTCTGAACCTGAACTAACAAAAATATCTTCCAAGATCGTTCTGCTAACGTTCCCACTAAGTAACGAAAATGTTATTTCTGAATGTTCTCTAAACGTCCAGTTTAAAAAATTTTTTTTTTTTTTTTTTTGGTAATTCAAAAGCTAAGAGAACATTCCATTTTGCAAACCTGATGGGAATTTTGTTTTAAATGTTCTTTGAACGTTCTTAAACTAGTAGGCTAATATTTAAAAATGTTAGACGAACATCCAACTAAACCGTTTACATTTCAGGAAAAAAGTTCCATTAACGATAGGCTATTTGTGCTAATGTTTTGAGAATATTATTAAAGACCTTTTGAACCAATTGTTAACATTAGGAAGAACGTTTGTTCGTAACTTTGAGAGAACGTTAGGAGAACGTTCCCTGTTTGCTACAGAATCCATGAAATTAAAGGTTTGTGGCTTTTAGTCCATGTCTGTAGTTTTTAGGTCTTTTATACGCTGCAGATACTGTAGGCTACTAGAAAAAGTTAAGGTTCTCTTCTTGTTGACGTTTGAAGTATTGTCAAACAAAATGGAGGCTAGCTCGACCCTCCCTCCTCCTCATCCCTCATCCCTCCTCCTTTTCCCTCTTCTTTGCTATTTGTTCATCGGAACGTCGTCTCTTTGGTCGTGTGTCGGCCATATCAAAATTCAAGAGAATATAATTCTAACGTTAGTCGTTGTCGTTGTTTAGGACATCTCTCCTCTAGCTAACTTCCCTCTTCATGCTTCTCTCTCCTCCACTTGCCCCCTTCATGTGCACGCGCACTAACCCCCCAACCCCAAATCATTCTTGTCTGTTATTGGCTGGAACACTGTTTGTTATGTTTCGTGGTCCAGGCTGGGCCAGGATGTTTTGCCGTTTGTGGAGCCTGGGCCGTCTACTGAGACTGCATTTTTTTACAGTGTGTTCAGGGGACAGGAGGCAGCTAACAGATAGTGAGGAGATGTTTGCTGGATGTGACAACAAATGTTTCTGCCTAAAAAAGCGTGACATCGCTTATGCACCTTTACAGTAATCAGAATTTTTTTTGATACATAGCCTACCTAGTGCTTTAAACAATTATAATGATTAAGTGTTTACTCAACAACACCAAAGACTATAGAAACTTTGACAACACATTCATGTCCCTTCTTCTTTTATTTTCATTTTCATTTCTTTTCTTGTTTCGTTCTTTCCCATTTGTGTCCTATATGGGAATGCTAGCCTACACTCTGCAATAATTATTGAACTTGCTTAATTTGCACTTTTGTTGGAAATGTTCAAGATTTCTAAAGATGTTGGTTTGCACCAAAGTAATTTTTCTTGAAATATTATTTTAATAAACGAAAAACACGTAAGCGGAAGTGCTGTCGCCGAGTGGGAGGGGCTTGTGACTGGCATCACGTCACGTCCGCGCCAGAGCGAGAAACAGGAGTGTACGCGCAGTGAGTGCGAGCGCGAGAGGATGGAGGCCGCAGAGCAGCAGCGGGGCTCG
Organism: Leuciscus leuciscus; assembly: GCF_965113295.1. Classification (NCBI taxonomy): domain Eukaryota; kingdom Metazoa; phylum Chordata; class Actinopteri; order Cypriniformes; family Leuciscidae; genus Leuciscus; species Leuciscus leuciscus. The sequence continues at coordinate 39,406,341 of NC_138736.1, forward strand.
AGTGACGGCGCGTCCGCCAGAGGAGCGGGTGTCCCGGGCAGTGGAGGCGGAGCAGGGCCCGGAGGAAGCGCGGAAGGCGAGCGGGACAGAGATCGAGCCACTTTCGAGTGTAACATCTGCCTGGACACCGCCCGAGACGCGGTCATCAGCCTCTGCGGACACCTGTTCTGGTACAGCTGATCGATAATCGATCACCATTAATATCATAACAGTAGGAGTCTAAACAACACACACAGCATGACAGTGAGAAAATGATTGACAGCGAGACCCTTTACCATAGCAACCAGACCTACTTGTGCTCATAATACCTGTTATTGTTATTAACTCACGTAAAACACAACATGTCAAAGACCAGCAGTGAGTGATTGACAGTCTGACATGTTGACAGGGAAGAATCTGTTCTCATTAATTCACCATGGTAATCAATCACTTACTTCAGTTAATGTTATCATGTAGAAACGGTTTATACATCAGATACACTGAATTTTCTTTAAAGTACATTACAACATCACTTAAATACCATGGTATACGAGTACAGTACCACACTGAACCATGGTAACACCACAGTAAGGACTCAGTTACTGCAGTTGTTGTTACTATAGTAAAATTGTAGTAAACATGAAGTCAGTATGACTGAAATATTCAGAATGAGCACGTGCATTTATGCTATGATTTTTCAGTATTAAAATCCCAGTATTGCTTGTTCTTCTATGGTGTTTTGGTGCAATTGCTGGTTATTTATTTGTTATGATTGACAGGGTTTTGTTTAAGAGTGGCTTTGCTGCGTGAAGCTCCTCATGACACATTCATATCTGAGGGTTTATAACATTGTAATGCCTGACATATGACATATTAGTCAGACAAATTAATTAATGAATCGATTGATTGATTGATTGATTTTTAAATGGGACAGATTATTGAACCTTTACATGACATCTGAAGAAAGTTTGCATGTGTTTTTTGAGTATCATGCTTTTATGGCTCATATAGTGAGAATATGAAGAAAAAAAACAGCTCAATTTTATTAAGAGCCCCAAACTGAGTGAAAATATGCAATTTTTGCAGATGTTGATATATGACCAAAAAGCAACCTATTAATATCAATATCTACCAATAATCTCTTGGTGAAATGTTCAGTTTTATAACCAAAGCTTTATAGTTTTGAAGCATATAATGCAATGCAATACATTTGAGAGATGAACTAATAAACCTTCTTTAAAAACCTGATGATCATATTTGATACTTTTATAATAAATGATGATGATAATCAAGTAAAGCTGCTTCAGTCCAGATTAAATATTACTAACAATATCACAGTTATTCTTGCGTTTCTTGATAAATCAGCTCAGATTTGACACAGAAAGAAATTGTACGTTTGTACATTTATTCTGAGAGACTTTTACTGGATAAAAGAGTCTGAACTGTCAATCAGAGACAGAAGGACTGGAGGAGATTGTGTGCGACCTTAGATATGCATGTATTAAATATGATTGAGTAGGGCTGATGACACGTGTGGTCTGCGGTGCGGGAGTTTCTCTGCAGTCTGTCAGTCATAAACGACAGATAAACATCAGAACAAACAAACACTGTGTTCCTCACTCAAAGGCTTGATGAGTTAATGTGATTAAAGCGTGTTGTGTTCTGCTGAACTCTTCACGTGTGACCGCGAGTGTGTGTTCTGTAGCCTCGTTCGGACGAGATGTGTGTTCAGTGCCGTTAGCGTGAGATTATCAGGTTAATGAGAGATTAGACTCCACAGGAGGATTGAGGAGGAGTAAGAATAGATGCACACGTAACGCTGACCCCTGACCCCTGTTTTTATGGGATTACGACCCTTCCTTCGTTGTGTTTGTGTTGTGGATTTGCAGATGTTGTGGATCGTGTTTGTGATTGTGTGTGCATGACAAACGTCTCTTAGTCATTCAATATTTAGGCAACAAACAAACCCAAGTATTTTTTTCCATTCATTTCTCCCATAGGGATTTTAAAATAGTCTTTGTTACAGCATTATAAGCCATGAACCAAACCAATCAGATACGAGGAGAATCACAACACTACAAACTTATAAAAAATATTTGAAAATCTGACAAAAATACAAAGACTGTGAACTTGATGGCTTTACTGAGGGAAAGAACTACAATCCCATGATGCATTGCGATGGAGGAATATAAAACTACTCATTTACAAATGTTGATTATATATGTATAAAAACAAGATATTTTAAGTTTATTGCAAAATATTCATATCTATTCAAATAGTCAAGTATTTTGAGAGTGTAAAGAGATCTCATTGGGAGTGGGCGGAGCTAAAGAGCTCTTTTGTCTTGACGACTCTGATTGGTGGAATCTTCTGGGTCATCATGGGTAATGTAGTTTTTCACCAGGAATTCCACTGTTAAACACGATTGTTTTAAATAAAGCGGGCTGACGGCTTCAGCAGAAGCAAACAGCATCGATTAACAACCTCGTGGCTCACAGTAGGTCTGTCTTTAAAGGTTTATATATCGCTATGGAGAAAATAAAAGAGTTTTTACTTCCGGACCCGGACTGTTGCGCTCTAGTGAGCGAGTCATGGCGTATTTCACCTCAATGAGGAATACATCAAATGTTGGTAAAATTATTTAAATTAACATCTATTTTTATATTGTTTTCATGTCAATTGAAAACCCTAAATTTATCCCCTAAAATCTCATGAATATAGTTCTCTTTTTTTTTTTACTGTGATAATATGCCAATTTGTTTGACGTTATTGTAATAAGAAATGTTTAATAAGTTGTAAACTAAATACATTTTCATAGAAAAATGATCACGGTGCATGAAATATTATTAGTTCTAAAAATGCATGTAATGTTTTTATTATGTATTTTTCAGGGTGATATATTTCCTAGACACGTTATCAACAGGTTTCATGAGACTCACCATATTTTATTTGCACAACTTACTGTAGCTTTTAATTTTCATGGCAAATTAATTCTAAGAAATAGGGAAATATGCAGACAGATGTGATTTATGCAGATATTACAGATAATAATAGACTATTAGCAGATAATACAGACGATTTACTCCTGAACGAGTGTAATTTTCTATAGCACAGATTACATGAACTATGAGATTTTACATTCATGCATTTGGCAGACGCTTTTATCTGAAGCGACATGCATTGCGTTTGATTGGTTAATGCATTCCCTGGGATTCGAACCCATGACCTTGCGTTGCTAGCATCATGCTTTACTGTTTGAGCTACAGGAATACTATTGGCTATTAAAACAACATAAACGTATCAACTAATTTTTGACTTCTCTCTCTCTCTGTCTCTCCTGTTTGTTGTCTCGTGCAGTTGGCCTTGTCTTCATCAGGTGAGTGTGTGTGTGTGTGTGTGTGTGTGTGTGTGTGTGTGTGTGTGTGTGTGTGTGTGTGTGTGTGTGTGTGTGTGTGTGTGTTATTGACAGTAAATTGACACGCTGGCGTTCAGCGCATGAGTAGCACTTCACAGAAAGCAAACAAACGCTTGTACAGTACAGCAGATAACTAATGTAATGTCTGACATTATACAGTGTATTACAGCTGTTCACACTGAGTGGGATTACATGCTCACAAATAATTAGATTATAGAAGATTATAATGTACAGTAGAAACTGTTTAACACTTTTATAATCTGTCATAAGGAATAATGTACAGTCAGTCACTATCTTATTTTATATATGCATATTTTTACTTAAGTAATACTTTTATTCATCAAAGGTGCATTAAATTGATCAAAAGTTACAGTAAATCTATTTCAAACTAATGCTTTCTTGTGTCTTGATCATCAAATCATCATATTAGAGTGATTTGTGAAGGGTCATGTGACACTGAAGACTGGAGTAATGATGCTGAAAATTCAGCTTTGATCACAGGAATAAATTACACTTTACTGTATATTCACATAGAGAACAGATATTTTACACTAGAATAATATTTCAGATTTTTACTGTATTTGTGATCAAATAAGCGCAGCCCTGCTGAGCAGAAGAGACTCTCTCTGGTGTGTGTTTCAGTGGCTGGAGACGCGTCCCAGCAGGCAGCAGTGTCCCGTGTGTAAAGCAGGGATCAGTCGAGATAAAGTCATTCCTCTGTACGGCCGGGGCAGCACCAGCCAAGAAGACCCCAGGTACACTCACTAGTGCACTCACTCCCACTGCACACTGACTTACTCTGTTACACAGGCATCATCAGGGATTAGCATCTCAAACTGTAGTTTGCTACAATGTCACATGACCTTATTAAGTCGCATGTTTGATCAGTGAGTGCAGTAGATGTCATCTCAGAAATAAAAATATCCTTTTGCATTTTTAATCCAGTTTTGTGTGTGAAGTGAGTTTGGTTCTCTGATCAAATAATGAGTCAAGTAGTCACTGGATATGGAAGGTCAAGTCGAGTGCAGTGCATTGTGGGTCTCTAACAGCATGTTATTCTGGCAGACGTACAGGAGCTCATCCAGTTATTCCATGAACACAGAAAGTTCACACACTGCAGAAATAGCATGACATACAGAACATACACTGATTGTGTGCTTTGGGTCACATGAAAGATTGAGATATTAATGGATTATTAATGTTAATAAATAGCCATCAAACCCAGGTTTGTCTGTAGCGCTGCACCAGGAGTTATTATAGTTAACTACAACTATTAAAACATTTGTGTAATCATTTAAATAAATCTGAAATGAGTGCTGTCAGTTGAGACTGTAGGTAATATAAATATATTTTATTAATATTTTTTATTAAGTGTTTGTTTAATACCCTGTTTCTGCTATAAAGGGATTTGTTATACTGTTTATTTCTATGTTCTACTTTTATTCTAATGTGTATTTGCTTGCATGTGTTTATAATTAGAATAACGGCTGTCAGCAAGAAGAAATGATTTATTTATTTATTTATTTATTTATTTATTTGCATTGTGTTTGAGAGAGAGTGTGTGTTGTGATTGTATCTTCAGGCTAATGGTTTTACTCATTTGAATATTGTGTGTGTGTGTGTGTGTGTGTGTGTGTTACAGATTGAAAACGCCACCACGACCCCAGGGTCAAAGGACAGAGCCCGAGAGCAGAGGGGTGAGCGTCCTGACATCATTATGGTGTGGTTATGAATGTATTAATAATGTTATCATATCTCTCTCTCGCTCAACAGTTTCAGGGTTTTGGCGACACAGGGTTTCACATGTCGTTTGGAATCGGTGCTTTTCCGTTCGGTTTCTTCACCACAGTCTTTAACGCCAACGACCCCTTCCACAGACCAGGCCAGTGTTGCTGTTTCTTCATGAGACGCTGCTGTTACAGGGGTCACGACATGACACTGACGGATAAGAGCTGTTGTAACATTAACACATCCTGCACGTTTCAGAGCTGAACACATCCTCATTATAATAAAGCATTTATTTGATCAAGCTCCAAAAACTGCTCGTTTGGATAGTGCAGGATGTGTGAAGTAACACAGGTACATACATTTGCATATGAGCCTCCAGTCTCTCAGTTACACATCATCACCATAGGCTCCGCCCACTGCACAAAGCTTTATTAGCATCATAAGTGAACCTCAAGGAACGTTACAATATTAGTAAAAATCCATGTCATGGCCCCTTTAAGGTTTTAATATTATAATATAAGCTTTGAGTTGATGTCACGATTCATGTATGCTCTCAGTCAAAGGTGTGTGTGTGGTTTCTAAAGCTTGTCTTCATCTGTGTGTGTGTGTTCAGATCCTCATTATGATCACCAAGGCAACGGCAATCCCAACAACGGCAACAACTGGCAGGACTCGCTCTTCCTCTTCCTGGCCATCTTCTTCTTCTTCTGGATGCTGAGTGTGTGAGTGTGTGAGTGAGTGCCTCAGATGATGGACGAGGACACTGTCTCGTGTGCGCTTTCAGATGATGAACTCACTACCTGTCTGTCTGTGTCTCATATCCATATATACACACACACACACTCTCACTCACACACTCACTCACTCTACTCACACACTCTCTCTCACTCACACACTCACTCAAACACTCACTCTCACACACTCACTCACACACACACACTCACTCTCTCTCACACACTCTTTCTCACACTCACTCACTCTCACTCACTCTACTCTCTCACTCACACACTCATTCACTCACTCTCACACACTCACTCACTCACTCACACACACTCACTCTCTCTCACACACTCTTTCTCACACTCTCACACACTCTCTCTCACTCACTCTCACTCACACTTGCATACTTGCACTCACTCACTCACACACTCTCTCTCTCTCACTCTCACACTCACTCACACACATTCTGACTCGCACACTCGCATACACACTCACATACACACTCACTCACACACATTTTGACTCGCACACTCACATACACACTCACTCACACACATTCTGACTCGCACACTCGCATACACACTCACTCACACACATTCTGACTCGCACACTCGCATACACACTCACTCACACACTCTCACACTCACATACACACTCACTCACACACATTCTGACTCGCACACTCACTCACACACACACTCTCTCACACTCACATACACACTCACTCACACACATTCTCACTCACACACCGGCACTCGCTCGCTCACTCACTCGCACACTCACACACATCAGTGTTGATGGACAGTATTAATGGCCGCCGTCAGTAGATGAAACACTACATCAGTTGCTGAATCTCACATAAACTCCTCATGTTTCACCTCAGAACGCAGAGAGAAGTTACACTGAGCATAAAGAAGCGTATCTCAGTAACCCTGCAGTCTGAAGTTATTTTCATGATGATTAAACACGTTCATCCGCAAATTCTCATTACTTTAAAGTGTTGTTTTTACTGTAGTGATATATAAAGACAATTCCATTATGGTACTAAGAAGAGTCTTAACTTATTGTTGAGTGATTGATCATCATGAAAATGCGTACGGTTATTCTCATGATGTATTTTCTTTCTTGTGATTTGTGGGGTGAAAGATTACCCAGACTCTTTTTATAGCTTTTCATTTTCATGCCAAAGAAGTTCTGAAAGGAGAGAAACATGAAGGCAGACGTGTGATTTGTGGATGGGTTTATCGGGATGCTCCTGAAAGCGTCTCCAGGCCGTTGCACTGTGTGTTTGAGCCGCACGTATTACAGGACTGAGAATTTCACAATTTAGGAGTTCAATATTTGTAATTATCCTTAAAATCGTAAAAGCAGGTTCTTAAACATTATATTTTGGAGTGAAATATGACCTGCACATGCTTTTGTGAGATTCACCCATTGTGTTCAATGTTCAGGCTAGGGAAGATTTAGCTTTAGCCTCTGAGACGCACACTATAGTCATAAGCTAATCTAGACTCTGATGCGGTTCAGACCCGGATGGAGCTTCAGGTCTGTTCAGGAAGTGTTTCCACAACAGGCGTGTGTTTGTTGTGTAAAGCAGACGTGACCGCTAACATCAGAACTGTTATTAATCACCTTATTATGAGTTAACACGCATTCAGTTATGATTGACAGGCTGAATGAGTGCTTTATGCATTGAGTAAATATATTATTGTCATAGATAAGAAACTTATGAAAATGAAAAGTGAATTTAATTTTCATCCTGCTAATGTGGTATGCGAGTGTTGGGGTGTGTGTGTGTGTGTGTGTGTGTGTGTGTGTGTGTGTGTGTGTGTGTGTGTGTGTGTGTGTGTGTGTGTGTGTGTATATATGGATATTGTACATGATGTTTTTAAACGTCTCTCTGTCATTGGCTGTGACGTTGATTGACAGCCGAGAGGTGATGGTTTGTAATCCAGTTTTGTCAGTGTAACAAACATCCTGTGAAAAAGAACATTCGTGTTTATTTCCTCTCGCTGCAGTGATTGGCCGGTTTGAACTTCTGGTCACGCCCACTTTTAGGTCGTCACAATGCAGGGCGTGTTGATTGACGGCTGCTCGGCAGTTAAAGTGGGCGGGGTTTACGGTCAGAATCCGTTGATTCTTACTGGATGATTTTGGGTGACTTTAGTTAAAATTGCTCTTGTTTGTCTTTCCTTTTTTTTTGCATATCACTGGTTAATTATGTTTGTAACAAGCCTTTTTTGCCATAAAAAGTCTTTTGGTAGCTAAATTGCATATAATTATTGTGCATATGGGCCAGAAACTAAAGTGGGTGTGGGCACTTGATAAATAAACATTTAATACAACTGATGTGGTTATTCTTTATAGTAAAGAAGATTATATTTGATATGTATATGGATATGTTATATATGTATTAAAAGTGCTTTATATAATATACATGAAACTGATGGCAAATATATAAAAGGCAATAAGCACCTGTTAATATGCAACATTTTTATTAGATTTATGTATATATATATATATCTTTAAATAAATATTCTGTTTATTTCCAGTTTACACTAAATCAAACACAACCAAATACAAATGATATAAAAACAGTGTGAAACGAGCATGAACTACTGTAACTATAAACACATTCACAACCAAGGCTTGCTCTCCTTCATGCTCATGGAGTTTCTGATATTGGACTGTTTGTGTTTTATCTTCTATTACAAAGTTTTTAAAAAATTGGCTTTAAAAACAGTAGTTTTGGAAGAACAGTGTGTTAGTTATTAATCTGCATCTAAAACAGTCGATTAAACGTGCAATATAGTTTCACTGTGCATATCTTACTAAAAAAATAAGCCAAATAAAGGCTAATAGTGAATGCTTTGGCTCACAGACATGATTCAAACGCACTGAAAGATCCTCAGTTTGGTTTCTTGAACAAAAAAAAAATAAAAATCACACACATTCACAGGCACTTTTCAGTAAAATCAGTAAAACGAACTCGAGATGTTGAGTCTCGGTAACATGTCTAAAAAAAAAAAGGAAAGAAATAGGGAATAACGATGTTTAAAAGTGTCTGTACATGATTCGCTGGGATCCTGAAAGTGACGGTGCTTCAGACCTTCATCATCTTCATCTTCATCATCTTCATCAGCCCGTCTTGGGCTGTTTGTTCTTCTTGTTGAGGATCTTCATCAGGTTCTTGGACATGAAATAGGGTTTCTCTGGACTGCCGTCGTTACGCTCCAGATCCTCCACTGAACACACACACACACACACACACACACGACAGGTGTTAGTATGGTCGAATGAGCTGTTGAATGAAGGGTGATCATGTAAACGAGGCACTCACAGAAGCACAGGAACAGTGTGTCCACACCCATGTTGTAGACGCTGAAGAAGCCGTGAGCGATCAGATACGCACCGAACACCACCGTCTGTTAGCACACACACACACACACACACACACACACACGTCACTTCCCAAAACAATCTCTGTACATCTCATTTTATAGCTAAATCAAAGTACATTTCATCATTTTTATCACTTTTTATGTTGTGATTATGACAAAAGATCACTCAGTATGTGATAAGTTTATCTTTTTATGGCAATTTTGTCAATATGTGAATTTTAACTGGTCATAATTGACCGTCAAAATTATGACAAGTCGAAATTATGACATACTAAGTCAAAATGACTTTCAAATTATAAATTTTTTGACTTATGTCGATTTCATCTTAGTATGCACACTGAGGCTCATGTCAACTTTTGTGACAAATAAAAAATGGTTTAAAAAAGTCATAATTATGACTTAGAATGTCATCATTTCAATTTATGTTGTATTGAGGCAAAATTTACATTAAAAGGTCAAATGATCACATACTAAGTCAAAATGATGTTCAATTTCAATTTAAAATTCAAATAAAATTCGACTTAAGTCATAATCTTTAATTAATATAATACATTTCGACTAGTGCCAACTTATGACTTATTTAAATAAAAAATGGCTAAAAATATCAAAATTATGACTTGGCATGTGATCATTTGGCATTTTGATTGAATTATTTTAAGTTCTTGTCACGTCTTAATCACACAAGTCGAAATTATGACAAAAAAATTTATGACAAAATAGAAGAAAAAAAAAATTTCGACTTAGTATGTCAGTTTAGACTACAGGCTTTTTGTCATTATTAACTTATTTAAATAAAAAAAATGTTTTTTTATAAAAGTACATTTGTATTTCCAGAAAGGAGTTTCAAAGTTATATTATTATATTTAGAAACAATACATTTAGCATAAAAATTAAGGCTATTTTGCATGCAGATGTTTTACTTTTTTGTAAAACAAAACTACTGTAATGCAAAGATTTTGCTTAAATCCACAACATTAAATGCATGACATCAACTAAACTGATTTCCCTGAGAGAGAGAGAACAGCACTAATCATCCAATAATCTCATAATGCAAAAAAAAGGTAGGTCCTGTTTTAGGACCAATAAGCAAAATATAATTTCTTCTTTCTTTCTTTAGGGTTTTCCTGCTGAAACGGTTGTCAGGTTCAGTGAGAAATGTATTCCACATTAACAACATGTAAGAAAAGACCAATCAGAATTCAGTATGCAAATCTGATCAGATTATAATGTCAGTTAGAGACTGAATGCTGGATGAATTTCTAACTCAAATATCTTTAAAGTGTAATGTTTATAGAGAGCGAATAAACAAGGTTTGGGTGCATGAAGCGATGCGGGCAGGACTGAGGTGTGTGTGTGTGTGTGTGTGTGTGTGTGTGTGTGTGTGTGTGTGTGTGTGTGTGTGTGTGTGTGTGTGTGTCTCACTATGATGGGCATCCAGTAGTAGTTGAGAGCTGCTGTCTGAAACGTGGTTCCTGTATTGGGAATCCTGCCGGCGAAGAAGAAGAAGGCCAGCACACCTGAGAAGAGACGAGAGGTCAGCTGACGCTCACGTGTGTGTGTGTGTGTGTGTGTGTGTGTGTGTGTGTGTCTCTCTCTCACTCACCCACTCCACCGACCACCAGCAGCTTCCCGAAGAACAGCAGCAGATCCGTGACTTTATCCAGCACCACCACCCTGAGGAACATCTCTGTCACTGCACTGGTTTACACTTGCATATTTACTTTTACTTTCTACGTCATCATTTACACTCAAAGTCATGAATTACATAAAACCTGAAATGGAGAAAGTCGTACTTTTGACTTTTTGTCATAATTTTGACGTCAATTTAGTCTTTTTATGCAATAATTTCGGCTTATGTCATAATTATGTCATATACGACCGTAAACAACATAGTTTTTACTTATGTCAATTTCTGCTTTTAATATCAGTTTCAACTTATGTCATAAGACTCATAATTGTGACTTTTTATGTCAATTTAGCATTTTTGTCATAAGCCATTTTATGTCAGTTTTTACTTAGTATGTCATAAAATGTTGAAATTGATATAAAAAGTCTGAATTGTCATTTGACAAAAAAATAAATAAAAAATTGACAGTCGAAATTATGACATACTATAATTATGACATAAAAAGACTTTGTCAGTTTTTACTTAGTATGTCATAATTTCACCTATCAATTTATTCAACTTTTTTAAAAGTCATTTTCAACTGTAAATTTTTTACTTTTTGTCAATTTAAGTCATAATTATCTTTTTATTAATAATAAGTCATCTTGAATTTCATCACGTAAATATGACTTAGTATGTCATAATTTCGACTTGTGTCGATTTGATTTGTCATAATTATTATTCCTTTGTGTTATAACTATGACAGTTTTTACTTAGTATTTACCAAAGAACGATTTTTATTTCTATGTGGCAGAAAATGGACTTTCATAAGTTGCGATAAAATTTCAGAGACAAGCAATTTGTCTGTTCACAACAGACAGTTATATTATATTATTGTATTACTGTTTATGACAATATTATTGTATTGGTTAATTTATTTTAATCTAATGTATTAATTTATTATTTATTTACTTAAAAAATTCATCCTTCATTTTAATGAATTTGTATTTGAATGAAATTGATTGATATATTTCATAATTTGAATCATATTTTTCTTGATTGATTGTGTATTATTCCCCAGCGCTCAGCGAAGCGTCTCACCGTATGATGTTCCTCATGAGCAGAGAGAAGGCGTTCTTCGCCGACACACAGAAGTTCTTCCCGTAGACGGCGATCTATGACACACACACACACACACACAGTTACTCGTTTCATCCAGCTGATGGTTTGATATGTGTGTGTGTGTGTGTGTGTGTGTGTGTGTGTGTGTGTGTGTGTGTGTGTGTGTGTGTGTGTGTGTGTGTGTGTGTGTGTGTGTGTGTTCACGTACCATGATGTAAGCGTTCCTGTTGATGAACTTGATGAATTTCTCCAGACACCAGAAGCAGCATTTGAGACAACACATGAGGAACCGCGCGCACGGGTTCTGAGCCGCTGCACACACACACACACACACACACACACACACACACACACACACACACTCAATATTATCGTTTACAACAGCAATAAACAACAAGTCAATCTAGACAAACACATTTTTACAGCTTACTGAAGTCATTTGTGTCAAGTGTAGAGCAGGGTTATTATTTTTAACTAAAACTAAAACTATTGAAGGCATCTTTGTTAACTGAAATAAAGCTCAAATAATGTCAAATATGAATATTAGATGAAAAATTTGAGAAAAACTAACTGGAAATAAATAAAAACTGAAACAGAAACTAAACATTAAATTACATTAAATAAAATAATAAAAGTAAATAACAAAATTGCTATAGATTAAAAAAATGAAAAATAAAACTGAAATTATAAAATAAATCAAATATTAATAAAAACTATAATAATATATAGATAATACTAAATCTATACTAAGCTAAAATTAAATAAAATTAAGTTGAAATAAAAAAATAAATCTAAATACAAATAATTAAACAAATAAAAGCATATAATAAAGGCATAAGAAAATTACTAGATTAAAATTAAATCTGAAAATATATAAATAAAAGTTTTATTTAAATTAAAATATTTAATATTTAAATTTAAATATTAATAAAAAATTATATAAATAACAATACTACAATTAAACTAAAAACTAAAATCAAATTTCAAATAATCAAATAATATATATATATTTTTTATAATAATATATTATAAAAATAATAAAAGCATATTACAAAATTACTATAGATTAAATTAGAATTAAAACTGAAAATATAAAAATAAAAAGGATGACTCAAGTGTTAATAAAAACTATAATAATTTATAAATAATACAGTCGAGTCAGAGTGAGATGAACATTACAGACACACATCAGATCTGATGCTCTGGATCGGGAACATCTCAAACACTGCAGAACTGATGCTCTTATAAACATATCCTTCAATGTTTTCTCTTCTTTGGATGAATAACAGGGTTTGCGGTGTCTGACCTTTGAACTTGTGGTCCAGATACTCCAGGATGATGCGGACGAGCTGAACCAGTGTGAGGATCAGAGCGCCGAACGCCAGAGAGCCCACGTGATACCTGAGCAAAATCAATAATCAATAAATCAATAAGACATCAGAGAGCCCACGTGATACCTGAGCAAAATCAATAATCAATAAGACACCAGAGAGCCCACGTGATACCTGAGCAAAATCAATAATCAATAAATCAATAAGACACCAGAGAGCCCACGTGATACCTGAGCAAAATCAATAATCAATAAATCAATAAGACACCAGAGAGCCCACGTGATACCTGAGCAAAATGAATAATCAATAAATCAATAAGACACCAGAGAGCCCACGTGATACCTGAGCAAAATTAATAATCAATAAATCAATAAGACGCCAGAGAGCCCACGTGATACCTGAGCAAAATTAATAATCAATAAATCAATAAGACACCAGAGAGCCCACGTGATACCTGAGCAAAATGAATAATCAATAAATCAATAAGACACCAGAGAGCCCACGTGATACCTGAGCAAAATGAATAATCAATAAATCAATAAGACGTCAGAGAGCCCACGTGATACCTGAGCAAAATGAATAATCAATAAATCAATAAGACACCAGAGAGCCCACGTGATACCTGAGCAAAATTAATAATCAATAAATCAATAAGACACCAGAGAGCCCACGTAATACCTGAGCAAAATTAATAATCAATAAATCAATAAGACATACGAGAGCCCACGTGATACCTGAGCAAAATGAATAATCAATAAATCAATAAGACGCCAGAGAGCCCACGTGATACCTGAGCAAAATCAATAATCAATAAATCAATAAGACACCAGAGAGCCCACGTGATACCTGAGCAAAATGAATAATCAATAAATCAATAAGACGCCAGAGAGCCCACGTGATACCTGAGCAAAATTAATAATCAATAAATCAATGAGACACCAGAGAGCCCACGTGATACCTGAGCAAAATGAATAATCAATAAATCAATAAGACACCAGAGAGCCCACGTGATACCTGAGCAAAATTAATAATCAATAAATCAATAAGACACCAGAGAGCCCACGTAATACCTGAGCAAAATTAATAATCAATAAATCAATAAGACATACGAGAGCCCACGTGATACCTGAGCAAAATCAATAATCAATAAATCAATAAGACACCAGAGAGCCCACGTGATACCTGAGCAAAATCAATAAATCAATAAGACACCAGAGAGCCCACGTGATACCTGAGCAAAATGAATAATCAATAAATCAATAAGACACCAGAGAGCCCACGTGATACCTGAGCAAAATTAATAATCAATAAATCAATAAGACGTCAGAGAGCCCACGTGATACCTGAGCAAAATTAATAATCAATAAATCAATAAGACGCCAGAGAGCCCACGTGATACCTGAGCAAAATTAATAATCAATAAATCAATAAGACGCCAGAGAGCCCACGTGATACCTGAGCAAAATTAATAATCAATAAATCAATAAGACGCCAGAGAGCCCACGTGATACCTGAGCAAAATTAATAATCAATAAATCAATAAGACGTCAGAGAGCCCACGTGATACCTGAGCAAAATTAATAATCAATAAATCAATAAGACGTCAGAGAGCCCACGTGATACCTGAGCAAAATTAATAATCAATAAATCAATAAGACGCCAGAGAGCCCACGTGATACCTGAGCAAAATTAATAATCAATAAATCAATAAGACGTCAGAGAGCCCACGTGATACCTGAGCAAAATTAATAATCAATAAATCAATAAGACACCAGAGAGCCCACGTGATACCTGAGCAAAATTAATAATCAATAAATCAATAAGACGTCAGAGAGCCCACGTGATACCTGAGCAAAATTAATAATCAATAAATCAATAAGACACCAGAGAGCCCACGTGATACCTGAGCAAAATTAATAATCAATAAATCAATAAGACGCCAGAGAGCCCACGTGATACCTGAGCAAAATTAATAATCAATAAATCAATAAGACACCAGAGAGCCCACGTGATACCTGAGCAAAATTAATAATCAATAAATCAATAAGACACCAGAGAGCCCACGTGATACCTGAGCAAAATGAATAATCAATAAATCAATAAGACGTCAGAGAGCCCACGTGATACCTGAGCAAAATTAATAATCAATAAATCAATAAGACACCAGAGAGCCCACGTGATACCTGAGCAAAATGAATAATCAATAAATCAATAAGACGTCAGAGAGCCCACGTGATACCTGAGCAAAATCAATAATCAATAAATCAATAAGACACAATATTCATACAGTAAAGCAAAGGCTTTTATACATTACACCAATACAGCAGATCTAGTCCTTTTCCCTTATTAATATTCACATATTCCAGACAAACATGATCCATCAGCGTCAGAGCGCCATCTAGTGTCTCAAACCACAGTGACATCAGTGTTTATTAATCCATATTTCTGCTCTCTCTAAACGATTTATTACTGCACTTTATTTAAAAAATTTAATTATAATAAATAAATAAATAAATAAATAAATATATATATATATATATATATATATTTAAAAACTCATGAAACTGTAAGAACTTTTTCCACTTTGAAATGTATTTTCTTCTGTCCTGACGTCATCAAGACTGCGGACATTAACCAGTAATATCACAGCTAATATCCACAATCCAAAATATGATCAAATATTTTAAGTCTCGTTTTATTGAAGTTTAATTATAATCAATAAATACAATTATATGAAATACGATATTTATTATTGTTGTTTCAATTATTATTGTTATTATTATCTGCAGTTTAAATCTTGATGGAAAAATATAAACACATATTTTAAGACTCTTAAGTCGTATTGAATTTTATTAGATATATTACATTAAATGATATTAAACAGCATATTTATTATTATTATTTACAATAATACCTAATAATATTTGAAGACGCTTTAGCCACTGTATTGAATTTTATTAGATATAATACATTAAATGATATTAAACAGCATATTTATTATTATTATTTACAATAATACCTAATAATATTTGAAGACGCTTTAGCCACTGTATTGAATTTTATTAGATATAATACATTAAATGATATTAAACAGCATATTTATTATTATTATTTACAATAATATCTAATAATATTTGAAGACGCTTTAGCCACTGTATTGAATTTTATTAGATATATTACATTAAATGATATTAAACGGCATATTTATTATTATTATTAACAATAATACCTGATAATATTTGAAGATGCTTTAGCCTCTGTATTGAATTTTATTAGATATAATACATTAAATGATATTAAACTGCATTAATAA
Organism: Leuciscus leuciscus; assembly: GCF_965113295.1. NCBI lineage: Eukaryota > Metazoa > Chordata > Actinopteri > Cypriniformes > Leuciscidae > Leuciscus > Leuciscus leuciscus. Next base: position 39,422,956 of record NC_138736.1, read on the forward strand.
TAAATAATAATAATAATAATACCTGCAGATTAAATCCTGATGGATAAATATGAAAAAACTATTTTAAGTCACTGTATTGAATTATTAGTATGAATAAAAGGCTGAATTAAGATGAGGCTTGAGAGGATGATGATTAAGATGATCTCGAGTGTGTGTGTGTGTGTGTGTGTGTGTGTGTGCTCTCACCGCAGGGCTCTCATGAAGGACTGGCTCAGTGGGAATGTTGGGATATCCGCTGGTTTCCTGAAGGCCCAGTAGTACGAGGCGAAGGCCCCGGCCAGCGTACAGTGACCCAGCGCGATCACGAAGTTCACACACCACAGGAACGCCACCACGTTATAGATCTGCAGGTTAAAGAGGTTCTTCTGGAACAAACCCTCGGTGTTGTAGTTGATGAACACACAGCGAGCCGACGCGCAGTCCGGATACTGACTGATGTTGAACATCTGTGGAGGAAAACAATCTGTCATAATCTGAGTGTGTGTGTGTGTGTGTGTGTGTGTGTGTGTGTGTGTGTGTGTGTGTGTGTGTGTGTGTGTGTGTGTATGTGTTGTTGACTCCAGTGATCTCACGTGTGTCACAATCTGAGTGAGTGAGTGTGTGTGTGTGTGTGTGTGTGAGTGTGTGTGTGTGTGTGTGTGTGTGTGTGTGTGTGTGTGTGTGTGTGTGTGTGTGTGTGTGTGTGTGTGTGTGTGTGTGTGTGTGTTGTTGACTCCAGTGATCTCACGTGTGTCACAATCTGAGTGAGTGTGAGTGTGAGTGTGTCTGTGTGAGTGTGTCTGTGTGAGTGTGAGTGTGAGTGTGTCTGTGTGAGTGTGTCTGTGTGAGTGTGAGTGTGTCTGTGTGTGTGTCTGTGTGAGTGTGTGTGTGTGAGTGTGTCTGTGTGAGTGTGTCTGTGTGAGTGTGAGTGTGAGTGTGTCTGTGTGAGTGTGAGTGTGTGTGTGTGTTGTTGACTCCAGTGATCTCACGTGTGTCACAATCTGAGTGAGTGTGTGTGTGTGTGTGTGTGTGTGTGTGTGTGTGTGTGTGTGTGTGTGTGTGTGTGTGTGTGTGTGTGAGTGTGTGTGATGTGAGTGTGTCTGTGTGAGTGTGTGTGAGTCTGTGTATGAGTCTGTGTCTGTGTGAGTGTGTCTGTGTGAGTGTGTCTGTGTGAGTGTGTCTGTGTGAGTGTGTCTGTGTGAGTGTGTCTGTGTGAGTGTGTCTGTGTGAGTGTGAGTGTGTATGAGTCTGTGTGTCTGTGTGAGTGTGAGTGTGTCTGTGTGAGTGTGTGAGTGTGTCTGTGTCTGTGTGAGTGTGTATGAGTCTGTGTGTCTGTGTGAGTGTGAGTGTGTCTGTGTGAGTGTGTGTGTGTGAGTTTGTCTGTGTCTGTGTGAGTGTGAGTGTGTCTGTGTCTGTGTGAGTGTGTATGAGTCTGTGTGTCTGTGTGAGTGTGAGTGTGTCTGTGTGAGTGTGTCTGTGTGAGTGTGTATGAGTCTGTGTCTGTGTGAGTGTGAGTGTGTCTGTGTGAGTGTGTCTGTGTCTGTGTGAGTGTGAGTGTGTCTGTGTCTGTGTGAGTGTGTATGAGTCTGTGTGTCTGTGTGAGTGTGAGTGTGTCTGTGTGAGTGTGTCTGTGTGAGTGTGTATGAGTCTGTGTCTGTGTGAGTGTGAGTGTGTCTGTGTGAGTGTGTCTGTGTGAGTGTGTCTGTGTGAGTGTATGAGTCTGTGTGAGTGTGTATGAGTCTGTGTCTGTGTGAGTGAGTGTGAGTGTGTCTGTGTGAGTGTGTCTGTGTCTGTGTGAGTGTGTCTGTGTGAGTGTGTCTGTGTGAGTGTGAGTGTGTCTGTGTGAGTGTGTCTGTGTGAGTGTGAGTGTGTCTGTGTCTGTGTGAGTGTGAGTGTGTCTGTGTGAGTGTGAGTGTGTCTGTGTGAGTGTGAGTGTGAGTGTGTCTGTGTGAGTGTGAGTGTGAGTGTGTCTGTGTCTGTGTGAGTGTGAGTGTGAGTGTGTCTGTGTGAGTGTGAGTGTCTGTGTGAGTGTGAGTGTGTCTGTGTCTGTGTGAGTGTGTCTGTGTCTGTGTGAGTGTGTCTGTGAGTGTGTCTGTGTCTGTGTGAGTGTGTCTGTGTCTGTGTGAGTGTGTCTGTGTCTGTGTGAGTGTGTCTGTGTCTGTGTGAGTGTGTCTGTGTCTGTGTCTGTGTGAGTGTGTCTGTGAGTGTGTCTGTGTGAGTGTGAGTGTGAGTGTGTCTGTGTGAGTGTGTCTGTGTGAGTGTGAGTGTGTTTGTGAGTGTGTCTGTGTGAGTGTGAGTGTGTCTGTGTGAGTGTGTCTGTGTGTCTGTGTGAGTGTCTGTGTCTGTGTGAGTGTGAGTGTGTCTGTGTGAGTGTGTCTGTGTCTGTGTGAGTGTGTCTGTGTGAGTGTGTCTGTGTGAGTGTGTCTGTGTGAGTGTGTCTGTGTGAGTGTGTCTGTGTGAGTGTGTCTGTGTGAGTGTGTCTGTGTGAGTGTGTCTGTGTGAGTGTGTCTGTGTCTGTGTGTCTGTGTCTGTGTGAGTGTGTCTGTGTGAGTGTGATTGTGAGTGTGAGTGTGTCTGTGTGAGTGTGTCTGTGTCTGTGTGAGTGTGAGTGTGTCTGTGTGAGTGTGAGTGTGAGTGTGTCTGTGTGAGTGTGTCTGTTTCTGTGTGAGTGTGTCTGTGTCTGTGTGAGTGTGTCTGTGTCTGTGTGAGTGTGAGTGTGTCTGTGTGAGTGTGAGTGTGAGTGTGAGTGTGTCTGTGTGAGTGTGTCTGTGTGAGTGTGAGTGTGTCTGTGTCTGTGTGAGTGTGTCTGTGTGAGTGTGAGTGTGAGTGTGTCTGTGTCTGTGTGAGTGTGTCTGTGTGAGTGTGTCTGTGTGAGTGTGTCTGTGTCTGTGTGAGTGTGAGTGTGTCTGTGTGAGTGTGAGTGTGTCTGTGTCTGTGTCTGTGTGAGTGTGAGTGTGTCTGTGTGAGTGTGAGTGTGTCTGTGTGAGTGTGAGTGTGTCTGTGTGAGTGTGAGTGTGAGTGTGTCTGTGTGAGTGTGAGTGTGAGTGTGAGTGTGTCTGTGTGAGTGTGAGTGTGTCTGTGTCTGTGTGAGTGTGTCTGTGTCTGTGTGAGTGTGTCTGTGAGTGTGTCTGTGTCTGTGTGAGTGTGTCTGTGTCTGTGTGAGTGTGTCTGTGTCTGTGTCTGTGTGAGTGTGTCTGTGAGTGTGTCTGTGTCTGTGTGAGTGTGAGTGTGAGTGTGTCTGTGTGAGTGTGTCTGTGTGAGTGTGAGTGTGAGTGTGTTTGTGAGTGTGTCTGTGTGAGTGTGAGTGTGTCTGTGTGATTGTGAGTGTGTCTGTGTGAGTGTGTCTGTGTCTGTGTGAGTGTGTCAGTGTGAGTGTGAGTGTGTCTGTGTGAGTGTGAGTGTCTGTGTCTGTGTGAGTGTGAGTGTGAGTGTGTCTGTGTGAGTGTGTCTGTGTCTGTGTGAGTGTGTCTGTGTGAGTGTGTCTGTGTGAGTGTGAGTGTGAGTGTGTCTGTGTGAGTGTGTCTGTGTGAGTGTGTCTGTGTGAGTGTGTCTGTGTGAGTGTGTGAGTGTGTCTGTGTGAGTGTGTCTGTGTGAGTGTGTCTGTGTGAGTGTGTCTGTGTGAGTGTGTCTGTGTGAGTGTGTCTGTGTCTGTGTGAGTGTGTCTGTGTGAGTGTGATTGTGAGTGTGTCTGTGTGAGTGTGAGTGTGAGTGTGAGTGTGTCTGTGTCTGTGTGAGTGTGAGTGTGAGTGTGAGTGTGTCTGTGTGAGTGTGTCTGTTTCTGTGTGAGTGTGTCTGTGTGAGTGTGACTGTCTGTGTGAGTGTGTGTGTGTGAGTGTGTCAGTGTGTCTGTGTGAGTGTGTCTGTGTGAGTGTGTCTGTGTCTGTGTGAGTGTGAGTGTGTCTGTGTGAGTGTGAGTGTGAGTGTGTCTGTGTGAGTGTGTCTGTGTCTGTGTGAGTGTGTCTGTGTCTGTGTGTGTCTGTGTCTGTGTGAGTGTGTCTGTGTGAGTGTGAGTGTGAGTGTGAGTGTGTCTGTGTGAGTGTGACTGTGTCTGTGTGAGTGTGTCTGTGTGTGTCTGTGTGAGTGTGTCTGTGTCTGTGTGAGTGTGAGTGTGTCTGTGTCTGTGTCTGTGTCTGTGAGTGTGTCTGTGTGAGTGTGAGTGTGAGTGTGTCTGTGTCTGTGTGAGTGTGAGTGTGATTGTGAGTGTGAGTGTGAGTGTGTCTGTGTGAGTGTGTGTGTGTTCTGACCTCCGGGTCGCAGGTCTGGTTGGCTCGTATGCTGTTGCAGTTTTCCAGCGAGGAGTTCAGCGACACGACTCTGTACACCGGAGCGCCTGACGTGGCCAGATATCTGAACACACACTCGGTCAAAGATTCACAACTGAACACACTGAATACACAACTGAACATTCATATACAGATGAGAAACACACACTGATCTGCACCCACACACACACACACACACACACACACACACACTCTGTCTCTCTCACACACACTCACACAAAGGATACAGCGCTGTGATTCCCCAGTACGACACACATACCAACAGCAGCACAAAGGTGACGATGGGATAGAAAAGTGTAGACATCATGTGACCCAACGCCCTGAAAATACACACACACAAGTTTACTCACTACTCAACTTAGACTCAAACACACACAGAAAACTGTAATTCATCAAATCAATTCAAACATGATCTTGATGATATTATTAATATCTGTGTGTCCTGGGATTAGCTTCAGATTCTGCTCTGGACTCAGTGACAATATTTAACACATGTGTGGCTGGAAGCTTGTGTGTACACACACACACACACACACACACACGATCATGTGTGAGACGTGGTCACTAATAATAAAGAGTTTATTTACTTGCTGGTCTCCTGAATGAGAGCGATGGCGATGAGAATGCGAGTCCTGAGGAAGATCAGCGCCAGCAGAAGAACAGCCTCCACGATACACAGAATAATCACTGCAACACACACACACACACACACACACACACACACACACACTCATCATTTATCATAAATACATGTGAAAATTATTATCATTACCTGCTGTTAAATCCTGATGGATAAATATGAATAAAAATTTTTAAGACTCTTAAGTCATCATTGTATTGCATTTAATTTATTTGAATTTGTTATAAATTAATGTAAATAATTCTTATAGATAAATATGAACAAATATTTAAATATGAACAAATATATGAAACTGAAGAGCTATAGCTCAAGTATTTCAATTATTTTTGAATTAAATTTTAATTTAATAAAGATTTTTTAAGTTCATCATTCGGATAAAGCACATTAAAATTAAAAGAGAAATTGAGCTGAGAGATTGACGTTCCAGTTTTTAAATGATATTTAGATTCAATTCAATTTAATTTGAATTTAATGTAGTATAAATAAATAAATAAATTAAATATCATGAGAAAGAAGCACAGTACAATGAAAAGAGAAATTCAGCTGAAGTTACAGTATTTAAAATATGTTTAAATAAACACTTTTTTTATGTAGTATAAATTAAATAAAGTTGTCATGCAAATGAAGCACATTAGAATTAAAACAGAAACTGAACAGGTATACCTCACATATTTCAATTACATTTAAAATCATTTTAATTTTAATAAAAAAAATTCATTCGAATGAAGCACATTAAAATTAAAAGAGCATTCGAGCTGAGAGATGAAGTTCCAGGATTTAAATTCTATTTAGACTTAATTCTATTTAATTTTAATTTAATGTAGAATAAATTAAATGTAAAAAGCTGTCATGTGAAAGAACCACATTAAAATGAAAAGAGAAATTGAACAGAGATGAATTTCCAGTATTTAAATTCTATTTCAATTAAATTCTATTTAATTTAAATTTAATGTAGTGTAAATTAAATTAAAAAAAGTTATCATGTGAAAGAAGCACATTAAAATTAAAAGAGAAATTAAACAGAGATGAAGTTCCAATATTTCACTTACATTTATAAAAACATGATTGCTTTGATTTCTTTTGTTTGTATAAAAGCATGTGTATAAGTGTGTAAAAGTGTGTAAAAGCATGTGTAAGTGTGTATAAGTGTGTAAAAATGTGTATAAGTGTGTAAAAGCGTGTAAAAGCGTGTAAAAGTGTATAGGTGTGTATAGGTGTGTTAAAGTGTGTAAGTGTGTGTAAGTGTGTGTAAGTGTGTATAAGTGTGTGTAAGTGTGTGTAAGTGTGTATAAGTGTGTGTAAGTGTGTATAAGTGTGTATAAGTGTGTGTAAGTGTGTATAAGTGTGTGTAAGACTCACAGAAGGCCAGCCATGTGTCCCGCACCTGCAGATACACCTTCACATTGGTGGTGAAGCCCACGTTATTGAAGGTGGTGCTGGAGTTGGCCAGAGACATGTACTCATTATAACAGTACCAGATTCCTGACGGAGAATCACACAATCATTATCAGACTCTTTATTAATATCAGTCTTCAAAAACATCATCAGCCACTTTCACCGGCCCAGAGTGCTTATATCAGCACGTCTCCATCAGGTCCTGACTGACATTATTCATTAACCCTTCATTAATCTTCAATTAATCATGTGCAACCTCGTCATGATTCAACATCTCAGTCAGAATAAACGGGATGTTTCATAGCAGCATTTTGTGCCCGTGAGATTTTATGACAGAAAATATGCACGATTACACATTGTTTCTCATATCTGGATATCGGGACAAAGGCTCAGATGAACATGTCAGATATGGGATTTATCACTTGATGATGTCATAGTGGTTTAGAACACAATGTAACGAGTTGAAAGAAGCGATTAGAGTTTAGAGTTTAGAAACACGCAGGGGATTTACCGAAGGCTCCGACCACCAGAACGCCGACGATGAGGATCCAGATCAGGATCGGTGCAGTGAAGCGTAACAGCAGGAGGAAGAGGACACTGACCACCATCGCAATCACCAGACCCCTGACACACACACACATTTAATTATTAATATTCATTTAGATTTTCATTATATATATATACTGTTAAGGGTTATAGTCTAACAGTCTTCTTGAAATAAAATAAATTTGAACTGAAATAAAATAAAATATATTGTAATATACCTTTAGTTTAAATGTACTAAAATAACTAAAAAAAAATAAATAAAAAATTATATATATATATATATATATATATATATATATATATAAATTATGAAAATATAAAATATTATTAATAATAATAATAAAATTATCTAATAAAATGATGCATCTACATGGAGTTGAAACTCAAAAGTCATATTTTGAAAATTATTCAAATACATATACAAGTCTGAATTTCTGTGCATAAATAACTAAATATCAAACTAAGCATTTGTCCTCTGAGAAGATTTGTTGAAAGCTGTGAATGTTTCACTCGATCACGAGAGTGAGACTCTACAGATCCGGACTCACGCTACGATCCACTGCCACGACTTAGCGAAGTCCTCGAAGATCCGCAGCCCGACGTCTTTGATGTTGAAGCCATTGGTGATGTCACTGTGAATACAGAATCACGTCAGAACAAACGCTGAGCAGAAGCAGAGTCTCACACACACACACACACACACCACACACCACACACAC
>NC_138736.1:39433017-39478017 GCF_965113295.1 Leuciscus leuciscus
GAGAACATTAATGTGGAAGTTTTTTCCTCAAGAGAAAGCAGGAGTGGGAGACTTCGGCCAGTCCTTGATGAACCAGTGGTACTTTAGGATCATTGAGATACTATTATAGTTCTTTCTTATATTTTGAGTTCATGTTTATCTTTGTATTTTGTATTTTCATTTTATTTTGCATTAAAGTTTTAGTAATTTTTTTGTGTTTTCGTCTTTTTTATTAGTTTTAGTTTTTTTTAAATGTCTTTATTGTTTTTATTAATTTTTATTTCAGTTTTAGTGATTTAGTTATTTTAGTACAAGAAGTTTAACTAAATAAAAATTAGAAATGTTTCATATACATATACATACATAGTCAAAGTTTATTATATTATTTACATAGTCACTGTCTGGCAGAAACCTTGTATCTCCATATTTGGTCACTTTACATTACCATTGGTCACCCTTTATGTCTATCTGTGGGTTTTGCAAATATTTAACCAATGAAAAGTATTAAAAGAGCTTGTGACTAAACCTCATGACTCCATTGGCTCCTCAAACTGTCAGTCAAACCTCATAGCTCCGCCCACCTCTACCGTAAATGAAGTGCCGCACACACTTTGGAGCGTCTCTGCTCGTTTGCATTGCAATGGTAAATAAAGAACTGGTTTTTTGAACAAGTACAACATTTTCTTTAGTCAAGAAACACTATATTTACAGAATAAAGACTAATGTTTAATGTATTTGAGGAGCGGTGAAGAGTGTCTCAGTCTAGCATTTGTCATTGAGTCATAGCTGGTTCCTAAATAGCCTGTACAAAGCACTTCATCTTTAATAACATGAGATTTTGGCCAAATGATAGCGAAAACTGAGCGCACACATCTCTACAATACACTTTATAACCTGTAAGTTGATGAAATGTAATGTGATGCACTTAATGCCTCAAATGCAGCCGTTCTAATGACGGACAAAACAAGTCTGATATTCACTGGTCATAAACCTCCAAACTCCATTCGAGCTTGACTGTGGTCAAATATTAATAATATAATGACACATGCAAGTGTCTGACCTCATATAAAGCCACAATATCAACTCTGACAGTGCAGTTTCATTATTTACATTTTTCCATTCCCTGAGGTTTCCGCCCGACAGCAACGATATAGCTAAATGTGATAGGCTAAATGTAATCATTATATTGTAATTCACACTTTACATCATTGACAGCAACTCAAATCCTAATCGCGTTTTACCAGTTCCACATGTATAATGCTTATTTAATATGCAAATATGCCATCCAATCACAGCAGAGGGCGTTTGCACTGAAGTCTTAAAGGAGACACGCCCCTTTTAAACAGAGTATTCAAACCAAAAGCTCAAAAACAGAGTAGAAAATGACCAAATTATGAGCGTTTGAGATGTGAAAGTCTCATGGACATCAGGAAACTTTATAAGCCAGTAACAAACGCAGGTGATTTTGGATATATCTGTCTGGTACCTGTGTGGTGGGACACTGGAGGCCCTGCAGAGCCGCTGCCATGATGTTGGTCGCTGTGGCACATTTGATGATGTCAAAATACAGGACGCTGGGTTTATCCCTGAGAGACAGACACACATGAGCATCCAAGAAACACAGACCAAGCCCAGAAGATCCCAGAACGACTGACGGCAAATCTCACTTGTTCTGTCCGATTCCGCAGAACATTCCCGTGGAGTTTCTGGGATAAAGCACGTGTCGAGGGTCTCCGTACAGCCAGGCTACAGGAATCAAACCATTTCACAGCAAACACACACACACGTTAACACCAGAAGAGCCAATAAATGCGTGTTCATTTCATCAGATTTCTGTGGCCACTCATGTTCTCATCTGATGGTGTAAAGGCAGCTCAATCCATAAGATTATGATCAATATTCAGAAATATTATGTTATCTATCTGCACTGACACTATCAGATGAGAACAAAACATGAACTCTCTACTTCATGTTGTCCATAACTACAGCCCTGAACCGTGGTAAGATGATCACTGTGACTGTAATTAGTTCTATGGTAAAGTCCTTTGACTCTAATTAGTGTTGGGCTTGATCTTCATTAGCTGTAGTTTGATCTCAGTTTAATGAGCGTTCACACACAAACACACAGATGTCAAGAGGAAATAATGAAGATTTGGATGATAGACGTCTGTGATCAGACACACATGCCAAACCTCCAGATTATCAGAATATCAGGATATCAAAGCAAGTGCATTAAATAGCAAATAGCGATTCTTTTTTTAATTTGTCTTTTAATGTGTCTTGTAAATAAATAAATAAATAAATACAAAATATAATATAAAATATAAAAAATTATGGTTATATTTTATCTAGCGCAAAATTTGAAACTGAAGAATTGGTTCCCCTTCATGAGAATCATGAGTTTGAGTGTGGATTGAACTGGACACATCAAAAAAAGGAAGTTGAGTCACAGTTGTAAGAATGCATTCTGGGAAATGAAGTGTTCTTCCACACTGGGCAACTAAAGGTCACTTCCTAACATTCAAATTCAAACTGCAATTCTGCATTCAGTTTAATTTTTTTTCAAAATCAGGAATTTAATTTTAATTTAAAATTACATTAAATAATATTAAAAATGATGTTTTATGAAAATATGCTTTTAAGATTTGTTTTTGTCTACACCAATTATAATCAGTTTTATATACAGATTATATATAGAGAGCTCAATAAACTTGTGTCTTGTGTTTACTCTCAGTCTGCAGAAATAATCACATTATGTTACCCATAACCCCCTGCTCTCTCCTGCATTTACATACAGAGGTCTATTTCCATAATGCTTTCAGTTCAAGGTAAACATGGCGTCAATCCACAGCGATTCTGCCAGCGTTCACAGCCAGAGAAACAGGAACTTACCCAGAATTCCCACCACCATGTACCCGACGATGACCAGCATGAACAGAATGCAGCATATGATGTCAGTACAGCTCCTACACACACACACACACACACACACACACACACACACACACACACACACACATTATTTATCAGAATTTCATAGAATGCCATAATTTTCATGACAATTACATATTAAATGATCATTACTCTAATAATGTATGATAAAAATGTATTTTAGTTAAAATGAAAAGTGTTTTACATAATTTCATTGCTGTAAAAAAAAATGTAATGTAAAAAAAATTTAATGAAATTACAAATTATAAAATGTAATTATTCTTTGTTTGCTGCCTAATTTATTCCAAAGAAATATGAAAAAAAATATATAAATCATAATGAGAATTGTAATGTAATGGAATTATTGTATTTATACAAAATGTAATTATAAAAAAAGTTAACAATTATTTAACAATTATTCTGTATTGTTTGCTGCCTAATTTATTATAATATATATATATGTGTGTGTGTGTGTACATATATATATATATTAGAATAAATTAGGCAGCAAACAATACAGAATAATTGTTAAATAATTGTTAAAAACATTCAGATTCTGTCTACATATTTCTCCTACACACACATACGTAAGGAATAATTGACGACAGGCCGTTGAATTATTAGAAAAATAATGCACACCCGAGGTGGTAATGCGGTCACGACGCGAAGCGGAGTGGCCGTTACACCTCGGGTGTGCATTATTTTTCTAATAATTCAACGGCCTGAAGTCAATTATTCCGCTTATACTACAGTTACCACACCTCGAAACATTGTTCAGATTATGTATTTCAAGACGTTTGTAAAGTTTTTGTCATTAAAACGCTCTTGTATGTAGGACTAATTTCTTACGCATCTAATCCCATGCCTCCGTTGCTAATTCCAAAACGTCATTTCAGAGTTAGTAACGGAGGTTTGAGCCACTGATAGCAGACTAATGCTGGGTTAGGGTTAGGGTTAGGTAGAGTTAGGGTTAGGTAGAGTTAGTAACGGAGGTTTGAGCCGCTGATAGCAGACTAATGCTGGGACACACGACTAGCTGACACATTCTCTGACTGTTTTCATCGACATGATCGACTGCAGCAGATTTTAAACACCGACTTCCGGAATAATTCCATCGAGATGAGACTCGTCATGAAACTAACGTCACAATGTAAAGACTATATGTATGTGTCCTCTTGTGAATGAGGGTGTGTGTGTGCTGACCTGTTGTGGATGGGGCCGCTGAACGAGGGGTCGTACTGCACCGGGGCTCCTGGAAGACAGAGTGATCTCGAGTTAGACTCATCATGAGCGCTCTAATGAAGGAGAAGTGTCTGGCTTCCTCTCATTAAACCAGTATAATGCAGCAGCAGAAACACCAGTGTTCACTCACTCACACACACACACACACACACACACACACACACACACACTTCAGTTTAAATCAACACAAGCTGAAACCAAAGAGCTGGACAAGTAATATAAAACAGATTTATGAACAAAACATCAATAATAATACACAAATGAAAAGGTAACACTCAATAAGGTTTGTCAGTTGACATTAGTTAATGCACTGTGAACTGACATGAACTAACAATGAACAGCTGGATTTTTATTAACTAACATTAACAAAGATTAATAAATACAGTACAGTAGTATTGCTCATGGTTAGTTCATGTTAGTAATACATTAACTAATGAACTTTATTGTAAAGTGTTACCATTGAAAGTTTACACCCTCAGACAACTGAAGACTGTTTCAGTGAATGTATTGGGAAAGTGTGTATTTTCTGTGCTGCAACTCATGATTTGTTTGTATTTTAACACCATGTTTATTCATCTTTAGCACCGGCGGTGTGACAAGTTCATCTGTGCATTCAATGTCGAAATATTTAAAAGATGTAGCTCAGAATTCTATCAGAAGGAGTGTCATATAATCGTGTGTGTGTGTGTGTGTGTGTGTGTGTGTGTGTGTGTGTGTGTGTGTGTGTGTGTGTGTGTGTGTGTGTGTGTTTTTGAGTCTCTGCGTGTGTGTTTGTGTGTGTGAGAGTGAGTGTGTGTGTGTGTGTGTGTGTGTGTGTGTGTGTGTGTGTGTGTGTGTGTGTGTGTGTGTGTGTGTGTGTGTGAGAGTGAGTCTTGTGTATGTCTGTGAGTATGTGTGTGCGTGTGTGTGTGTGTGTGAGAGTGAGTCTTGTGTATGTCTGTGAGTATGTGTGTGCGTGTGTGTGTGTGTGTGTGTGTGTGTGTGAGACTGTGTGTGTGAGACTGTGTGTGTGAGAGAGTGTATGAGCGAGTGTGAGTGTGTGTGTGTGTGTGTGTGTGTGTGTGTGTGTGTGTGTGTGTGTGTGTGTGTGTGTGTGTGTGTGTGTGTGTGTGTGTGTGTGTGTGTGTGTGTGTGTGTGTGTGTGTGTGTGTGTGTGTGTGTGTGTGTGTGTGTGTGTGTGTGTGTGTGTGTGTGTGTGAGGGTTCGTCTCCTGGCTGCTGCAGTGTTTCATGTTAGTTTTCCGACACTCCTAATGCTGAAGCTCTTCTACCCTCCACAGTTTCACATCATATATAAACAAGTGGAGAGAATTTGAATATCATTTGAATTCAAAGATGGAGTGTAACTACAGCGAGCGCCTCTGCTCTGTTCCTCTGCTGGAACCTGTTGATCAGGATCTTCTGGAAGCGGATCGTTTATCACACAGACTCCGATCGGCTCCTGCACTGGGGAACATCTGATGCAGGGTTTGCTTTGAAACAATTTCACTCAGAAATTGTTAGTAAATTTCACAAATAATTACAGGAAGTTGATTTAAAACACTCCAATAATCTAATTTACAACTTTGAAAAAATATTTTTTACAGTGTGGATACGAGTGTTTATTTCTGTTAATCCACATACATCTGTGATCATTTACTAGAGCTGCTTGTTTAATGCATTTACACTATGATTTGGGACACACTAATTCTAATTTTGAATACTATTTAGGACAGATAGTTTGTGAATTGTGACGCAGCATCTCTTCTCTTCTCTGATGATGTGGGCGGAGCAACCTGTCACTCACATGAGATCCACCAATAGCAAACCACCACCATCCAACCATCCAATCAATTCCTCACAGGCAAAATCAAGCCCCGCCCACATTTGTTCTTGTTCCAGAAGCGTTTCACTCGGATATACGTCACAATAGAGAAGAGAAGACCAGCGCAACGTCTGTTTCATGTCGACTTCAATCCCGATTCTAAACGTAACGCAACATGTTCAAATCGTTGAGGAAGAAAAAAAGGATCTGATCCGAATCGGTTTTAAAGTTTGATCTTAAATGTTAATAACCTCCAGAACTCTGTACGGTGTAAAACATTAACTTTCTTCATAAACTTAAGGTACACGGGTACAAGTGAAGCTGTAAATGAGTGGAGGAAGTCACAAGAAAATACAGGAAAGTGTTTCTTCAAAGCTCCTGACCACATGATTCATGAGCCACAGAATATACTGTACCAAATCAACCACAACACACAGACTCACTTACAGCACAGATTCATTACATCTCAGTCTCTTCTGCTCAGCAAAGCTGTGTTTATTTGATCACAAATACAGTAAAAATCTGAAATATTATTGCAATGTAAAACAGCTGTTTTCTATGTGAATATACAGTAAAGTGTAATTTATTCCTGTGATCAAAGCTTCATTACTCCAGTCTTCAGTGTCACATGATCCTTCACAAATCACTCTAATATGATGATTTGATGATCAAGACACATTTATGATTATTATCAATGTTGAAAACAGCTTCATATGTGTGTGGAAACTGATACATTATTTTTCAGAATTATCTGATGAATAGAAAGTTCAAAAGAACAGCATTTATGTGAAAGTAATATTATAAATGTCTTTACTGTCACTTTTGATCAATTTAATGCGTCCCTGATGAATTCAAGTATTAATCAACTCTCACTGAGACTCTTATAAGACACACACAGTGAGTTCTTGCCATGACAACATATTCCTGTCAGACCAACCAGTTTCTCAACCTCTTTATGTACAATCCAGGATCGTGTTACACTAAACACACACACACGCACACACACACACACTCTCGGTTATTTACCTTCAGGACAGAGAACATTATCTCTGTAAGAGACGTTTATAGCATCGCGTAAAAGAAAGGGTGTGTTGTAGATTTTATGTGTGGTTTTATCATGTGGTGTTCATTGTGTGAAGCATTACAGAGGTTTACAGTAAACCACACACACACACACTGATCAGAGATCACACACAGATGCTTACAAGCATGCGTGGAACACAACAAGAAACCTGAATTTAATTAGGAAAAAACTGTGACCTATAATTGCCCTGAGATGTGTGTGCGAAACCTCACAAACCTCAAAGTCAAAAATTATCCATTACTAATGTTCTGTTAGTCTGTAGTTAATATAATGAACTTAAAGTCGTGATGAAACAGATCTTACGTACTGTAGCGCACATCTCAGTTAAACTGATTATTGGAAAAGAAAGAATGTGGGGCGGAGACTTGGTTCTATTCGGAGGTTGTTGATTGGATCGTGAGAAAGGGGCGGGGCTTAAGTGAACTAAACGATTGGCGAGGTGAAGTATGTCGCTTTACAGGAAAATCTGAGATTAAATTGAGATTAAAACACATGTATTCAAGGAAGATTCGTTCACAGTTAGATCAATAACATCCATTTAGAAAATAGGATGAATTTCATTTCACGCCAACTTTAAAACAACTCTATAGAAGTTTAATTAAATCTGACAAAACTTCCCTTTGTGGACATTTGGGGTCTAATTTGAAAGTCGATTCATAAATCAAGCCATTTTTATTTATTTTAACACGCAGAACAGTTCAAGGGTTCAGGTGTGGGGGTGTGTACAGAAATTATAGCTTTATATATATATAAATAATAAAAGTGTTGGTATGTCCTTATTTAACTACAGGTTTAGCAGGTGTGAAACTGTGAGTCAGCCAATCTTTCAGGAAACCATTTCAAATTATGTGCACAATCCAACAAAACCAGCTAATTAAGTAATAAAAAACGCCTTCCTTGTCTGAAACACAAGGGCAATGTGAGTGTGTGTTCATGGTTATGTGATTCTTCCTGGTTTAAATGTTGACCAACAGGCTTGTTACCCAGTAACTGAACCTCCAGAGAAATGTCTTATCTCCAGCATTCTCCGACTGAAGCATGCCGAGTGACCAGGAAGAATAAATACCCATGATCGTCTGGCACAAACAGCTTTCTATGCTGGCCTGTGTACTAAAACACACACGGTTCCCATTTTTGCTGTTGCTCAAAGATACACAGGAAGAAGAGCATTGAGTAATTTGTAACAGAAACACGAGAACTCATGCTCTGATGCTCTGCCGTTCCTCAAGAATGATGAAGACGTCCTTATCTATCACAGCATCATAAAGCATGTATATGAGCTCTTTCCCATCATGGCATCATAAAGAAACACGAATGTGCTCAGGATCAGCTGTAACTTCACAGTGAAAGCAGATATTCACAGATTGTCCCGACAGAAGGAAGGCTTTAGTGAATGACCGGCTGGTTTCGAGTGTTCAGGTCTGTGTTTAACCGAAGGGCTGGACCATCTTTTGCACAAGCTCAACTTTTACAAAACAAATTTGCAAGAGTCACTGTGAATACATACATGTTTACTTTACTTAACTAAATGAGGACATGCCAGAGTATCTATAAATTATATTATTAATTACAAAAGACAATCAAAAAATGCTATTTCTATGACTTCTGTTACAGGAATATATATATATATATATATATATATATATATATATATATATATATATATATATATATATATATATATATATCACAAAAACACGACATATTCAACAATTGTGTTTTTTAAGCCTAGAAATGAATACAATGAAAATATTCAATAAAAAATTTATTAAAATCTTAAAAAGTCTTGGAAAATTCTATAGTTAGTTAGATATATATAAATATATATATTCTGAAATATTTTAGAGCTCAGGAAAACTAGAAAAAATACTATGGATTCACTATAGAATTTTCCAAGACTTTTTAAGATTTTAATTTATTATTGTTAATGTTTAATTTAATATTTTAATTTGCTTAATTTCCAGGCTTTAAAACACAACTGTTGAATTCCCTGATATTCCATGATCTTGTAAACTTTGTTTACTATGAATCAGTTTTCAGCTTGAGGACGACCCCAGATCGAGGGGAAACAATGAAAGATAACACATCACGGCTACTGTCTATCATATATTGATTATAGGGCAAATATCGAAACACTCAAACACACATGACATGATCAGCATGTTGCATTATAGCATTATTCTCCTGAGAAATGCTCCAACTGTAGGACTCAGAAATACACCCATAATTACAGTTGGCAAATTCAGAAACTGTCTTACCATACTCCGAGTTGTTTTGTTGCTCTTCTTCTGTTTCCTCTCGTTTCTTTCCGCCCATCTTTTCACTTTGCGGTCATGTGTTTAAAATAACAAGCGTGTGAATGATCTCGAGCTGTTTCACTGCACGGCCGCGTTCATCTGAGGCGATCCAGCCCAGTCTCAGCGCGCGCGGGGGTTAGTTTCAGAGCTGCTGTATTGTCTGTAAATCTTTAGAGTAACTAAGCACTGTGATGACGTCACACACGGCACCTGCCGCTGTGCGCACCTCTTGCTCACCTGGATGCGCGCTCCCGCTCCCGTGCACGTCCTTCGCACACGCGCGCGTCCTCTACCGGCGGTGGCTGTTTATATTACGTTGCAACCCAACAGGAGTAAACAGAAACTTGTGGAGAAAATAAAGTTTTCAGGTTTCTCTGTTAAACTGTGTTTTTGTCAACTATTAACGACGTTTTAAACAAATCACTGATCTTTTTTCAGGGTTCCATGTTAAACTGTAATCTATTAACAATGTTTTTAAAACAAAACACGGATATTTGTTGTGATAGATCTTTAATAAAGTGACACATTCATAATCAAATAATAATACAACATACATAATACAAAATAAATAAATAATGAAGTGTCGTCCTGTATAAAGGTGAGGTCACGTTTACTGTTGTTCGCTCGGCGAATATTCGATCGTGAATCTCGCGTGAACACGAGAGATTTCGCATCTTCCTCAGTCGGTCTCCTGAAATAGAAAAGCTGCTTGGTTTGGAAGTTTCAAAATTTTCCAAACAACGAAAACGCGGTTTAAATTATTCACATTTAACCTTTATGTGTAAATATACTCTATATTTACATTTATATATTTTTACCAATATAGATATAGCCTAGCTCGTAAAGTTTAAACAAAAGAATTATAAATTATAACTGGCACAGTTTCTGTTTATTTTCATCATTAGCCTCATATCAACATAATAGACTGATGACCTTGAGTTGTTGATTTCTCAATACAGTAATACTGACTCTTATCAGTCATGACCGTCATGACTCGTGTATTACTGTCTGTACAGAGAAATGAGTAATACAAATCCCTTAATGACACACTTAAAGACTGAAAATGTAGGTCAGCGCATGGAGGAATAATGTATGAAATATCTAACACCATCTACAATTCCATATAATTTTTTTTTATGCATCAGCTATTTCCAGTAAGATAAGTGCATATAGCAATAGCTTCCTTCTATTTACTCAAAGTCCATTTAGCAATAGCTTCCTTATATTTACACAGTCCACATAGCAATAGCTTCCTTCTATTTACACTAAGAGAAAATAGAAGTATTTTCTTAGTGATATGCTGTTTACACCAAGTGAAAATAGCGACAGATTGATATATTTACGTTATTTCTTATTTCGATCTTAATATAGTCTATATATATAAACGGTTTCTATCTACCACAACTGTTACAATCACGACCAAAACGAAAAAAAGCATTTCATCTTCATTTTTCCATCTTCCTCTGTTTCTTTGTAACGGACCTCTGAATAGCAAAGGCCACTCAGGAGTTTGTGATGTTTCTTAACAGAAAGCGAGATAAACTTGTTGATCTTGATTTGTTTTCCTTGTATGTTCCACTTCTGCTGTAAGTAGTTTGTTTGCTCAGTATCTTTATTTCTTTATGACTTGGGCAATGTAGGGTGAGGATTAAGTTTTGTTTTTAATCCTGATTTTCTCCTGTTAATTGTTAGACAGGGAAGAGTTTAGTGATTTATTAATCTTGTTTTAGGTCATATAAAGAGGTTTCTCGGTTAGTTATTTGTTTTGATTATTATTTTGGCCATGCCCTCTCCTGAAGCTATTTCCCCCTATTTCTATTATTAGTTCTGTTATACTTATTGCTACGTTTGTGATTGATGCCATTCTTTATAACTTCAAAAGAAAAGTAATTTTCATTGAAATGGTGGTTGTGTTGTTGATTCTGGGACTGGTTTCTTTTCTTCTTTACTTTGTTACTGGCCTACCCAACATTTTTTAAAAACATTTAGAGCATTCAGAAAGAACGTTTTCATGATGTAATTGGAACATTAACAAAACGTTCTTGGAACATATGTTTGTTAGCCGGGATGGTCCCACTTCAAATGATAATTTATGATTTTACAGTAGTAAAAGTCCAGCAATAAAAACTGAATTATTGCATTTGATTGCCACAGTTAATTGTTAAAGTGATTTCACATTGCTGGAGGAATCTTATTGTGACGAGAGCAACAAAAGGAAAAGACATTTCTGTATCAAACAGTATTTATTAAAACAATTACACATACAAAAAAAGCTCATGGTATTTAATGAAAAACAGAGTATTAGTGATCAGAGGAGTCGGCATAAAATCAAAGTTTTTTTGTGACATTTCCCCTCCTGATCCGAGCAGGATTTACAGCTGTGTATTTGAATGCTTCTTCCTGTTGGCATTTTGTGTTGTCATTTGGCATTTGCGTGTGCTGAACTTTTATTGTTATGAATTTTATTGTTTCCTGTGATCCGTCAGATGGAAGAAATGAATCATTTGAAGATGCAAACACAAGCGTTAGTGTGATAAGCACACGTCTCTGTTTGAGAGCTGTTGACCTGTCATTACGAGTGTCCTAACACCGGGAGACCGGCTTCATTTGATTCAGTGAATCATTTGAAGATGTAAATGAAGATGTTTGGGAGCTGTTGATGCGTCACACAGGTGTGGTGTTTGAGGGTCTCATTACGAGTGTCCTAACCCCGGGAGACCGGCTTCAGCGCCCGGATCCGCACAGATCTCCAGACGGGACAGTCGGCTCTGCTCCAGCGCGATGGCCTCTGCCGAATGTTTGCATTTCTCGGATCCGCACTGACAGGTGAAGTACTTGCTCTTGATGTCCCAGAAACGATCGCCGTAATCAAACCTGTTAGAGAGAACAGACGCGCTCAGAAAACACATCGGTAACACGTCACAATAAGGTTCATTAGTTAACTACCTTAGTTAAAGGATTAGTTCTGTTAATAGTTCTGTTAGTATCCTGATAATTTATTCTCCCCCATTTCATCCAAGATGTCCGTGTCTTTCTTTCTTCAGTCGAAAAGAAATTTAGGTTTTAGAGGAAAGCATTCCAGGATTTTTCTCTATATAATGGACTTCAGTGGTGTCCAACGGTTTGAAGTTTCAAATGTCCGTCTCAATGCAGCTTCAAAGTCTCGACACGATCCCAGTCGAGGAACAAGGGTCTTATCCAGCGAAACCATCGGTCATTTTATATATATAAAAAAAACAATTATATACTTTTGAACCACAAATGCCCATCTTGTACCATCTCTGAGATGCGCCACACATTACGTCATCACGTTGGAAAGGTCACGAAAAAATAAATAAAATAAATAATAATAAATTAAAACAAAGATGTTGGACGATTTTGAAGTTGGAGGAGAAAATGAGAGGGAGTTTTTCACCCTTCCCGACCTTTTTGAACCGGAGTACAAAGACAAATAACTTAGATGACGTGACGCGTGACCTTTCCAACGTGATGACGCAATGCGTCGCACATCTCAGAGATGGTGCACGACGGGCATTTGTGGTTAAAAAGTATATAATTTAAATTTTTCTTTAGAAAATGACCGATCGTTTCGCTAGATAATACCCTTATTCCTCGACTGGGATCGTGTCGAGACTTTGAAGCTGCATTAAAACTCACATTTGAACCTTCGAACCGTTGCTTGCCATTGAAGTCCATTATATGGAGAAAAATCCTGGAATGTTTTCCTCGAAAACCTAAATTTCTTTTCGACTGAAGAAAGAAAGACATGGACATCTTGGATGACATGGGAGTGAGTAAATTATCAGGATTTTTTTTTTTTTTAAAGTGAACTAATCCTTTAACATGAGCTAAGAATGAACAATACTTCTTCATTTATTAATATTATTTAATATAATTAAAATCAAAGGTTGTATTTGTTAACATTAGTTAATGCACTGTGAACTAACATGAACACACAATGAACAGCTGGATTTTTATTAACTAACATTAACAGAGATTAACAAATACAGTAACAAATGTATTGCTCATGTTTAGTTCATGTTAGTTAATACAAATAACTAATGTTAACTAATGAACCTTATTGTAAAGTGTTAGCAGAATATCAACAGGAACACGATGCAAACACGGCCAAAAACTCCTTGGGATCAAGACGCCAAAAGCCCCAAATATTGAGCCCACACACACACACTCACCCCAGTTCCTGTCCTGTGAAGATGTCCCTGGAGCTGAAGAAGGCGATGCGAGGGAAGCGCAGGTCCTGGTGAAGCATGAACACGCGGACAGGGATGATGTTGGGGTCGCACAGGTGGTTTATAAAGCGGCTGATGTTACCGTAGTATCGGGCATCAATACAGTACACTTCACCGTCCTGCGAAAGACAGGGGTATTACAGTTAGCTAAGCTATTACAGACATCGTTTAAATGAAGCTAAAATAAATTGCGATGCATCGATATGAAAAATTCGGCCGATATTGATAACCGATAATTCTTTATATTTGCAAGCCGATAACCGATATACTGGCCGATAAATCTAAATCCAATTTTTTTTTTAATTTCTGAGAGCCTGATTACACAAACAAAACTCTCATTATGAAAAGACATGTCCCAAACAATTCAACATAAATCACTGCAGTAGTCTAGTTTGAGCCAGTGAAAGATTTAAAATTAATTTTACACTCCCATGGTCAACTTTCCTTACTAAATAAAATATGAATATTTCAAGCAA
Organism: Leuciscus leuciscus; assembly: GCF_965113295.1. Lineage (NCBI taxonomy): Eukaryota > Metazoa > Chordata > Actinopteri > Cypriniformes > Leuciscidae > Leuciscus > Leuciscus leuciscus. The sequence continues at coordinate 39,447,080 of NC_138736.1, forward strand.
TTCAAAAGCATTGTGTTGAACAGTGCGCATCTGTAGTCTCTCAGCTGAAGGAAATAATACATTATTTATCAGCTTTAATATATCAGCTAAATTTTCTTATCGAACCGATAACGATATTATTAAAAATCAAACATATCTCATGATACCGATATGGTTGCTGATATATCGTGCACACCGAAAAATTAAATTAAAATTAGATGAAAACAAACTAAATGAAAATTGGAAATGTTTAAGTTGAAGCACTAACATTACTAACTGGAAATGAAAACTAAAATAAAGCAAACAAAAAACCCTAAATAGTCAGATTTTAAATAGGGTAACATGAGTAGACTGACTGTGTGCAGATAAAGTTGGACGCGTTCAACTTCATACAGAGAGCGGTGCGATGATATAGTTATATTTTGCGACAGTATACAGAAGCTTGGGAGTTTCAATGCAAATTTGTGTCAGTGAATTTGCACTGTGTCACTCCTCTAGTAAACAGGCCTTCAGAATGGACTGAAATCAGTGTCACAAAACCTTGTTGTCCAGATCAAACAGGTACGAATCATCCTCCCTCACGTCTGCTTCTGCGTCAGAGATCAGCTCGCCAACATACCTGCAGAAACACAGCATTATTACAGCCAAATAAACCAGGTTTGCTTTACGCTCTTAAAAAGACACTTTGAAGGCATTGCACGAATCCACTCACTCGCAGATGAAACTTCCTTGAGGAATATCTTGAAGCGCTCTGACGCCCCATCCCATCTTCTCCGTGCGGTAGAGCTGCAAACGCACCCTGAAACACACAGACAGACCAGGGCTTTTAAAGGGAGATTGAAGAACGAACTGACCAGCCGCCATTTCCAACAAAATCAGGCCAAAGTGGGAGTTTGAAACAGTTTGCCAAAGTGAGTTTTCCGGGAAAAAGTTCGCTCTGGCTGGTAAGAAATTGATTATATATATTGATTATATAAAATTATATATATAATTTTTATCCTAATTGTTTAGATTTTTCAAATGCACATTAGTTTCTTTTCAATCCACCGGCTGAAGGAAAATGCAATTTAAATTTCTGCCAGTAGGTGGTGCTTATAAAAGAGCAGAAATATAGTGGTTAACACCTGTAAACAACGCAACTGCGTATTAGAAATGCCACGAGTTTGCACATTTGACTCAAACACTGTTTATGATCCACTGTTTATGAATTATGACAATCGTTCACCATTAATGCGCAGTATTCATTGATTGCGATTTGCTCTGGAAATGCAACTCTCAAACTTAATTAAAACATTGATTATGGTTTAATCTCATTCCTGGTTTTCGTTTTTTTTTAAATGAAGACCTCTTGAAATGATAATCTTATAGCGTTTAAGACTTTTTATGGCCTTAAACTTGATCAAACTTGACCCACAGGTGTTTCTCACGACCAGCTTATGCAATAGCGTCTTCCTGAGGTTCATTTGACATGCGAAACATTTCAATACAGCAAATATATTCTGAAAATAACTTACTTGATGCCAGCTTGAACCACTCGGTTTTTGCAGGTTTTGTGGCAGGAACAGGCCATGTTACACTCGAAGATCAGAGGCGGCTCGATTTTATTAAACTCCTGGAGAAGCCGCTGATCCTACAGGACACATGTGTGATGTTATACAGGCTTCAGATCTGAGTTTTAGAGCTTCTCTTGGAGACGGGATGATGTTTTACCTTGTCGTACCAGCAGCGGATGCTGAGCTGCCCACAGAGACAGTTACTGGAGGAACAATCATCTGTGCAGCTGCAGTGCTGAAACACACACACACACACACACACACACACACACACACACACACACACACACATCAAGAAAACCAGCTGTCAACACACAGGACAAATAGAGCTGAGTGATACTCAATATTGTCAATGCCTTTGTTGGTGATATAAGTAACACTTAAAAAATGATCAAGCTTTTTATTTGGTCACTAAAGGTTTTCACGTTCTTTTATTCATTACTATGACAGTAACTTTTTGAGAACAAATTATTCTTTTTGGTTGGTTCAGTCGTTTAAAGAGTGTGAAATGATTTGAGAAACAGTCCGAATTATAATCACATTTGAGAGGAAAGCAAATTCTTTGAACAGACATAACAATGAATCAGTTCATAACAACGATTCAATGATTCATTTGCTTTATCAATCAGAACTGGTCATAGAAAAGAATCCCTGTGTGGGAAAATCATTTTACATGATTTCAAATGCTGATTATTGTTCATTTTTGTTGTTTGGGGTCAGGAAGAATTGTAATGTTTCTGAAAGAAGTCTCTTCTGCTCATCGAAGCTGCATTTATTTGATAAAAAAAATACAACAAAATGTGAAATATTATTGCAATGTAAAATATCTGTTTTCTATGTGAATATATAGTATTTAGAATAACAGCATTTATTTGAAATATAATCTTTTGTAACATTATAAATGTCTTTACGGTCACTTTTGATCAATTTAATGCGTCCTTGATGAATAAAAGCATTAATTTATTTTCTTTAAAAAATAATAATGGGATTTTATGTTGGTAAATATTTAGTCCTATATACTGTTATATAGGTAAATATAAATAAATCAAATCATTCTTTCTTTTATTGTTTGGTGTGTGTGTGTGTGTGTGTATGTGTGTGTGTGTGTGTGTGTGTGTGTGTGTGTGTGTGTGTGTGTGTGTGTGCGTATGAGTGAGTGTGTGTGTGTGTGTGTGTGCGCGTGTATGAGTGTGTCTGTGTGTGTTGTGTATTTACTGTAGTGTTGAGTGGCACCTGCAGGTGTGTGATGTTGCGGTCGATGTTCATGGTGGATGTTTCACAGTTTTCTGCGATGTATTTGTAGTCGGACGGACAGCCTTCGTCGTCCACACCGTTAACACACGGGATAGGAACGTTCTCATAACCCTGAGCCACATCACTACACAACAGATACACACACACACACACAAACGTGATGTTAGTGTGCACTAAAATGAAAGAAAATAGCTTTCAATAATTAAAACAAAAAATCATTAATGAAATAAAGTAATAACAATAATATTAGATGAAAAACAAATGAAAATTACTACTACAATTACTAAAAATGAAATAAAAACAAATTAAAGATAAATTACTATTATTATGTAACTTATTCTAACCATTTATAAACTAATAAAAACAACAAAAACAAATGACAAAATAAATACAAATAAATAAAAGCTAATTCAAAACGTATACACACTATAATGGTATATATAAATGATACCAAAATTAGAAATGTCTCCTTGGCAACTAACTGAAATAAATAATCTGAAGTACTAAAGTAACTAAAACATATAAATTAAATAGAAATATTAAAACTACAAATTATTAATTATATAATTAACTGTAACTATTTATAATAAAAAATGACAAAAGCACATAACAACTTTACTAAAACTAAAAATGAAAGCTGAAAATAATAAAAATAAAAGCTACTTATATTCACACATGTATTTCACATAATGTGACACTGGACCACAAAAACAGTCACATGGGTCAATTTGAGATTTATACATCATCTGAAAGCTGAATAATTAAGCTTTCTATTGATGTGTGGTTTGTTATGATAGGACAATATTTGGCCGAGATACAACTATTGAACATCTGGAATCTGAGGGTGCAAAAAAAATCTAAACATTGAGAAAATCTCCTTTAAAGTTGTTCATTTATGTTGCCGATTGTGCAGCATTCACTCACACAAATAAATGTTTGATATATTTACGGTAGGAAATGTACAAAATATCTTCATGGAACATGATCTTTACTTAATATCCCAATGATTTTTGACATAAAAGAAAAATGGATCATTTTGACCCATACAATGTATTGTTGGCTATTAGCACAAATACACCCGTGCGACTCGTGACTGGTGACATGATCCAGGGACACATATCGCTCTCAGTATTGTAGACAACACACTGACCTGCATATGATCCTCTCGGTGCGAACGACGCGGTTGGCGATTCCCCGACGCAGCTTGCGGTTGATCTGCAGCGCCACCCAGACGGCCGTGTCACTGCGCGCGAGCGAGAGCGGCGTGTCGCCCTCCTTGTTCACCACGTCGATGTCAGCGCCGCGAGAGAGAAACAGCCTGAAACACAGACACAGAGTGTGTGTTAGAGGAGTGTGTGACGCCAGAAACAGGCGTCCGGTGTGGAGAAGAGCCAGCTGAGGACCCCAGTATTACGCCTGAACTTAAACTGTTCTCACGATTCTTGATGTAATCAATCAAACTTTAATTCATGTAATAATCTTTTATTATTTATATAGTCTAAGTGAAAGAAATTGCATTTTTAGGCATGTGTTACGACATTGTTTATTATTATCAAGCAATCAGGCATTATATATATTTTTTTTTTTAATTACAAGCATGCCATATCGTGAGCTTAGAATTATAAGGTTCTATCTCCACTTTTGGTCGAAATTGAGTTTTTGACATAATCTGATCCATTAGGTGTTTATTAATGCCTGTGTGGTGTTATTTTTGTAAAAAAAAAAAAAAAAAAAAATTGTTAGTAGTTATTAATAATTAATCAAATAAAAAGGTTCCATCTCACAAAAACATAAACAAAGTTGGGATTATAAGGTTCTATCTCCAGTAGATTCAATATCCAATCAAAATCAAAAATCCAATCAAGCTGTGTGCTTGTATTATAAATATATAAATTGATTAAAATCAATGGTTATATACATTTATTCTTTGAAATGTGGGGTTTTATTTGTAAAAGTGGAGATAGAACCTTATAATTCCAAACAGAATCAGAGCTCTCAGAATTATAAGGTTCTATCTCCATTTGGGCCATCTTAAAAAAATCCCATTTCCAAATGCGCCAGGATTTTGATATTCTATCCTCAAAGTACCTGTAGGGTGATGGTCTTGTTGAGCTATAATAGTAGATTATACTACATAACAGTTTTGCCAGCTGGGATGTAAAAACTTTGATGCTCAATATCTCAGAACTACCCAAAACGGAGATAGAACCTTATAATTCTAAGCTCACGATATGTCATAATTCATTCTTAAACAGAATTATGCTTGTATCTACGGAGCCCCTGAAGGGACCTTTGCAAAAAATTAAATATACAGACTCTCTCGTGCGCATGCGATACGTTTCTCGTGAGCACGTGAAAGTCTGTATATTTATATTTTTTCACCGTAGATGGTGAAAAAAACGTTATCTCTAATCATTCCGGATAGCTGTATGCTATGCTACTAGCTAAGCTAACTAAAAAAAACGACTTATATAATCTCGGATTGCTTGGGTCCTAAGCTGGGACTCATCTCTTCACTGGGACTCATCTCTTCACCACACCGGTGAGAGTCCCAGCTTAGGACCCAAGCAATCCGACTGGTTCAAAGCATGTTTTATGGGTAATCGATTTAGTGCCTGGTTACAAATCAGACAAAATCACTTTATTATAATGAACTACGTTATAACGACCGCTAATGTCGTTTAACTTATATGTTTCATATACTAGTATATAACCGAAGCTATAGATTGTGAAATTAAACATTTCTCGTTCTTAGTGGGTTTTTTTGTTAGCTTAGCTAGTAGCATAGCATACAGCTAACCGGAATAATTAGAGATAACGTTTTTTTTACCATCTACGATATTTTTTCTATTATTGATATTTTGTCAATCGAGCGGCCAGTTTCCACAGCATCTGGATGATTTAATATCTTTAGACTGAGATTTAAATCACAAGCAGTACAATTTACAATTTCGTTCCCCAATCATGATCATAAAAAAATATGATACAAGCATACTCCGTTTAAGAATTAATTATGACATATGCTTGTAATTAAAAAATATATATATTATGCCTTATTGCTTAATAACAATTAACAATGTCGCAAAACATACCGGAAAATGCATTTTAACTATATAAATAATCAGGATAAAAATAAAAGATTATTACATGAATTAAGGGGTTTGATTGATTACAGCTTTAGATCAGGCATGTATACTGGGGTCCTAAGCTGGGACTCGGTGTGTGACGTACGTGACGCAGTCGGTGAAGCTCTCGCGCGCGGCGATGTGTAGCGGCGTGTCTCCGTGAATGTTCACACACGACAGAGGACAGCCGGCGTTCAGAACCAGCTCTGCGATCTCAGCGCTGCCTGCGAACGAGGCCCAGTGCAGACACACATTCATCTCCTGTACAGGGACAAACACACACCATCATGAGCAGTGTCGGGGGACTCATTACAAGCAACTTGAGTTACGTAATCAGATTACTTTTAAAAGTAACTAGTAAAGTAACACATTCCTTTTAATGATAACAAAATATCTAAGTTCCTTTTTCAAATAAGTAACGCTAGTTACTTTTCACATGTATTGACTGACAGCTCTCCTGTCCTCATGTTGAGAGAAATAAAGTGAGGAGTTGTGTGTGTGTGTGTGTGTGTGTGTGTGTGTGTGTCAACATGATGGTTATTTTAGTTCTAGACTAAATGTGAACATGCATTTACTGATCTCACTGCCACAAAAACATTCAGTATTCCTCAAAATGAATAAAAACAGTAAAAAAAAAATCTCAGAATTTTACACAAAACTTGTAGAATTAACTATATTAAAATTACACAAATATACTTTATGTATTTAATATCACTTTATTAACTAATGTCTTTGCTGCTGACCTTCAATGATCTAATTCAACCATATTAATAAGCAAAAATTACTTTAGATTAGATTTAGAAATAAAAGTGTTGAAATTTCTTCTTCTATATTGTTCTTTAATCCAGAAAAGCTGAATGGTTTGTTTGAGCGGCGCCCTCTACTGTACAGGAGTAAATATGCATTTCCTTCAGCCTGAGGATTATTCATTTCACTTTCGGGGGTAAAAGGGCCTTAATATTTGCCAAAAATACAACTTTTTTTGATGTTATTAAAACAAACAAGCAAGCCCAGCACAGGAGAGAAAAAGTAACGCAAAAGTAATGTAACGCATTACTTTTCATAAAACGTAACTAAGTAATGCTATTAGTTCCTTTTTTTGGGAGTAACACAATATTATAATGCATTACTTTTAAAGTAACTTTCCCCAACACTGATTTTGACAAAACGTCTGTTTTGTTCTATTAAATGAGTTAAATGAAGTCTTAAAGTCGCCCTGTGGTGGAAATCAAGCTATTAATGTTATTTATATGTCTATGTGTGTTTTTAATATGCTAAACCAATAAGACAAACCATGTGTAAATTCATAAGTCAAACACCATTAATTGTGATGAATTACAGAAAAATGTGAGAAAAATGTGCAAATAATAAATAAAAACACTGAGAAAAAAGACAAAACACAACAAAATTACTAAACCTTTAACTAAAATTTAAATCATCCTTTATCATAAAATTGCCAAATTAGAATATATAATTTTAAAATCAAATCTATATATAAATCTATACTAGATGCTTTTGGCATCTTTTTCATTTTCTTTTTTCTAATTTAGTTTATATTTTCCTAATGAGCTTTAATTTATATTTGTTTCAGTTTTAATAATTCTAGTAATTTTAGCTCCTCAACTTACAAGTATTTGTGTCAATTAGTTGCCAAGGCAACCGTTAAAAATTTTGTTTAAGTTTTAGTCATCTATTTTTGTCATTAATTTTGATTCAGTTGTACTTTTATTAATTTTACAACTTCAACTTGTTTATTTCAATTAATTGCCAAGAAAACACTTAAATTTTTTAAGTGTCATTAATTTAGTGATATGTGTTTGTCACTTTTGTTCATTAGCCATCTGTATTTGACATATTTGTGTGTGTGTGTGTGTCAGAGACTGGCCTTGTCCCGGAGTGTGACGTTGGCTCCTCTGTTGAGCAGAGCTCGGATCACGTCTATGTGTCGATGTTCTGCGGCCCAGATGACGGGCGTCCAGCCGCCACTGTCCTGAAACACACACTGCTGATGTCACACACACCTGCACCTGCACCACGAGACGGGCTAAAGCGCTCAGAAACACACCTGTGCGTTCAGATCCACCTGTCCTGTGCTCAGTAACAGCAGCACCACCTCCAGGTTCCCCAGTTTAGCAGCGTGATGGAGGCCTGTGGAGCCGTCCTCTTCCTGAACACCAAACACACATCAACACCTCTGATTCACCAGTGTGTGTGTGTGTGTGTGTGTGTGTGTGTGTGTGTGTGTGTGTGTGTGAGAGAGAGAGTTTAGCAGCATGATGGAGGCCTGTGGAGCCGTCCTCTTCCTGAACACCAAACAAACATCAACACCTCTGATTCACCAGTGTGTGTGTGTGTGTGTGTGTGTGTGTGTGTGTGTGTGAGTGAGAGAGTGAGAGAGAGAGAGAGAGAGAGAGAGAGAGAGAGAGAGAGAGAGAGAGAGAGAGAGAGAGAGAGAGAGAGAGAGAGAGAGAGAGAGTTTAGCAGCGTGATGGAGGCCTGTGGAGCCGCCCTCTTCCTGGACACCAAACACACATCAACACCTCTGATTCACCAGTGTGTGTGTGTGTGTGTGTGTGTGTGTGTGTGTGTGTGTGTGTGAGTTCCTCACTGCATGATAGACACAGGCTCCGCTCTGGATCAGGTATTTCACCACCTCCACATGATTGTTCACTATGGCCTCTAACAGAGGGGTCCGCAGGGTCTTATCTTGGGCGTCCACTTTAGCGCCTGCCTAAAATCCATCATAAAAGCAGGAATTTTAATGAAAAATTCCCTCAGATACAAACCGAGACAAGTCCAACAATACAACAAGTCTTAATATTTCAATAATTTAACAACACACTCACATGTTCATGGTTCTCTGATGTTGTCTAATCAAATGTATTTTAAGTTTACATTTTATGGTTTAATGTTTAGAAAGGCTTGTATTTTAATTGTTGTTATAAAAAATATAAAATTTTCTATTTTCATAATTTACTTAATTATTTTATTTTGATTGTTTTTATTTTAAAATTACATATTTTAATTTAGCATTTTTATGATTTAATTTTTGGTTAAGGTTTTATTTTGATTGCTCTTATTTAAAGGTGCAGTGTGTAATTTTTAGCGGCATCTAGTGGTGAGGTTGCAAAATTGCAACCAACAGAAGTTACGCTGGTCGACAGGAAGTGATGTCGTCGCCTGACACAGCAGAGAGTAGCCAGTTAAGAAATGAGGTTTCTTTACAAAGACAATTAAGAAATTAGGTTTACTTAATTATGGTGTTAAATGATATGTTATTGAGAATATTATTGTTACTTGTTCATCATTGTGTCAGTGTTTTATTCGCTTCTTTGCACGAACAGGCATGAAAACAGGTCAGGGGTAAAAAAGGTGAGAAGGATGCGGCAGCAAAAAATCCAATCCAATCAACTTTATATATATATATATATATATATATATATATATATATAGTGCTTTTTAATGTTAAATTCATCAATCTGGTGAAAATTAAACAAAGAAAAATTATTTTAGTTACAGTGTCTGTCTACATTACTACTAGGCCTACATAATAATAGTTATAATTATTAATCCCATGATAGTAATAGCCATATATTGTAAAACAAATGCACTGAAAAATAAAGGAAACTTTCATAATTAGTTTTGTACTAATTTCTATACTTGAAAGAGTATATTTCTATACTTCACATTAAAGGTGTGATTGGGCTAGCCCAGTGTCAATCAAGAAAAGAACCAAATGGGCCGCTGATCTACGTGTTTCATGGGGTGTCAGAAAAAAAAACGAACGCTGACTTTTTATTGACCAATGCATTACACACTAATCACGCACTAACCCAGCGCCGCCAATTAAGCAAAACAAAACGAATGGGCCGCCGATGTACGAGTTTTATGGGCCGTTAAGACAAAAAACGAAACAAAAAAGTATGAGATGTATCGGCCCAAAAAGCACGTCAGCCCACAGGGAATCTCCCCGTAGTCCCGATGGCATTAGACCAGCCATTCTCAAACTGTGGTCCGCGGACCACTAGTGGTCCGTGAGGGTACTGCAGGTGGTCCGTGGAAAGGCTAAATAAAATAATATTTTTTTTACCTTCATTTTACCAGGAAATTCCCATAAAAAAAGAAAAGTAAAAAGAATATGTAGGCCTATATTGATATAACATTTTAATTAAATTGTCAAGTTATTGTGTGATTACTAAAATAGCCTAGTGGTGTTCGGCCGTGACATTCAAGTTCAGTGCCGTTAGAACCACAACATTGGTTCGGTGGATAGCAACAGGTTCTTTGAAGAGAAAAGGGCAGAGGTAAATATGTTCTCATTATCACATCACACGCATAGCCTTTAATGGTGCGTTCACAACGGACGAAATTTCGCTTCAAACTTTTGTTTTTACGCGCGTCAATTTAGCTCTTGACGTGCGAATTGATACAAAGTGGTCAAGCGTATCACTAGACGCGGCAGGCGCGAATTTCACATAATCCCTTTTTGAATTTGACGCGCTATTCGCGTCCGGTGTGTGAACGCACAGTTAGGCATAGGCAGTTTATATGAAACGAAATGTTTATAAATGGAATGAATAAGGCCTGTTATTATTTAATTTCCAGTTAGTTTCTTGATCTCGCGTTTCTGAAATGTTATGTGCTGTTAAGTGGACAAACTTTTTGAGGACTTGTAAAACTCTGAAGATTAATAATAATAATCCCCTAAAATCGCCAAAGGTTTTGAAATGTTGACTATATTCCAGTGTTCTTATTACTGTATAGATTTCATACTACATTGCTATGGAAATAAGCCTGTTGTTCAAATGAACCTGATTATGCCCTGGGCGCTTGAGTAGCCTAAATAAATAAATTAAATATGTGGCAGCCGTTGTGTGCAGTAAACTTTCCTTTAACAAGCCTGTGATGTGATGACCAGTTATAGTTTTAGTGCTAGTAAGCCTATTTAGAGGTGCAGATTAATTCAGGTAGGACTGTGTGTAGACATATTTTATTATGTGTATTATGAGGTGGTTCGCGAAAATTCTTGATTACAAATAGTGGTCCACACACTCAAAAAGTTTGAGAACCCCTGCATTAGACTAACGTTACATGCCTGGACGTGTGTGACACAAAACAAAATCCTACCTGTAGCCTTTCACCATCCACTTATTTAGCTGCTGTCGCATCAGTTGACATGCCATCTCCTTTCCCCTCTTTCTTTTTCTATGTTTAGCCCCCGACAGCTTTTTTGCGTTATCCATCTTTTTCGACGACAACTCACTAACTGTTACTTGTTCCATGCTCGCTCAGCGCTCACGGCGCCCGCGCCCGCTCACGATATTATCCCGCCCTCTTCTATGTCAAAATAATGATATTGGCAACATCGCTGTCTGTATCTGACAGGACAGTTAACATTGTAAGCTAACTTACCTCAGGCTTGCTTTCCGACGTGCAGTTCTTTGTTCGGCAGTGTGTCATCAGACTCGCGGTGTTAAAGACTTTGAAAACAATTCTGCCCTACTCTGACTCGGATTGGCTGTCAGGTTTCGGCATTAGGAATGATGATTGGTTTTTTAAAGCTGCTAAGTTTATGGTAACTATAGAGATATAGCGGGTAAATGCTGGCCACGACCACGACCCCCCCCTCCCACCCATAAACATTTTCTCATCGGATCTGCACAAATCACGTAGGTGACCCATTTTGGTTTTAAAACGGCGAATTTCGCCGAAAGGTGAGGAGTTTTCATGCCTGCACGAAGAACAACATAGTGACGAAACGCGTTTGTCCGTTCAGGGCCACCGTAGAAACATGTCGGTGTAAGGGGACCCGCGGTGTGTGTAGAGAGAAATACTCATTCTAAGATAATAAAAACATAACGGTTCATTATGTAAGGTCTTTATTCACCACTGAAAACATAGTTATGGATATGATATTGCATTTCTGTCAACAGATCCTCCTAAATATTACACACTGCACCTTTAAGTAATGATTAGCTTTGTATTAATTTTATTAAACCCTGATTTACAGAATCATCCCCATCTGATCACTATAACGTCCATGAGCGGAGCGAGTGCAGATCTCACCTGTACGAGCAGGTAACAGACCTCCAGAAGTCCTCTCTGAGCAGCAGCATGAAGAGCACAGCGCCGGTTTTGAGAGTCCGACTGATACGACGGGTCGATGCCCTCCACTGACAGAGACACAGAGAGAACATCAGCACATGTGAGACATGGACACGGGTTCACAGGTGTGAGACATGGACACGGGTTCACAGGTGTGAGACATGAACACGAGTTCACAGGTGTGAGACATGAACACGAGTTCACAGGTGTGAGACATGAACACGGGTTCACAGGTGTGAGACATGAACACGGGTTCACAGGTGTGAGACATGAACACGGGTTCACAGGTGTGAGACATGGACACGGGTTCACAGGTGTGAGACATGGACACGGGTTCACAGGTGTGAGACATGAACACGGGTTCACAGGTGTGAGACATGGACACGGGTTCACAGGTGTGAGACATGAACACGGGTTCACAGGTGTGAGACATGAACACGGGTTCACAGGTGTGAGACATGAACACGGGTTCACAGGTGTGAGACATGAACACGGGTTCACAGGTGTGAGACATGAACACGAGTTCACAGGTGTGAGACATGGTCACGGGTTCACAGGTGTGAGACATGAACACGAGTTCACAGGTGTGAGACATGAACACGGGTTCACAGGTGTGAGACATGGACACGGGTTCACAGGTGTGTGTGAGAGACGGGTTCACAGGTGCGAGACATGAACACGGGTTCACAGGTGCGAGACATGAACACGGGTTCACAGGTGTGAGACATGAACACAGGTGTGAGACATGGACCCGAGTTCACAGGTGTGAGACATGGACACGGGTTCACAGGTGTGAGACATGGACACGGGTTCACAGGTGTGAGACATGAACACGAGTTCACAGGTGTGAGACATGAACACGAGTTCACAGGTGTGAGACATGAACACGGGTTCACAGGTGTGAGACATGAACACGGGTTCACAGGTGTGAGACATGAACACGGGTTCACAGGTGTGAGACATGGACACGGGTTCACAGGTGTGAGACATGAACACGGGTTCACAGGTGTGAGACATGGACACGGGTTCACAGGTGTGAGACATGAACACAAGTTCACAGGTGTGAGACATGAACACGGGTTCACAGGTGTGAGACATGGACACGGGTTCACAGGTGTGTGTGAGAGACGGGTTCACAGGTGCGAGACATGAACACGGGTTCACAGGTGTGAGACATGAACACGGGTTCACAGGTGTGAGACATGGTCACGGGTTCACAGGTGTGAGACATGAACACGGGTTCACAGGTGTGAGACATGAACACGGGTTCACAGGTGTGAGACATGGTCACGGGTTCACAGGTGTGAGACATGAACACGGGTTCACAGGTGTGAGACATGGACACGGGTTCACAGGTGTGAGACATGGACACGGGTTCACAGGTGTGAGACATGGACACGGGTTCACAGGTGTGAGACATGGACACGGGTTCACAGGTTTGAGACATGGACACGGGTTCACAGGTGTGAGACATGAACACAGGTTCACAGGTGTGAGACATGGACACGGGTTCACAGGTGTGAGACATGAACACGAGTTCACAGGTGTGAGACATGGACACGGGTTCACAGGTGTGAGACATGAACACGGGTTCACAGGTGTGAGACATGGACACGGGTTCACAGGTGTGAGACATGAACACGGGTTCACAGGTGTGAGACATGAACACGGGTTCACAGGTGTGAGACATGAACACGAGTTCACAGGTGTGAGACATGAACACGGGTTCACAGGTGTGAGACATGAACACGGGTTCACAGGTGTGAGACATGGTCACGGGTTCACAGGTGTGAGACATGAACACGGGTTCACAGGTGTGAGACATGGACACGGGTTCACAGGTGTGAGACATGGACACGGGTTCACAGGTGTGAGACATGAACACGAGTTCACAGGTGTGAGACATGAACACGGGTTCACAGGTGTGAGACATGAACACAGGTTCACAGGTGTGAGACAAGAAACACAGGTTCACAGGTGTGAGACATGAACACAGGTTCACAGGTGTGTGTGAGAGACGGGTTCACAGGTGCGAGATATGAACACGGGAACACAGGTGTGAGACATGGACCCGAGTTCACAGGTGTGAGACATGGACACGGGTTCACAGGTGTGAGACATGAACACGAGTTCACAGGTGTGAGACATGAACACGAGTTCACAGGTGTGAGACATGGACACGGGTTCACAGGTGTGTGTGAGAGACGGGTTCACAGGTGCGAGACATGAACACGGGTTCACAGGTGTGAGACATGAACACGGGTTCACAGGTGTGAGACATGAACACGGGTTCACAGGTGTGAGACATTGACACGGGTTCACAGGTGTGTGTGAGAGACGGGTTCACAGGTGCGAGACATGAACACGGGTTTGAGACATGGACCCGAGTTCACAGGTGTGAGACATGGACACGGGTTCACAGGTGCGAGACATGAACACGGGTTTGAGACATGGACCCGAGTTCACAGGTGTGAGACATGGACACGGGTTCACAGGTGTGAGACATGGACACGGGTTCACAGGTGTGAGACATGGACACGGGTTCACAGGTGTGAGACATGAACACGAGTTCACAGGTGTGAGACATGAACACGGGTTCACAGGTGTGAGACATGAACACGGGTTCACAGGTGTGAGACATGGACACGGGTTCACAGGTGTGAGACATGAACACGGGTTCACAGGTGTGAGACATGAACACGAGTTCAGAGGTGTGAGACATGAACACGGGTTCACAGGTGTGAGACATGGACACGGGTTCACAGGTGTGTGTGAGAGATGGGTTCACAGGTGCGAGACATGAACACGAGTTCACAGGTGTGAGACATGGACACGGGTTCACAGGTGTGAGACATGGACACGGGTTCACAGGTGTGAGACATGGACACGGGTTCACAGGTGTGAGACATGGACACGAGTTCACAGGTGTGAGACATGAACACGGGTTCACAGGTGTGAGACATGGACACGGGTTCACAGGTGTGAGACATGAACACGGGTTCACAGGTGTGAGACATGAACACGGGTTCACAGGTGTGAGACATGAACACGAGTTCACAGGTGTGAGACATGAACACGGGTTCACAGGTGTGAGACATGGACACGGGTTCACAGGTGTGTGTGAGAGATGGGTTCACAGGTGCGAGACATGAACACGGGTTCACAGGTGTGAGACATGAACACAGGTGTGAGACATGGACCCGAGTTCACAGGTGTGAGACATGGACACGGGTTCACAGGTGTGAGACATGAACACGGGTTCACAGGTGTGAGACATGAACACGGGTTCACAGGTGTGAGACATGAACACGGGTTCACAGGTGTGAGACATGAACACGGGTTCACAGGTGTGAGACATGAACACGGGTTCACAGGTGTGAGACATGAACACGGGTTCACAGGTGTGAGACATGAACACGGGTTCACAGTTGTGAGACATGGACACGGGTTCACAGGTGTGAGACATGAACACGAGTTCACAGGTGTGAGACATGGACACGGGTTCACAGGTGTGAGACATGGACACGACTTCACAGGTGTGAGACATGAACACGAGTTCACAGGTGTGAGACATGAACACGGGTTCACAGGTGTGAGACATGAACACGGGTTCACAGGTGTGAGACATGGACACGGGTTCACAGGTGTGAGACATGAACACGGGTTCACAGGTGTGAGACATGAACACGGGTTCACAGGTGTGAGACATGAACACGGGTTCACAGGTGTGAGACATGAACACGGGTTCACAGGTGTGAGACATGAACACGAGTTCACAGGTGTGAGACATGAACACGGGTTCACAGGTGTGAGACATGGACACGGGTTCACAGGTGTGTGTGAGAGATGGGTTCACAGGTGCGAGACATGAACACGGGTTCACAGGTGTGAGACATGAACACAGGTGTGAGACATGGACCCGAGTTCACAGGTGTGAGACATGGACACGGGTTCACAGGTGTGAGACATGAACACGGGTTCACAGGTGTGAGACATGAACACGGGTTCAGAGGTGTGAGACATGAACACGGGTTCACAGGTGTGAGACATGAACACGGGTTCACAGGTGTGAGACATGAACACGGGTTCAAAGGTGTGAGACATGGACACGGGTTCACAGGTGTGAGACATGAACACGAGTTCACAGGTGTGAGACATGGACACGCGTTCACAGGTGTGAGACATGGACACGGGTTCACAGGTGTGAGACATGAACACGGGTTCACAGGTGTGAGACATGAACACGGGTTCACAGGTGTGAGACATGAACACGGGTTCACAGGTGTGAGACATGAACACGGGTTCACAGGTGTGAGACATGAACACGGGTTCACAGGTGTGAGACATGAACACGAGTTCACAGGTGTGAGACATGAACACAGGTGTGAGACATGGACCCGAGTTCACAGGTGTGAGACATGGACACGGGTTCACAGGTGTGTGTGAGAGACGGGTTCACAGGTGCGAGACATGAACACGGGTTCACAGGTGCGAGACATGAACACGGGTTCACAGGTGTGAGACATGAACACAGGTGTGAGACATGGACCCGAGTTCACAGGTGTGAGACATGGACACGGGTTCACAGGTGTGAGACATGGACACGGGTTCACAGGTGTGAGACATGAACACGAGTTCACAGGTGTGAGACATGAACACGAGTTCACAGGTGTGAGACATGAACACGAGTTCACAGGTGTGAGACATGAACACGGGTTCACAGGTGTGAGACATGAACACGGGTTCACAGGTGTGAGACATGGACACGGGTTCACAGGTGTGAGACATGAACACGGGTTCACAGGTGTGAGACATGAACACGGGTTCACAGGTGTGAGACATGAACACGGGTTCACAGGTGTGAGACATGAACACGGGTTCACAGGTGTGAGACATGAACACGGGGTGTGAGACATGAACACGGGTTCACAGGTGTGAGACATGAACACGAGTTCACAGGTGTGAGACATGGACACGGGTTCACAGGTGTGAGACATGGACACGGGTTCACAGGTGTGAGACATGGACACGGGTTCACAGGTGTGAGACATGAACACGGGTTCACAGGTGTGAGACATGAACACGGGTTCACAGGTGTGAGACATGGACACGGGTTCACAGGTGTGAGACATGGACACGGGTTCACAGGTGTGAGACATGGACACGGGTTCACAGGTGTGAGACATGGACACGGGTTCACAGGTGTGAGACATGGACACGGGTTCACAGGTGTGTGTGAGAGATGGGTTCACAGGTGCGAGACATGAACACGGGTTCACAGGTGTGAGACATGAACACAGGTGTGAGACATGGACCCGAGTTCACAGGTGTGAGACATGGACACGGGTTCACAGGTGTGAGACATGGACACGGGTTCACAGGTGTGAGACATGGACACGGGTTCACAGGTGTGAGACATGGACACGGGTTCACAGGTGTGAGACATGGACACGGGTTCACAGGTGTGAGACATGGACACGGGTTCACAGGTGTGAGACATGAACACGGGTTCACAGGTGTGAGACATGAACACAGTTGTGAGACATGGACCCGAGTTCACAGGTGTGAGACATGGACACGGGTTCACAGGTGTGAGACATGAACACGGGTTCACAGGTGTGAGACATGAACACAGGTTCACAGGTGTGAGACATGAACACGGGTTCACAGGTGTGAGACATGAACACGGGTTCACAGGTACGTACTGAGCATGAGCAGAACTCGCTGAGCTTCACCCTGTTTGGCTGCGGGATAGAGCTGACGGGGATGAAACCGCAGCTTCTTCCTCCTGACCAACCAGAAAGAGCCAAACAGATCACATGACAATGACATTTAGCCTGAGTATGGCATCCATTCTGCACAGTATATTTTAATTTTGAATAGTTATAATTTAATTAATTACAAAATGTTTTATTTTTTAATTATTTTATTCTAAAATTATGTATTATATTTGTTTATTTTTATGATTTAATTAATTATTAATAAGTATTTTATTTCAAAATGATATATTGTAATTTTGCATTTTTTGGAATTAAATAATTATTACGAAGTATTTTATTTTGATTGTTTTTAAATAAAAATTATACGTTTTAATTTATTATTAAGTATTTTATTTCAATTATTTTTATTTTAAAATTATATATTTAATTATTGCATTTTTATAATTTAATTATTACAATGCATTTTGTTTTGATTTATTTTATTTTAAAATTATACATTTTAATTTAGCATTTTTATGATTTAATTCATTATTTCCAAGTATTTTCTTTTTACTGTTTTTATATTAAAATTATGTTTTTTAATGAAAAAATTTCTCATTACAAAGCAGATTTAGCATTTTTATGATTTAATCGTTATGATTAAGTATTTTATTTCAATTGTTTTTATTTTAAAATTACGTATTTTAATTTTGCATTTTTTGAATTTAATTATTACAAAGTGTTTTATTTTGATTTATTTCAAAATTATATTTAAATTTTGCATTTTATTATTTAATTTATTATTACTAAGCATTTTAATTGGATTGTATTTATTTTAAAAAATATATTTATTAATTTGTTTAGACTGATATAATTATATAAACATTATACTGAAATGTAAATAAATAAAATACATATTTATTGTGAAATATATATATTTATATATATTTAATAACTATTTTAAATATAATATAATATAGATTTAAAGTATGAATGTGGTCACCTCTCTGTGTCCTGTGTGAGAATGGCTCTCTGTAGCGCCGCCCTCTTGTCTCCAGGCGGAAGTGCGCTGGGACAGACTGGCTTCCCATTGGGTAAGACGAGCGACGGTCCCACACTGTCAACACCACCGTCGCCGAGGGCAACCACATCCTCCTCCCCGCCCCCTCCCGGAGTCTCATTGGTCGGCTGAGGTTGAATAGGTTGAAGCTCCGCCCCATTTCTTACATCTCCACGACAGCGCATCCGTGCACTGAGTAAAACAGACACCAAAGACAGATTTCAATCCAATATTTGTTCATGTGCAATCATATTATTTGCAAAACTTCATTTTCAATCAAAGAATAAAAAAGTGGGAGAATGCAGAGGAAAATAAAGACATATGATTACACATTAATATGCACAGACTCTTTGACGATGCATATACTCACTTGATGGGCTCTCCGCTCTTCTTGTCGTTGAGCGCGCGTGCCGTGGCCTCGAGAGCTGACGGGAGCAGGGAGGGTGTGGTGGTGGTGGACGAAGCGCTTGCAGTGACCACACTAGAGCCTGTAGAGGGCGCTGTAGGAGGAATGGTGACCTCGCGCGCCTCTGAAGCATCTTCTCCACAGTGAGGACAGAACAACAGGCCGACGCCCACTCCTCCTCGGCTCCGCCCACTTCCCAGCACCGACACACAGCCTCGGTGGAACCGGTGAGCGATGCGGACGTCGGGACAACATTCCAGAAACGTTCCCTGTGCAGAGAAAAGAGTGTGAGGAGGAGGAGCTTTGAGACTTTTTGCATGTCTCTTTAAATGCAACACAAGACACATAAAGTGCTGCCTTGGGAATACGGGAAATATGCTAATATGGTGGGCGGAGCATGAGCAATATGACATCATATTGCTCAGAGATTTTGCATCCGATGACCCCTTTAAAAATGGGGTCTGTAAGTTGATGAAAAGCTTAATTAAATCATAAAACGTCAAATTTAAATAAACACATAATTATAAAATAAAACCCTTATTAAAATTATTTATTTAGGTGACCTGTATGTCATGTGACCATTAACCAGCATTAGAGAACCGTGAACATGCAAAACTATTTGGGAATCCCTGATCTTAAGCACTTAGAAAACAATTTAAATGGATAATTGATATTAAAAATATATATTTTTATAAATAAATGAATAAATAAATTAAAAGAACAAATAAATAAATCTAGAAAGACATGCCTACATATATACAGTTGTCATTATTGTCATATTTACTAGCTGTTCTGTATGCCTGTATTTATTCTGTAAAACACTATGAGCTGTTGCTCATGGAAAAGAGCTGTGTAAAACATATTTTTGTTGGTGTTATATAACATTCAACATGAAGATGAGTAAATGTTCATTTCCCTGTGGTGCGAGACACTCACGGAGAGGCAGAAGTATCCGCAGCCCGGACAGCAGTGATGCTTGACCATGTGTGAACGGTGCGTCTCACACAACACCACCAGAGACACGCGGCTGGAGGGACGCATCGTCTCCCCCTTCACGATCACATTGGTACAGCCCACCAGCTGAAACACACAGAGAACGGGACGATCCACGTCAGAGGGAAAGGGGGACGCCAGCTTCAGTTACGCAGCACAAACTCACTGTCAATACATGTATGATCTGTTCCACAATAAATAGCTTTTACTGTCTATATAAGCAGCATTTTAACACAAACCTGCTCATTTTCTCCATAGGGGAAGTGATTTTTATATACATGTATATATATATATATATAAAATGTATATATAATATATATTTATATATATATATATATATATATATATTCAATTCACATGTATTTGTATAACGCTTTTCACAAAACACATTTCAAAGCAGCTTTATGCTTTAATATACAAAATTTTATGTTAGATGTGATTAATCGATATGACAGCACTAGTCAAGATATATCAGATTGCTATTTGTAAACAAAGAATAATAATATTTAATAATAATCCCTTTAAATATCTGATTAAATCATTGCAATGCTTTGTGGGATTGTAGTTCTTTTCCTTATTAAAGCTGTTAACTTTCACACACAGTGTTTGACTTTTTGTCTGATTGTGTATTGTTGTGTGTCCCCCTGAAGGTTCCTGGATTACACGCGACTCATTGATGACGACTTCTTTAACCCCTCTGGGAGAATCCCGGCTCACCTCTCCGTTGATGCTCTCGATGGCCATGCAGGTCCGGCTGGATCGAGAACTGAATCCGTCGACTCGTGGCGCCTCCATCCTACAACTGCACAGAGGAAGCTCCTCCAGACGCTCCGTTTCTGCATCACTCCCATCTACACACACACACACACACACACACACACACACACACACACACACACACGCGCACACACACACGCACACACACGCGCGCACACACGCGTGCACACACACACACACACACACACACACACACACACACACACACACACACACACACACACACACACACACACACACGATACTTTAAACACCGGCTTTATTTTTCAATGATTTGCCCATAAAGGCAAGGCAAGGCTATCTATATTATAGCACATTTGAGTTATGCACAATACTAACTCAAAGTGCTTTACATCACAAAAAGGATTTAAAAACAATAAAAGATGCATAAAAATAAACAGTAAAAGAAATAAACAGTAAAAAAAAAAAAAAAAAAATTTATTTCTCACAACGGCTTGATTTATTTGATCAAAAATACAGTAAAAACAGTGAAATATTATTACAATTTAAAACAGCTGTTTTCTATGTGAATATATAGTAAAATGTAAGTTATTACTGTAATGATGCTGAAGATTCTGTTTGTTCACATGATATTCATATATTCACATAAAAAACAGTTATTTGAAATTGTAATACTTTTCCAGTATTTTTACTGCATGTTTGATGAAACAAACGCAGCCCCGGTGAGCAGAAGAGACGTCTTTACTAGACAGAATAATTGATGTGAGTGTGTGAGTGTGTGAGGACACACACCTGCGTGTGGAGAGAGAGAGAGGCTGTGGGCGGCCGAGATGTCCAGTGAGTCCAGAGGAACCTCAGTGTATTCGGCCGTTGCAGACGCAGATTCACCTGTCAAACACACACACAGCTGCTCACATCCACACACACACACACACACCCCGTCGTCGTCATCATCATGTGTGTGTCTCACCTTTCTCTGCCTCGGGCTCTGCGGCGGGGGGTCTCTCTCTCCCTTTACCCTTCCCTTGACGCTTCCAGGGCGTCTCATCTCTCTCGGGTTTCTTATAAGTGGCGATGGGCTGATCTGATTCCGAGCTCTGACACACACACACACACACACACACACACACACACACACACACACACACACACACATTACCTTCACTCTAGTTCACTTCATTAACCAGCAGACACCTGGGCATTTTGATCTTATGAGCATCAGTTGATACTGTTGCTTCTTATGTCAGTTTATAAGTAAACAATGGTGTATATATATATATATGTTTTATAACTGCACTGTAAAATAAAATAATAAATAAGTATATTAATTATCTTATGTCGCAGTAGTAAAATTACAATACTTGTATCTTAATATCTTCACTTGCAAGAAGCTTTTATAATTACATACATGCATAAAAAGAAAAAAAACATGTTTTGTCAAAATTGTGTAGAATTTCTTTTTTTATTTAGAGTTATTTAATTCATTGTAATGACTTTTCCACACAAAAAAAACCCCAACAAATGTTACAACAATTACACTTTTATTTCCAGACAATAAGGCCTTATTTATTAGTATTGTTTTATTTTCCTTGACTTCTTAAATTTAAATAAAAAAAAATATATTTTAAGACTTATATATATATATTTAATATATATATTAAAAGTATTTAAATACTTTTTATTTTGACTTTTCAAAATGTTTTAATATTTTATTTTATTTTATTATATTTTTAAGGCCTAATTTATTAGTATTTTTCTTTTTTAATTTCAATGACTGTTTAAGTTTCAATAAAAAAATATATATTTTCAACTACTTTTTTTTTTTATTTAAGAAGTTTTAATATTTTACTTTTAAAAATGATATTTTTAAGGCCTAATTCATTAGATTTTTTTATTTTTTTATTCCCATGACTGTTTACGTTTTAATTAAAAACATATATTTGTTTAAACTTTTTTTTTTTTTTTACATTTCCATGACTTTCTCAGGCCTGGAATTAATTCCCTGATATTTCGAGGTCACTTTCACACAGTTGCTAAAATATGTTACTTCACACACTCTTCATATCACAGTCTTTCAAAGATGACAGAGTTTACTCGCATTTGCTGTCCTGCGGTAAAACATGAGCAGTTTTAGCGTTTTAGACCAAATAAATAATGGTGTGTGAGTGCGACCTGGACGCTTCAGTGAATGCTGAGATATTTTGCTAAATATACCATCCAGCTTTAAAGATCCTGCAATTGACCAATGAAATAAACAGCATCTGTTCCGAACATCCTGAAACTGTATGAAAATGAGGTGCACTTTCTTTCACTCACATGATCCGACAGATGCCCTGCCTCCAGCGCCTCTTCTGCCATCCCATCATCCGACTGCAAAATAAGAGCAGAAGAGTGTCAGACCAGCAGCAGCGATTGGCCTCTGTGGATCGTGTGCTTCAGTGTCATGCTCACCTTGCTGTCCGAGTAAATCAGATCGTCTCCAGAGTAACTGTTGTAGAGCAGGTGGAAATCTTCCTCATCCGCCTCTTCATCCAGATCCTCCAGCCAACCACTGTGATGCTCTTTAGTTGCCGTGGCAACAGGCTCCGCCTTCCCCATCACTGGAGACGCCGTCAGAAGAGGCTGGGGAAACAAACACTCAAGTATTCATATTTGTGACCACAAAACCAGTCACATGGGTAATTGTTTTTATTATTATTGAGATTTATACATCACATGAAAGCTGAATAATTAAGCTTTCCATTGATGTATGGTTTGTTAGGATAGGACAATATTTGGCCGAGATACAACTATTGAACATCTGGAATCTGAGGGTGCTGAAAAATCGAAAACATTGAGAAAATCTCCTTTAAAGTTGTTCATTTATGTTGGTGATTGTGCTGCATTCACTCACACAAATACATGTATGATATATTTACGGTAGGAAATGTTCAAAATATCTTCATGGAACATGATCTTTACTTAATATCCTAATGATTTTTGACATAAAAGAAAAATGGATAATTTTGACCCATACAATGTATTGTTGGCTATTGCCACAGAGATACCCGTGCGTATAACATGTATATGCTAATATTACACTAATTATCATAAGATCAAAGCTGTCACTGTTCATTATAAAACACACAGTTACGCCTATAAAATCTGAGCTACAATAGAATAAAATAGACAATACAAACTGACTATATGCAGGTCCTACAAATTCACTTTCTCAACTTTAGATAGTGTGTAATGTTGTTGCTTGAGCATAAATAGATCTGCGAGGTTACAAAGCTCAGTCCACTCCAAAGGGAGATCTTTTATATGACAGAATACACTTTACAGGAACTACAACGAACAACAATATTATTATTAAGTATAAATCAGGCTTGAAATGGGTTGAAATTGACGGCGTCCTTAATAGGTTATATACATCTGAGTGAGTGGAGCTCAGTGTTATTAAGGGGCGGGACTTTTCCTGAACATGCGCTGAGGTGTCAATCAAAGCACACTGGGCCAGCTAACCAATCACAGCACATTTTGTATTTCGGAAGGCGGGGCTTCATTAAAAATGTAAAATAAATTTAATTATTATCATTACTAATCTATTTATTTATTGAACAATTTTTTCATCATATTGCTATGATAAAAACACCAATTATTATTATTTATTTATTTGTTGAATATTGGTATCTTTTATCATCTTTTATAAAATAATAATAATAATAATAGTTATTGTTACTATTATTATAATTACCAACAACAACAACAAAATGATCATTATTATTCATAACATTTATCACATTGCTATAATAAAAGATAAGAATAGCAATAATACAAAATATTATTGTTGTTTATTTATTTATATATTTTTATAAAATCAACAATGCATTTCAGGCAATGATCAATAAATACATTAATAATAACAACAACAACTGCTTTTATTAGTATTCCCAACAATAATAATAATTATTAATATTATTAAAATAATAATTATTACTTTATTTTATTTATTAAACACCGGTGTGTTATTTCTATGATAAAAGATAACAATAATAAAAAATATTATTATTAATATATTGATCATTGGTATCTTTTCATTCATATTGCTATTATCATTTTATAAAATCAACAATCCATTCCAGCCGCGAGGAAACGTGATTTAAAGCGGTCAGACACACACACACTCACCTCCGTCTGCGGCCGAGCCACTTTCTCTGGAGTTCCTGCGTCCGACTCCAAACACACCTTACGCTTCTTCACAACTACACAGAGAGAGAAACACTCATGCAACTATTCACACGTACAAATAAACCACACATAAATATGATTACGCAAGATTTATGACCTGTGTCTGCGTCTGTTTTCCCGCCGCTGACGGCTTTCTCAGGCGTAGCTTGTGCCATCGACTCTATCGACTTAATCTGCTCAGAAACACAAGAGAATTGTATTAATGCATCATCCTGATCTCACCGTGACTGTGTGTTCTTCATAGCAAATGAGAGAACCTGTGGGAACGGAGGTCTGTTCATGGTCTTGCGCGCACGGTGGACTTTAGCTGGAGGACTGGCTGAAGACAGAGATGAAGATGAAGAGGAGGAGGAAGAGGAGGATGATGAGGATGAAGGAGCCGTTTTACTGGCAGGACCGCAGACGCTCATCTTCGCTCGCCCAGCCGCTGGCGATGAGAGAGACGAGGTGGAGGGAGACGAGCTTTTACTGCCTGTGGAGAGACACACACAACTCACTCACTTCATAAAATATAACACAATCTTTTTGGGGGTTATCAGGGCTCCAGGCTGCAACACGACAACGATTTGCTAAAAACTGAGAAGTTTTTCCTTTGAGATTTACACCATTGTCAAAACGATCCTCATTCACACGGATCCACGAAAACGACTAAAAACGCTGTATTCTGCTGTCTGGCCAGTAGATGGCGATGAAACACTATCGACTGAACATGTAATACGCATGAGCATGACGTCATGGTCTTCAGAGATCGTTTTCAAAAATGTGCACTTTATGCGGCCAAAACGCATAAAACGTTTTACGTTTTTAGTTGAAAACGGTGTCGTGTAAACAGCCCCTAGCCAAGTCAACGTCTCGGATACATTTGAAAACGGCGTTTTCCGACGTTTCGGTGTGGATGAGAAACTTTTGGAAAACGCCTGAAAACGCTAAATTCCCCTTTACTGCGCAAACGTAAAACCTGAGATGATACAGATGGAAAAATAAATAATAAAGTTAATCGCGCAATTCTTCTGACAGGATCATTTTATTTAGCAAAATATCTCAGCATTCACTGAAGCGTCCAGGTCGCACTCACACACCATTATATGTTCGGTCTAAAACGCTAAAACTGCTCATGTTTCGCCGCCGGACAGCAAATGCGAGTAAACTCTGTCATCTTTGAAAGACTGTGATATGAAGAGTGTGCGAAGTAACATAATTTAGCAACAGTATGAAAGTGAATCGCACATAACAGGCACAATACCGGTATCAACATGAATTGATTGGTACAATATGCGTCACATGACTAAACTTACGTCATCATCTTTAAATACCTCAGTTTTCACAGTCCACACTACAACGCGGAAACAACGTTTTCAAATTTATCCACTTTAGAGAGCAGTTTCAAACGAAACAGTATAAGTGTGGACAAGGCCTAAAGTTTGTTGAGGTCATACTGGTGCCGCCGCCACAGTGCCCAACTGATAAGAGCTGCATTTCTGTTGCATATGAGAAACATCAAACAAAACCAAAGTGGAAGGAAACTGCGCTGCGCGGACCGTTTATCAGCTCAGGCCAGTAATAGTGAGAAGCATTCAAATTCTGAGCACAGTTCTGCTATAAACCACAGATATCAGATCACACAGCGCTGATGGGGACGCTGGGAGAAACACTGTGCCATGAACGAGTAAGTTACAGAAGGCTTTTCAATCCACAAATCACCAACATTCACCATGGATTTAGTGTAGCAACTAGGGCTGGGCGATAAACGATAACGATATGTATCGCGATAGACACATAATCAATATCAATAAAAAATGCGTTCGATAAAACATTTTCGTCGGAAGAAACCAGAGATTGCGAAGCAAGTTTGGTTCCATGAACAAAAGCACTCACTCTCTGGTAACCTAGCAACATAGGGGGTGACACGCTAACAGCCAGTCATGTAACAGTATGGTTACGCCATATCGTTGTCTCGTGTTGGACTCTTCGGTAACAGAACCGGCGTGGAGTGATGAGTGGAGAATGAGTGCAGCAGCGAGCGAGGGAATTGTTGATAAAACAGGGAAAGTCGGCTCACCGGTATGGCAGTTTGGGGGATTTTATAAGTCTGACCAATGTCGTCTGCAAATTATGCAAGACCGTCGTCAGTTTCTCTATGTCTATATTTAACACTTTGCACTATTTTATTACACTTTATTAAGCATTTCTTACGTATTCTTTAATTTTGCACCTTAATGTTAAGAGATAATTATCTCTTAATTAACAGTGTTAAGTGTTCATTGTGATTTTAGACTTTTTACATTATTTTAATTATTTGAGTGTTTTCCATGGTTGTGTTGACATTTCTGCCTTTATAACTGAGGGGATTATAATCAGAGGAAGGTTAAGTTTAAAATAAAAATGTTAAATGTAATATATTTTTCTTCTGGTCCTTATTTTAAATAGGTCATAAAAAAAATATCAATAATAATCGATATCGAATATGAAACGCTTATATCGTGATAGAGTTTTCAGCCATATCGCCCAGCGCTAGTAGCAACGCTAACTGTTACCATGGTATTGTGGCAGAAATAGCTGAATATTTTTTTTTACATTATTCATCTCACGGTTACGACCTTTTGAGAGTGAAGTTCAAGCAATATCAAATTTTTATATTATTTTTAATTTAATGATTTGTAAAACTAAAAAGTTTAAAAATGTAGGAACACTTTGTGGCAAACAAAGACTTTTATTTGAAAATCAAGCTTTTAATGTTGTTTATATGTCTATGTGGTGTTTTTAACCATGTGTAAGTTCATAAGTCGACAGCATTGCTGAGTATTTCCTCCTTAAAACTGCAGTGAATCAAAGACAGTCTCAAAAACACGCTTTGAAATCGCTGGTACTTTTGTCCTATTGGTTTATGAGTCCTACTCTCGCCACATACTGTAGGGAAGTGTGTGAGTTCGGACGCAGCCGAAGACTGCCCTGTAAAGCAGCCCAGTGTGTGATCAGCACCTGCGAGTGTTTTAGTGGACGCAGCGGGACGTCCCGTCAGATCGTCCATCAGTTTCCCCTTTACAGGAGTCGTCGGCTCCGCTAACAGGACAAAAACAGCACTATTACAATAACACAAATGAATAGAGATGCACAGATCCAGAAATTTAGGTTATTATTTTAAAAACAATTTTGCCTCTTTTTAGACTTCTTTTTTTATTTTTTTTATGCTTTAATCTTACATTTTAAATGCTTCAAGTGAAATCAGGCATAAAAATGTGATAATGTGCAGCATAAATGATAGAAAACCTGCAACCTTTTTTATTTCTCATATAAAAATCAACCTAATCAGGCTAATGCTAATTTTTAAATAAAAAACGTTATTGATGGCAATACCAAAAATGTGAGTGAGTGTGTGTGTGAGAATGAAAGAGAGAGTGTGTGTGTATGTGTGTGTGTGTGTGTGTGTGTGTGTGTGTGTGTGTGTGTATGTGTGTGTGTGTGTGTGTATGTGTGTGTGTGTTTGTGTGTGAGAGTGAGAGTGAGTGACTGAGTGTGTAAGTGAGAGAGAATATGTGTGTGTCTGTGTGTGCGTGTGTGTATAAGAGTGTGAGTGTATGTATGTGAGAGTAAGTGTGTGTGTCTCAGAGAGAGAGAGAGAGAGAGAGAGAGAGAGAGAGAGAGAGAGAGAGAGAGAGAGAGAGAGAGAGAGAGAGAGTGTGTGTGTGTGTGTGTGTGTGTGTGTGTGTGTCCAGCAGAAGAAAAATTCAGGTTTGGAACAACTTGAGGATGGGTAAATGATGACAGAATTGTAATTTTTGGTTGAACTATCCCTTTAATGTCTGATGTTATACGCCTGTACAGTTGTACATTAGCAATAAAAGAAAGAACATGGTTCAAGTAAAATCAGGCATCACAAAATTGTAATGAACATCAAGATAGTTTCAAATGCGTTTGTGAAACCTGTTTGAAAACCTGATGAAGCCCTGGTATAATCTGCTTTCTAATCAAACTGATGATGATACAGAAAATAGTGTCCAATCACTGATATATACTGTGCATTTCTACTAATGAAACACTAATATAAAGGAGTGACAGCCTCACCTTCATGCTTGGACTGAGGAGAGCTCTCATCTGATGGGGTCTGGAGCAATATCATCAGAAACACACTGTTAAACATGACTTATACTCCATCAAATATCAACACGGACGGTTTCTAGCTTACAAAAGCCTGCTGTGGTAACCCATAACAACAGATAAACTCAGGTTTAAAGAGGAAACTTGATCACATCAAATAAATATGGAGTGACACTGATACAATGATATATAAACACTGATATATAAATGTTTTGTTTGCAATGAACTGATAACCAGAGGTCATAAACTTCACATGCATAATATTTTAGCAGCACCAATCATCTAACACCGTTTACGTAAACAACAGCTGACAGGATCAATGCAGATGTGCAAATGAATCCCAGAATGTGTGCACGTTACAGTGATGAACTACACACTAACGTTAGATGCTGCAACAGAAGCAGCCTGTGGAAACCACTGAATGAAAGCGTTGTTATATCCTCCATTAGCGAATACACATTCATAACACAACCTTAATTATGCAGATGCACGACTGTAATTACGCATGCACATGTAAATGTGTGTTTTATTGTGTGTTGTATTTCTCACCTCGAGCGCGCACTCAGCTGCCGACATGTTGCCGGATGCGCTTGAGGGGAACCGCAGCGCGCGCACCCGCCACATTTGCTAACATAAAAGTCTGCTTCATTCATTCAAATACTAAATTTATTTATACAGTCATTTAAATAAGACATCGCGCATTGTTTGTCTTTTCTATAAAGTGTTATCACAAAATGTTTCCACACATCAGAAGTTAATTAAACAACGAACACGTTTAAATAAAATACAATTTTCCGTGTGACACTTTTACATACAAACGCTCGTTTAAAACGCCCCCCAAAAATAAAAAAATTTATCAATCTATCTTTAATATTTAATTATTTTTCAGCGACTTTTAGTTTATAATATTCGGGAGCGGAAGTGCCGAGTCGGACTGTGTTGGGTGTGTGACGCCGCCTAATCGAAACTTCCTGGTTGTCGTGCCTCACCTGACGAAACTGGAGCAATAATTTACCCAAAAACACAGTTGTTCTGCTCATTTATACAACACATAAACATTACATCACTACATCAGATCATCTGTGTGTAAGCGGAGAGAGAACTCATCATTTAAAGCTCAGTCACGCGCTGCTGGAGGAGCCACAGAACACGGTGAGCTTTTGTATTTGTAAAAAATAAAATAAACTGGCTAACATTTTTAAAACTGGCTTTTAAAATGCTAACATTTTATCCACAAATGTAGAGATTTTTCAGGTCTCCCCTCGGTTTGTTGTTTCAAGAATAAGTTGGTACGATATCTAACAGCCCTGTCAAATATTAAGAATGAAAAAGCAGGGATTTTGTTGGATTAAGTTGTATAAATATGTAT
Source organism: Leuciscus leuciscus (assembly GCF_965113295.1). Classification (NCBI taxonomy): domain Eukaryota; kingdom Metazoa; phylum Chordata; class Actinopteri; order Cypriniformes; family Leuciscidae; genus Leuciscus; species Leuciscus leuciscus. Next base: position 39,477,686 of record NC_138736.1, read on the forward strand.
ACATATAATTTATTATAACATTATAATCATTTATATGGTTATTTTTTGTGTTTGGAATGTTATAATTTATTCTTTTGAGCCTGTGCAGATATTTTTATATGTAATTTTATTTATTTAGGATATAACGTTATACAGTGAAAGTATTCAGACCCCCTTAAATTTTTCACTCTTTGTTATATTGCCACCATTTGCTAAAATCATTTAAGTAAATTTTTTCCCCTCATTATTGTACACACAGCACCCCATATTGACAGAAAAACACAGAATTGTTGACATTTTTGCACATTTATTAAAAAAGAAAAACTGAAATATCACATGGTCCAAAGTATTCA
>NC_138736.1:39483017-39495517 GCF_965113295.1 Leuciscus leuciscus
TTTGACCTTGGATGCATGTAAACCTGACCAAGACATTCAAATTAAAATGGAAAAAATAAAATATAATTCAAAATATTAATAAAACTATAATAGTATATCAATTATACTAAAATAAGAGTCTCATGAATCTAATTTTGTGAAATTTAAATAGTAATTGTAGTATCAGTGACATACTATTATAGTATTTGAATGTTTTATTTTTATGTTTATGTTTTCATTTTAATAAAATTAATTTTTAGTGTTTTTTTTTATGTTTTTATTTTTTTATTTATTTTTATTTTTTTTTAACTTACAAATCAAGTTAAACTAAATGAAAATGAGAAATGTTTGTTTAGGTTTTATTTTATGTAAAGTAGCCCTGCTTTTTTTTAAACTCATTTATTATGTGACATTGAATAAACATCTCTTGCTTTTTAGCCATCTTCCACTTTTCGAGATCCACGAATCTCAGTGTATTAATGTGTGAATATGCCACAGATATCAGCCCATGATATGAGAGGAGGGTTGGTCTTCTGTGTTCCCTTGGTCAGCTGTAGAAAGCGTTTAGATGGATTAGACTGAACCTGAAGATTGAAATAATGTAAACTCTCGTTGGCAGGGAATCGAGCAGCTGAAGAAAGAAGAGCGAAGGTGGGCCAAAAGGTCCAAGTGGATGAACATGAAGGTGGTGTTCGGTCACCCGTTCTCTCTCTCCTGGCTCAGTCCGTTCGCCAGGCCGGATCACGGGAAGGCCAATCTCTACCAGTACGTGGTCTGAGACGCCCAAGCATCCTCTCTACACACACACACATCTCTTCGCTTTTTAACTCTGTCTGTTCTGAAAGATCTCAGTGTTCTGGTGGCTTCTCCACGCTCATCGAGACGCTCGGCTGTAACCAGTCCCACACTGTGATCGACGTCATGAGATTCTGCAGCCGTTTGAGGAGATTTTAGAGGCCTTGACCATGAAACTTCCTGACCATCACCAGCCGTGGCGAATGACTGAAGCGTTTCTCGTTGATCTCCTGATTCGATGTGTTTGATTGACAGATGCCTTTACATTCGCTGGTTATTTGAGAAATGCCTTTTCTTTTAGAGAGCGTTCGCTCATGTTGTTCTCGAGCCTTGAGGAATCTGCTGTTGCCAAATCTGATTTCATTATGAAAAATGAAGAATCTCCTGAAGTTTTTTTTTTTTTTTTTTCTCTTTCTTGATTAATACACATTCATCATTTGCATAACACTAATGAAAGCACGTCCGGCTCGTATTCCACAGCAAAATCCACTTTTTTTTCTTTTTCTTTTGCATTGGGACTATTTTCATGATAATTAAATGCATTTAACCCTTAGATTTACATTATCGTGATTACTTTATTTTCTTCTCATTCTCACTGGTGATTCTCCTCACTGTAATAGTCATTTTTACTGAATTACATTCAAAAAACATACATGCAATAAATGCTAAAATTATATATACAATATATATATCAATAAAAAATACAATTCTTTTTTTCTTTTTTTTTGCATTTACATTGTTTATTAATCTTGAGAATGATGTCATCTTGCCTGATTCTTGATGCTAAACATTTTTTCTGTTGATTTTTGGGGTGAAATATGACGTTTTTTTGACTGATTCATGGGGTTACTGTAGTTCCCTTATGAACGCAGACGTAGAAATAGCCGTGCGACTCTAATACACTGTTAGCAATACTTCCCCTGTCCTCGGGCGGTGGTGTGCTCATGGATTCCTACATTACGGTGTCACTACAGTGTTTGAGCGTGAGCTTGATCTTCCTGAATCCAGATGGCTGCTGTCTTTGTCCCTCAGGTTCACATGATGAAATCAATCCTGTTTCTCTTCCAAATCCAGCTCAGACCATCAGATATTCATCTCGCCTTCATCCTCTGCAGCCTCGAATTAGAGACTGACAGATGTAGACGTCCCGTCTTGAGCACAGTTATGTTTACGTTGACTGAAAGTTCATTGCATTGAGGTGTTCAGTGTCTGTGCTGGTGGATCAGTGTTTAACGCTTTCTACGGGTCTTCATTAACGTTCAGTCTTCATAATCACTGCTTTTTTTTCATGTTGTGCATGTATTTTAAATGTATATCAATATCTTAATGCAGTTTTTGGGTGTTCTTCGGTTTGCTTTCACTTTGAAAGTCAGTTCAATAAATTTCTCTTTCTGTTGTTTTTCATTGCTGTGTTTTTCCTCTGTGGTCTTTGATGGTTTCTGAGCAGGTGATGCATTACAGGTAATGTGCATTAAGTAATCAGATGACTTTTTGGATGTAATAAGTGAAGTAGTGCATTACTTTATTAATTTTTCACAATATTTGAGCATTGAGGTAATGCACGTAAGTTTTTTTTTACTTCATTATTTTGCTTTTTTTTTTTGTTAAATAATTAAAATTGTGGGAACAGATCAAATTTACAAACATAACAAAATATGTTACTTTCAGCTTTCAATGAAAAGAGTTTTACAGTTAGTAATATAACCTGTAATGTTAAAGTCATGTGGTGTAAATCCAGCTTATAATGTTGTTTATATGTCTATGTGGTGTTTTTAATGTGCTTTAAGACAAACCATGTGCAAATTCATAAGTCGACACCATTACTGAGTATTACTGTAACGCATTTGATTCTATGAGGAATCAAATCTGCAGATTCAAACTTGTAAAATGATCCTGAAACTGGTGTGAAATCAGTTCATCTCAGTGTTTTCTGTCCACACACACACACACACACACACACACACACACACACACACACATGCTGTTGACAAAGAAACAATCGCACAACACACTTTATAGCGGTTTAATGATTCAATGTTGTAGTGATGAGTTTACAGACCTCTAGTTTGTCCATTAAATAATAAAACTATTTACACATTTATAACTGTGGCCTTATTGTTATACAGTGACTAAGGCAAACAGACACAAATGCTACATGAATGAGAGACAGATCTTATTATTACAAGATGGTTGAGTTCATTTCATTCATTTGAAATCAAAGTCAAAGATTTTACACACGTTTGGTCCCCAGTGATACTGTATCTAATGCCAAATATGACAATATATGATCATGACACAGAAGGAATGCCCGCATATAAGGCAACTTATTCATATTTTAATAATCTATATTTCGCATCTCAAATACTACGTGCTATATAGAAACAAGTGTCACTTTGGCCTTGATTCAGCATTAACACATTAACAATTATTAGTCTGTTTGCATCATTATAACTAGGGGTGTGTCAATTATTTGCTCTGACAACAATTCAATTCTAATTTTGATTTATTCTAAGTAAATGAAGTGAAACAATTTCAGTGTGTTTGTGCTCCTTTCAGCCGATTATTACATTCTGCAGTGGATGCATTGAATGTTCATCATCAGAAACACCCCTAATTATAATAACTATTGCGTGTAATGTGGAAGTTATGATTACACACAGCAGGACGAATGTTCTCAACATTAAACACATTAAAAACATCACATTGCCAGGGACTTTATATAACGTCACATTATATGGTGTTTTTGCGCAACGAATGGACGTGTGTAACGCATTCGGTCCATGTTTATTAATATCTATGTTTAGCTGCTCTACGAGTGTCCGGGTTCATGCGGCCGACCGAGACCACAGGAAGAACTGGAGTAATTCACAGGAAGTGCCAGACCTGGTCCTTCAGTCCCCTAATGATGCTGACACACCCGCTGGAAGATCCGCAAACCAGCTTAAGGCGGTTTCTAGCTGATTTGTGGTTTGGGAAAGGGAAAATAAAAGACTCCATTTGCTTTCTTAACCTTCATCCTTCCCTCGCAATTTGTAACACATCTTTCCCTCGCGGGTCAAAATGACCCAAAGCCCTAAAATGTTTTTTTGTCCATAAAGCTTATTTTATTTCATTTTGATAATATGTTTAAAAAAAGAAATGTAACTGCTACTTGGGCGGAGTGATTTGCTCGCAGCACTTGAGTTCGCTCAGAGTTGGAGTAACGTTAAATCACTCCGCTGAAGTAGCAGTGCTTCGCCTTCTGAGAATATAGTTCCCAGTATACGGTTAGAAGATGGCTGTGTCTCATGTGACCTTGTTATTTGTACACGCGGTGACTATACAAATCACAATATGTAAATAGGAAAATGTTGGCGTTATTTTGTCACTTATAGGGAGCATTATGCTAGCTGGAGCCGTTTACCTCCAGTCTTTGTGCTAAGCTAGGCTAGCGGTGGGTGCGTCAGACAGAGTTACGGCACGCACGGAGATGAGAAGGGTATGTGTGGACTTATCTAACTCTGGGGGATACGGTGAATAAGCTAAAGTCTCAAAAAGTCGGCGTGTTTCTTTAATACAGCTCAAAATCTCTTACATTGGGTGTCTCTGCTGACCTCTTGTGGAAAAATAATAATATAACATGATATTTCATAACTCTTGCCACTAGATGGCGTTATAGCTCTGTATGGAGCAAATGAGCTGTTCCGCTGGGTCCTAAAGTAATTTCTCTTCAGTATGCATTCAGGGTGAACGTGATTTCACCAAGTACCACATGTTCCTGGATCAACATCTTTGTTGATCCTGGAACAACTTTCCAATCAACCAATCAGATATCAGGGACAAGTTTACTGTTTATGTCAAGTTTAGGCTTAGACCCAGGGTGAGGTGCTTCAACATCAGTGTTATACACCGATTATTTCCCACTGATTTTAGGGGAAAGTCATGGTTAGGTTTAGGGGTAGGGATAGGGTAAGGACTACATTTTGGGACAGGAATGTTATTCCAGGATCAACTAAATATGTTGATCCAGAAACATGTCTTACTTGGCAAAATCACGGTGACCATGCATTCAGATACACATGTAGACATTATAAAATCATTTTTTGGTCAAGTTTTAGCATCTTTAGTTTGAATTTTGAGCATTTTAAGGTTTTTCTATGTGTAATGAAGCGTTCCTCACATTCCATTAATTCCTAAGGGGGTGAAATTGAGCCGCGAGGGAAGGATTTGTTACTTTTTTCAATTTCAACCACAAAACTCCTCGAATCCCAAGTGCGACAAAAGTCCTAGGGTCTTGGACCCCTCTGATGAACACTCAATTAAAAAAAAAAGAGGAAATCTATGTGATTACACAGGTCGTACAGCAAGCATGAAAGCTCTCTTCCGGCACTGCATCCTCCTGCTAAGTCTCGGTGTGTTTGAAGAAGGGGCTGAAGAACAGGTTTTGGTTGGTGTTCGTTCACACAGCTACAGGAAGTGTCTTTGCTCTCACATCACTGGATGTTTGCATGCATAAGATATGTGGCATATATTTCGGAAAAGCATCTTCCGGTGAAGGATGTACAATGCCGAGGTTTGCAGTTATTATTGCCACGCGCGGCGCTCACAGTGCTGGAGGATGATGGAGGGAATGACTGCGAATCTGCAAAACTGAAGGAAGTGATTGGAATTTGAAACTAAGAAAAATATTAAATTTAATGTCAAATCAACTGGCATCTTCATGTTAGTTAACGCATTAATGATGTCAAATGGGAGCTTATTGTAAAGTGTTACCATAAATATTTCACTCAAAAATGAAATTGCTCATCTGCATCTATAGTGAGTTTTCCTGTAGAATTTTCAGTTTTTTAGCTATTATTTTATGGTCCTAAAATCAGCCTCCATCTTGTTTATTCAAAACATGTATTCTCTTTTTCTTTTGATTTTGAGGTGAAATATGATCCAGACCTGTTACACGCCTGAGATTCATCATCATCACATTAAAAGTGATATAGGCTGTTTTTAAAGGGATAGTTCACTTTGAAATTAATTTTTGGTATGTTTTAGCTTACCTCAAGGGCATTCAAGATGTAGGTGTCTTTTTTTCCGCAGTAGTTTCAATTTTTTATATTTTTAGGTCAAACCGTTCTTGTCTGTCAGTCATATAATGCAGGTCTATGGTCACGGTCTCAAAACACATGCACAGAGTCCAAATTAAAACAATTCCCCGTCGTCCAAATTAAACAATTCCCCATCGTAAGTACACATTGATGGCCTAAGACACGAAACGAGCGGTTTGTGTGAGAAAACGAACAGTATTTATATCGTTTTTACCTCTTATACACAGCCACGTCCATGTGATCTGATCTGACGTGTACGCAGACTGGTGCATAGATATATACACACTAGATGTCGCCTTGTCTACGGCAGTTCATTGAACGAATGTCTTTAAGGCGACATCTAGTGTATATATCTATGCACCAGTCTGCGTACACGTCAGATCAGAGCACTTCGACATGGCTGCGTATAAGTGGTAAAAACGATATAAATACTGTTCGTTTTCTCACACAAACCGCTCGTTTCGTGTCTTAGGCCATCAATGTGTACTTACGATGGGGAATTGTTTAATTTGGACGACGGGGAATTGTTTTAATTTGGACTCTGTGCTTGTGTTTTGAGATAATGACCATAGACCTGCATTATATGACTGACAGACAAGAACGGTTTGACCTAAAAATATCAAAATTGAAACTACTGCGGAAAAAAAGACACCTACATCTTGGATGCCCTTGAGGTAAGCTAAAACATACCAAAAATTAATTTCAAAGTGAACTATCCCTTTAATACTTTCTTATGGATTTTTAATACTAAATAATAATGCATATAAATAAATGTTTTAAAATATTTAAACAGATCTTTGGCATGACAGTAGATCTTCCACGTGAGATATATATTTCGAGCAGCTCTGGTGCCGTGAAGCAAAAGAAAATATGCGTGTTTGTGCGTCTTGGAGCATTTGGACCCATAGTGAGTGATGATGATGATGAAGCCGTCATCGGTCAGACCGTGGTCAGCGGGGTCATTCTCTCTTGCTGGCGTGGGACTGCGTGAGGTTGGGCGATGTGTGATGAAGCACCAGAAGACCAGACAGAGTCAGAGAGATGCCCGTCCACCACAGAGCCACGTGGGTCTCCCCGAATATCAGCTGTCCCAGAAACGCCTGTCGAGCAGACGCACATCAGCACACATGCACTGATAGACCATCACATTAATAACAATAATAGACTAATTCATATTAGGATATTATTTTCTATGCTACAATAGACTATTATTTTAGGTTTATTACTTGATCTACAGTCGTCAACATTTGAAGTGGATCAAAAAAGTTATAAGGGTATTGTTCAAAATTCGTGTATAACGTTGATGGAAAGGTTTTGATCCACTTCAAATGTTGACGTATTTTATCATTTTTATTATGATTTAAATTTATAATTAATAAAAAGTTTTTTTTTTTATCAAATCAATATTTCATGTCCATTTATTTTTATTTTTTATATTCATTTGCAACCCAAATCCAAACTAACTTTTTACCACAATTTGTCATTTAAAACACTTTTTTTTTTTTTGCAATCATGTTTGATCTATAAATAATGGCCTTTTTATGATTTGTCATGTCATTCATGATGACTGGATGATGATTTTTACACATATATTACACGTGACATACTGGAGCGTTTTTCAAGATGAGGAATTATTTCATTTTAATTTGTTATTAATATTTGATTTTATAATTATGATTAAGCTGGGTATATCTAGAGTGTAAATTTAAGATTTATGTATTTAAATTGCATATAAAATTTTCATCCATTTGGATGCAAACTAGTGCTGTCAAATCAATTAATCGCATCTAACATACAAGTGTAAACGTGTGTGTGTATTATACACACACAGATATATATTATATACTCACAAACTTTTCTGTTAGATGCGATTAATCATGATTAATCAATTGACAGCACTAAAACAAACTAATAAACTGATGAATATTTGTTAGTCACACATTAATGGAAAAGAAACAAGTAAGATTTCTGCATTAAAAAAAAAATCCTGGAATAGTTCATTAACTATGTGCATCTATTTAATTTTATTTAAATGATGATTTTTAAAAAAGCATATTAATTTGGCTTAGAATCAGCATAAATCTGTTTATTCTGAAAATAATTACATTTACTCTGTTACTCTGTTTACCTGTTTAATTTATGTATGACTGACAAATATGCAAAAGTCAAACTTTTGTGTATCCTTATCCGAATGCATGGAAATTTCATATGCAATTTCAAACATGACTGCATCCCTCCCTCCTGAGAAGGAGTTTGCTCACAGAAGAGATGAAGTTGGAGGCGGTGGTGGTCACAGTGGTGCGCGCGGACGAGCACGAGCTCCTCAGGGCTTTGGCCAGGAAGGTCCACATCACAGCATTACAGGTGAACAGCAGACCTCCACACAGCAGCCTGAGAGGAATGTGCAGCTGTCACGGGGAAGTGGAGAACACTTGTTACACACTGCATTATTCAGCAGCCATAAATGTCTGATGGGATTCACTAATGCATCAGGAAGAGCGATGGCACGTGCGCGCGCGCGCGGAGCTGAAGGTCATGCATGTCTGTCACGTAACAGCATCAGCATCATCTTTATGCATGCATTAACTGCGCAGTGTGTGTGTGTGAAGCGTGATGATGAGACAGTGCGGGTGTTTGCTGTGTTTTCCAGCAGTGACTCACTCACTCACTCACACACACACACACACACACTCACCCAGTCGCACGCGCTCGTGTCGTTGTGCTGCGTGAATTTCCTCTGCTCGCCCCAGGTCCGCAGGCCCGTCTCACACACACCCTTCAGATAGTCGGTTCCGAGAGACAGTTTGGCGGACGAGGACGCGACGGCGCCGAGAAACCCCGCGAGCAACGCGTACAGGACACCGGGAAACATGACTTCAGCATCAGACCCATCACACCTCATTCTCCAGCACTGCGAAAACACTCACGCGTCAGCATCACGGAGAGCAGGTGCATTCTGGGAACTGGAGTCCATGCTGCGCTTTAGTTAAAGGGACAGTTCACCCAAAAATGAAAATTAGCCCATGATTTACTCTCCCTCAAGTCATCCTAGGTGTAAATTACATTCTTCTTTCAGACAAATACAATCGGAGTTATGTTAAAAAATGTCCTGGCTCTTCCAAGCTTTATAATGGCAGTGAATGGCTGTTTCTGTAAAAAGTCCATAAAAGAGCATCTCTCCATCATAAAAGTGCATCTATCCATCAGTGCATCTATTCATCATAAAAGTGCATCTCTCATTATAAAAGTGCATCTATCCATCAGTGCATCTATTCATCATAAAAGTGCATCTATCCATCATAAAAGTGCATCTATTCATCATAAAAGTGCATCTATCCATCATAAAAGTGCATCTGTCCATCATAAAAGTGCATCTATCCATCATAAAAGTGCATCTATCCATCATAAAAGTGCATCTGTCCATCATAAAACTGCATCTATCCATGATAAAAGTGCATCTATCCATCATAAAAGTGCATCTGTCCATCATAAAAGTGCATATATCCATCATAAAACTGCATCTATCCATCATAAAAGTGCATCTATCCATCATAAAAGTGCATCTATCCATCAAAAAACTGCATCTATCCGTGATAAAAGTGCATCTATCCATCAAAAAAGTGCATCTATCCATCAGTGTCTATCCATCATAAAAGTGCATCTATCCATCAGTGTCTATCCATCATAAAAGTGCATCTATCCATCATGTGCATCTATCCATCTGTGCATCTATCCATCAGTGCATCTATCCATCAGTGCATCTATCCATCATGTGCATCTATCCATCAGTGCATCTATCCATCAGTGTCTATCCATCATAAAAGTGCATCTATCCATCAGTGTCTATCCATCATAAAAGTGCATCTATCCATCATGTGCATCTATCCATCAGTGCATCTATCCATCAGTGCATCTATCCATCAGTGCATCTATCCATCAGTGTCTATCCATCATAAAAGTGCATCTATCCATCAGTGTCTATCCATCATAAAAGTGCATATCCATCAGTGTCTATCCATCATAAAAGTGCATCTATCCATCAGTGTCTATCCATCATAAAAGTGCATCTATCCATCAGTGCATCTATCCATCATAAAAGTGCATCTATCCATCATGTGCATCTATCCATCAGTGCATCTATCCATCAGTGCATCTATCCATCAGTGCATCTATCCATCATAAAAGTGCATCTATCCATCAGTGCATCTATCCATCATAAAAGTGCATCTATCCATCATGTGCATCTATCCATCAGTGCATCTATCCATCAGTGCATCTATCCATCAGTGCATCTATCCATCAGTGCATCTATCCATCAGTGCATCTATCCATCAGTGCATCTATCCATCAGTGCATCTATCCATCAGTGTCTATCCATCAGTGCATCTATCCATCATAAAAGTGCATCTATCCATCATGTGCATCTATCCATCAGTGTCTATCCATCATAAAAGTGCATCTATCCATCAGTGTCTATCCATCATAAAAGTGCATCTATCCATCAGTGTCTATCCATCATAAAAGTGCATCTATCCATCAGTGTCTATCCATCATAAAAGTGCATCTATCCATCATGTGCATCTATCCATCAGTGTCTATCCATCATAAAAGTGCATCTATCCATCAGTGTCTATCCATCATAAAAGTGCATCTATCCATCAGTGTCTATCCATCATAAAAGTGCATCTGTCCCTGATAAAAGTGTATCTATCCATCAGTGTATCTATCCATCAGTGTATCTATCCATTATAAAAGTGCTTCATTTAATTTACTGTTAACTGTCACATCTCCCTTTGGAGCATAAATATGAAATATGAATAAATATGAAATGGTTGTAATTCTTCGGAATACAGACCTAATAGACATTCATTTGGCAAGGTTCATATGAAGCTTACGGCAAGCCATTTTGACTTTTATTCATATGTTTTCTTGATATCAACAATTCAATTTTCACAAGTTAAAATTGCCAATTCTTCATATCAGGAATTAAATTTCTTCTATAAAAACTATATCTGTAATTGTATTTTCACAAGTTAAATGTTACCATTCAAATTCAACTGTTGATATCAAGAACTGATTTCTTACTAGTTGAAATTTCACTTATCAGAAATACAATTCTTAATAGTAATAATTATGTGGTCTATTCTTGATATCAATAATTGGATTGCTATAGTAAACATTTTCATTTTTGAAATCACTAATTCGATTGTCACTATAGTGACAATGTTATTGTCTGATATCATGAATGTGATTGTTAGTAAGAAAACCATTTTAGATCTGAAATTACTCTCTTAGGCTATTGACATCAGAAATGCATTTTCAAGATATCAGAAATAACAAATGCAACATGTTGAAATAGCCTATACATTTACTAATATCAAGAATTAACATTTCAACTAGTAACAATAGAATTTTTGATATCAGGAATTTATATTTTTACTATAGTAATTTAGTCTATAGTAAAATAGTCTTAAAATAGTAATTATCAACAACTGAATTTGAATGGCACAGATATATATGAAAAAAGCCAAAATGGCTTGCCATAATGAAGCAGCACAACTGTTTTCAACATTAATAATAATATTAAATGTTTCTTGAGCATCAAATCATCATATTAGAATGATTTCTGAAGGAACATGTGACACTAAAGACTGGAGTAATGATGCTGAAAATTCAGCTTTGATCACAGGAATAAATTACACTTTAAGTCATATATATTAACATTGAAAACATCTGTTTTACATTCTAATAATATTTCACTGTTTTTACTGTATTTCTGATCAGATAAATGCAGCCTTGGTGAGCAGAAGAGACTTCTTTATTCAAATAAATGAATACATTGTTAAAATGAACGGTTCAAAGATGTTCCAGTGAAGTCCAGTGTTCCTGTGAAAGCGGGGAATGATAATGAGACGATCCTCGGACAGAAACCAGAATCATGACCTTATCAGAGAGAGAGACACTCAGACTGCTCTCAGATCAGCTCTTTCACTGAAGATCTCACACTTTAATGAGACATGGTCATCAGATTCCAATCTAAAGTCATGTTGTGCTGTTTTTACTCCCTGATGGAAGTGTTATTTTATATATACTATAAAATCAAATCAAATATTTGTATATTTTTCTATATACACTTAAAATTATTTTATTATTTTATTTTATCCAGTAAGTTGCCAAGGTAACATTTCTCATTTTTATTTAAATTCATCTAATGTTCATATCTTAGTCTAATTCAGCTTTATTTCAAATAACCAAAATGGTTTTGTAATAGTTTTCATTAAAAAATAAAAAGCCGGGATATTTGGATGTTGCTCATATATTCAGAGTTCAGCATCTCTGACGTCAGCAGGCAACACAAAACACATGAGGTAACTCTTCACAATGATGTTTAATTTGAGTTATTATACATCGGAGAGGAGAGAAAAGAGAACGAGTCAGAGCTCGTAATAAAACAAGAATCAACATCAGCTCTTCAGAGATGATGAGAAGCCATGGATTTGAAATGATGTAAAAGCGACTGTGTTTGTTACTCCACATGTGAGTGAGGTGTTTTATTGAACAAATATATTACCATGTGAAGCTCTAACAGAGTTCACTGTAAAGCATGATCTATTGTGAAGTATACATTTTTAATATGGTTGTTGTGCT
>NC_138736.1:39500517-39693670 GCF_965113295.1 Leuciscus leuciscus
ACACACACACACTCATGCACAGTTACACAACATCTCCTTCACACACACACACACACACACACACACACACACACACACACACACACACACACACACACACACACACACACACACACACACACACACACACACACACACACACACACACACTCATGCACAGTTACACAACATCTCCTTCACACACACACACACACACACACACACACACACACACACACACACACACACACACACACACACACACACACACACACACACACACACACACACACACACACACACACACACACACTCATGCACAGTTACACAACATCTCCTTCACACACACTCATGCACAGTTACACAACATCTCCTTCACACACACACACTCATGCACAGTTACACAACATCTCCTTCACACACACTCATGCACAGTTACACAACATCTCCTTCACACACACACACACTCATGCACAGTTACACAACATCTCCACACACACTCATGCACAGTTACACAACATCTCCTTCACACACACACACACACACACACACACACACACACACACACACACACACACACACACACACACACACACACACACACACACACACACACACACACACACACACACACACACACACACACACACACACACACACACTCATGCACAGTTACACAACATCTCCTTCACACACACTCATGCACTGATGCACAACATCTCCTTCACACACACACACACACACACACACTCATGCACAGTTACACAACATCTCCTTCACACACACTCATGCACACACACACACACACACACACACACACACACACACACACACACACACACACACACACACACACACACACACACACACACACACACACACACACACACACACACACACACACACACACACACACACACACACACACACAGCTCATATGTTCTACACATGCAGGATGAGACTCGACACTTTATTTTCATGCTATTCTACTGACTATAAGTAATTTAGCAAGTACAAACTTATTCGGTTAAACTTTACAATACGGTTCATTAGTTAACATTAGTTAACTACAGCATGAACTAATAATGAGCTGCACTTCTACAACATTTACTGATACTTTATTAAATTATTAACATTAGTTAATGCACTGTGAACTAACATGAACAAACAATGAACAGCTGTACTTTTATTAAGTAATGTTAACAAAGATTAACAAATACAGTAACAAATGTATTGATTAGTAGGCCTACATTATGTTAATTAATGAACCTTCTTGTAAAGTGTTACTCTACTCAACTGGAGCCTCATGTGTAAAATTTTCCATAGATTTCATCCTAAAAGTGTGTGTACTTGTGGTCTAGAGTGTCTGTATGGCGCACACATTTTTATTCCTAGTTATTTATTTTTATAAATGCGTGGAAAATCAATGTTTCTACACCGGCCCTGATCCTCTCGTGTAAATGAACACAGCGCTTCGCTCTGAAACACGCAGAGCATTGATTTATCTGATAATCGCACTGATTCATATTGTGATTTGGGGTTTATATTGTGTTGTTTTGCAGTAATGCGGCTGACCTGAGCTTGACTTCAGTCACATACACACACACACACACACACACACACACACACACACACACACACACACACACACACACACACACACACACACACACACACACTCTTTCTGCTCGTATCGATCTGCAGTGTGTTTGCCGTGTGCTCCTGGCAGAAGGACTCCATCTCTGGTCTCTTGTAGTGAAACCTGAAGCGAGAGCTTTGGTAAATACGCAGCGCAGATCCATCGGTTCACTCCTGTGATTAAGTGGAAGATGCTTTCGTTTCTTTATCATACTAATGGACAGAGAGAAGGAGCGAGAGGAGTGCTTCTTGTTTCAGCTCTTATACTGTATCGCTGTCAGGTGAAGCTTTTACTAAGTGAACAGGCCTTTTGAAGCCATTATGCTGTAGTCCTGTTCTACTGGCTGCAGTTGCATTTTTTCTTCTTCAGAAAATTGAATTCAAAATGCAAAATAGCCAGATATTTATTAGTATTTGCATGATGCCGCCAACTGAAACATGCAGTGAAGTCACTTTTCGAAACACTCACTGCTGCATTCACACTGTTTCACAGGCTATTCACAGGAAATACAGTATAGGCCTGCTAATCCAAACGTGGAAGTTAAAGTTGGGAAAATACGGCTACCGAAACAAACAAAGGTTCATTAAGGCTTCTTTAATGATATCATTAGTTCAATAGAAGGATACAGTCTCTTAAAGAACCCTTTATGATGAGATGAATCTTCTTTACACTTCCTGCACTGTTAAGGCTAATGGTTTTGAATGGTTCTTTAAATAGCAGCAGCAAAACCATAAATGGATTGTTCTGATGGGTTTAGACAGCAGTGGCAAAAAAATCAATGCTAAATGCAACTAAATATATTCAACAAACCGTATTTAATAGAGAAATGCCCCCCCAAGCGACTTACATTGCATTTCAAGGTTCACACATTCACGAAAAATACACATAAAAAATATATACAGTATTATACACTTGCAACAAGGATACGTTTTTTGCTGTACATTGTCAAAAGCCTGAAAAACCTTTGGGACATTCTACCAGAAACGTACATTATCTGTCCTTGAATTGTTACAGTGAATAAAAAAGTATTTCATCCAAAAATTTCTAGAACTGGCTCATAGTTGATTTCTGTGAGTTGTTCTGTAAAGGAATATGTCATTCATTAGGTTCTCAGATATTTTTTTCTTTATTAAAAACACTTTTGAAAATTACAAATCATGTCCATGCCCTTGTCCTCAGCCAAATTGGAGCTACAGCTTTCATAGTTTTGTTATGCTACAAACTGTTATTTAAAAAAAAAAAAAACTCCTCAATAACAAGTTTAAGCTGTTATCATTCACATCAACTGATCAAAAACATAAAATTATATATAAATTCTACAAATAAATTCTATTTTACAACTGTCCCCATGTTTTGGTCAGTCCTGTCACGTTTACATAAAACTCTACATAAAATGTGTGAAATACACCTTTAAGGGAATCACTCAGAGGAAGTGACATCATTTGACCCAGGTGAAGCTTACATTGATTAAGGCTGAATTGTTTCATTGAATTGTATGATTTTAAGCTTGTTTTTGTATGTTTTTTTTAGGAAGACGAGCTAAAGGGTCAGGCCCTGTCACGGTTAAACATTCCAGAAAATAATGAAAATGTTTTAAATCCAAAACATGTCTAAAAAGGTTATTGAAATTCCTTGCTTGCATGTTAACAGTTTTTATGCTAGCAGGCTGAGTAATGGCAGTTTACAATGGCCAACTGTCAGGCCCCGTCACATCAGGCCCTGTCACATTCCTGTGTGACACGGCCTTACAAATTAATGTTATTGTTCTTTTTTATTACATTTATTGCATATGTTATGTATTTAACGCATGCAATAGTAAAATGAAGGCCAAGGTGCTTGATTTTTATACAACTGTGGCCATGGAAGTGATTTAAACACCTAAATTCAATTATTTGGAGGGCTGTCCCAATACTTTTGGCAATATTATGTATGTCCTTGGCTGAATTTTACCATAGTCTAATATTACTTTAACATTAAAATTATAATAATAATTTAAAAAAGAAATGCCAATCAAAACTTAAATAAAGAACACAAAACATAACTTTTTCTGCATCATCAAAATCCTTAAAGTCAGTCCTGTCACAGTACCGTCAGTCCTGTCACGCCATGGTCAGTCCTGTCACACAGGAAATTATGACAAAAGTGTACTATTTGAGGAAATATTAATTAATTAATCTCTTTAACTGTGTAGATGAAGGTGGGGGTATATATCCACTACTATGTTTTTATAAAAATCTCCTATGTAAAGGTAGTTATTTTACAACTATATGAGTGCCTGGTGGGTATTCTGTGATTTTGTGTACTACAGTTGACCGAAAAGTTACTTATATTTCTTAAAGGAATTATAAAACCATGTTAGATACAATCAGGGACATGTGATCAATAAGAAAATGCTATCTGTATCAAAGAAATTCATTAGGAAACCATTCTAACATATACAAATTTGTCTGTGACAGGGCCTGACATTTTAGGGGTGAAATGCGTATAAAAATGTATTTTATTTAATCATAAAAACATGCTGAGATGGGATGATATGTGTTTCTCATAGTTTAACATGTCCTCCATATGTCTCAACGTTCAGATTTAAGAAAAATATATTTTTTTCCCCAAGATTTTTTAAAGTGGAAATGTACGTTTCTGGTAGAATGTCCCCTTTACTAAAAAGCAAACATCTCCAGCTAACAAAAATATGTTATTTTACTAACATTCATATTAAGCGATAAAAAACGTTATATTTCTGAAAGTTCTCTGAATGTTCAATATGTCAAATGTTTTTGTAAAAAAATGTTTATCAAAAAGTTTTTTCTTGATTATGAGAACGTTAAGGGAACATGAGGAACATGTGTTATTTTGAAAACAATGGAACGTTTTTTTCTGAAACATTTTAGTTGCGCATTCTTCTAACATTTTTTAAATGTTGTTTCAGAATGTTCATAGAAAATTCAAAAGTAACGTTCCATTGTTTGAGATTGACAATATTGAACGATGAGAACGTTATTAAAGAGCAAACGTTAGGCTAAAGTTCTAAAGGCGTTCCATGTTGGCTGGGAAGTAAATCCCCTCTGCCAATGATTGCATTTAGAAATCGTTTATTATGCAGTTCATGGTAATATTGAATACATTTAAAATATGGTTGTAAGGAAATTGTGTTTATTTTGAGACATCATGAGGAACAGCATCTTTGGGTGTGAAATCTGGGTCCTGGGTCCTGAAAAAAGAACCAGTTGAGGAACAATGAAATATTTCTCATTTACATAATCGTTTTTGTAATGGGTTCTAATCTTGTACTTTATGGAAAATAAAAAGGGGTTCGGCTGTTGAAAGAACACAAATCCAGTGCGTATTTTGAAACATCCATCTTCACTAGAGTGTCACAGTCAATGCAGATGATGCATGTGCTCACGAGAGAGAGAGAGAGAGAGAGAGAGAGAGAGAGAGAGAGAGAGAGAGAGAGAGAGAGACTGAAGACTCGGTGAATCAGCGTTTGGCTGCGCGTCACGCACGCGTCGCGCTCACGGAGACAGAAGCGTTGAGATGTGTTTGTAATATCCGGGTTGGACTGGAGAGAGAGAGGGAGGGAGAGAGAGAGAGAGAGAGAGAGAGAGAGGGTGTGTGTGTCTCAGATTCCCATCAGAAACACGCTGGAGAGAGACGCGCTCCTCAGGAATATGGCACTGGGACGATGGGAACGGGTTCCCGCTCCTCCGTCATGATCTAGATCGGGATTATTCCCGCAGCGCGATGGAAAAGACGCGGGCGGCTCGGACGGGCTCGGCCTCGCTCGGGTTCGGCAGGACAGAGGGAGTGCTGAGCAAATACACCAACCTCATCCAGGGCTGGCAGAACAGGTACCGAACACAACCCGATCCCGATCCCGAACACATGCATGCATGGTGAAGTTTACAGTGACTGGGCTCAACTCAACTGGGCATCACTGTGTCGTATCATATTACCACAATACATACGTGGCAGTGACTGTTTTTTAGGTCTAAATATGATTTTTATGATTTTTTTTATTACTATGATTTTTTTATGATTTTTTATTTCAGGTCATTTAATAGTTCACAGCTTTCAATAGTTCAGTGATCAAATAAGCAATTCTACTCACTTACTGTATAAACACACACACATATACACACACACGTTTGCATAGCTAAATGGGAACTCTCCATTGAAGTAATGGTTTTTATACAGTAGCCTACAAACTGTACACTAACCCGACCCCTAAACCTACACACACACACACACACACACACACACACACACACACACACACACACACACACACACACACACACACACACACACACACACACACACACACACACACACACACACACACACACACATATTTACATTTAAAAAAAACAACAACTTTATTTTATACCAGATTTATTCCATAAAGGGAGGTTTTTGGATATTATGTCAGGTTTTGGTCACTTCTGGGTACAGATTTGTCCCCCCCCCCCCACACACACACAAATAACATTATTTAAAATAGTTCTAGGTGAATTATAGTATAAGAGCTTTACATGAGTATATAGACATATTGACATACACTTGAATCTGGCTTTTGAACTCATATATGCTCATATTCTGTGGTTATGATTCGCAAAATCATATATTTTGTGTATTCTGGCATATGTTTCCGAAAGTCCATCATTACTAAAGTGTTGCATCAGAAGAAAAAGTTGAAACTTCCTGATCCTGATGTGTTTCTGCACATGAGTTCATCATGATGTCATGTTACTTTAGTCATTGAACAAACACTCAGTGTCGGTTCAGACTCGCTGAGATTCTGAGATGAACTGATATTCAGGAATAATTGCACAAGAGATCAGGATAAATAAACACACACACACACACACACACACACACACACACACACACACACACACACACACACACACACACACACACACACACACACACACACACACACACACACAAATGAATCTTATCTGGATGTGAATTTGATCTTTGTACTTTAAACAGTCTGTCTGTACACAAGCGGAAATAAGTTTCTTCACACACACACACACACACACACACACACACACACACACACACACACACACACACACACACACACACACACACACACACACACACACACACACACACACACACACACACACACACACACACACACAGGATATTTCAGGCTCTGGTCATGAGCGGATGGTGGCGATCGAGGTTGTGTAAATGCGTCTGTTTTCAGACGTTATGACCTGTGTGTGTGTGTGTGTGTGTGTGTGTGTGTGCAGTCAATGAACAGATCAGATTCACACACACCTGCACATCAGATTCACTGCTGACGAGTCTCAATAGAAGTTATGATTATGAACTTAAATTTTCTGAATAGTTTTTTTTTGTCACTAAACTGAAAGTCTAATCAATTGAATGCATGAAACTTAATTTGATCAATCTCTTAAAATGTAATCAAAGGAAAATATGACAATTTATTTACAATAAAACATTGCATTGAAATCTTTTCAAACAGACTTTTATTTTATTTTTCAGTTTCTGTGAGTATTTTTGTCATGATTTTTCTTTTTCTAATGAATATATGTGCCGATACGGCACAAGCCGATCACACGTTCATACAGCCGTGGTTTGTGCGGTGTAATAATTACAGATGCTGGTTCTTGGCTTGATTTGAATTTGCTTAATTTTACAACCTTCCTTTTGATTTGTTATTCCAAAATTTGACAAAATCTGTGTCATTCTAACTAACACAGATATTAAAATCATCTCATTTGGGATTTTTCTGCCCTATATGGAGTTATTTAGACCAGAGAACATAGAGCTGACATTTTCTGATGGTGACAGATAATGTTTCTGAGTTAAGACACACACACACACACACACACACACACACACACACACACACACACACACACACACACACACACACACACACACACACACACACACACACACACACACACACACACACACACACACACACACACACACACACCTCAATACTACAAAAAGAGATGTGCAATAATGACTGTTTTCTTGGCACTTTTTTATAGGGCCTTATACATATGTAATAATATATATATTTGTATTCATTACAGCTATCTTTTTCTTTTTCAATTTCTAATTTTGTGATAATTTTGTCTGTATATTACATGTGTACAGTATGTGTTTATTGTGAGTACTTTACTGTCTTCATGTATTGCTGCTGTTAACGCACTTAAATTTCCCAAGTGGGATCAATAAAGTACCCCCCCCCAACACACACACACACACACACACACACACACACACACACACACACACACACACACACTGTTTCTCTGTGTTCAGCAGGACTGTCAGAGCTGGATGAGCAGATTGTCTCCTCATTGTCAGGAGAGTCAAACATGTAAATACAGTAAATATGCCTGATATCTGTTATTCATCGAGTGTGTTTCGTCCTTGATCTCAGTGACTGTTCAAAACATCTCATTCTGTGCGTCTTTCACATCTAGAGCCGATTTACACACTTCTGACGGGCAGTGCTGCTTTAGTGTAACTGAGTTTTTGTTGTTCTATTTTAATTCTAGATAAAGTCATTTTGTTGTGTGTTTTACTCATTTTTAGTAGAAATGTAGAAATGTAACTCTACTCTGCGATTCATGCGCTTTCTCAGATTACTGGGACTGAATGTCCAACATGTTTCTCCCAGTTCAGACGTATCTCAGATGTGTTTATGCATTGTTATGAATATGTAAAGGTGCCTGAGTTTGTTGTGGAGAAGAGGGAAATGCATCTGTACTTTTATTTCTGTGTTATTTGAGCTGAGACTCTCAGGTGGGCGACGGATCCTGACCCGTTTGTGTCACAACAAAAGATGAGCTCAGTGTTTTCTGAACATCTGAATGCTTCTCAACTTTCTATTTTTACCTTTAAACGACCGTATATCTCAAACCGAGCTCTTCAGTGAGAGCGTCTCTTCAACTAATAGACATCAGGCGGTAAATGAGTCAGTGAATGTTCATCCAGTTACTGCTCACCGATTCATAACTGTGCTTTTGTGGGTTTTAAACCCCAGTGTGTGTGTGTGTGTTTCGTTGCATTATTTCACTAGCACTGAATAGGAAACACTGAGAGTTCAAAGGTTTGGGTCAGGGTTTTTTATTTTTATTAATACTTTTATTCAGCAGGGATGCATTAAAATGATCAAACGTGTCAGTAAAGACATTTCTAATATTACAAAAGGTTCTATTTTAAATAAATGCTTTTCTTTTGAACTTTCTATTCATCAAAGAATCCTGAAAAATAAAATGCAACACAGTTTCCACACAAATATGAATCTGGTTTCAACATTGATAATAATAATAAATGTGTCTTGAGCAGCAAATCATCATATTAGAATGATTTCTGAAGGATCATGTGACACTGAAGACTGGAGTAATGATGCGGAAAATTCAGCTTTGATCACAGGAATAAATTATACTTTACTATATATTCACATAGAACACAGTTACTTATTAATTTTAATATTATTATGCTTGGTGAGAAAAAAAAATGGATCATCTGATGCATAAAAAGGGAAATGATTATGGAGGAGGCATTATGATTTAACACTACACTTCCCTATAACAGCCTAATTTATATATTTTTATTATGCTTGGTGAGCAGGAGAGACTCTTTCAGAAACATTTTACTGACGTCACATTTTTGAACGTTAGTGTATAGCTGTTTTTTTATAAATTTTCTTTAATAAATCTTTACCTTTTTAGCAAAAACTCAAGTTAAGAGTAATTTTGCTCAATGTGAACATCTCTTTATTCACAAACTGTGTGTTAGTCAGTCTAATGTGACTTTCTGAGCGTGTTAAATCTGCAACACGTGCATAGAAACACTGCTGCTCTACTGCTGGTTCAGTGCTGGAGATGAAGGTCATAGATGTCAGTCAGTGATACATCGGGCCCTATATTAACGATCTGAAACGCAAGTATCAAACGCGAAACGCAAGTAACTCTGTGGGCAGATCTCGGGCGCTGTTGCTATTACACCGGCGGGATAAATGACTCTTGCGCCCGACGCAAATCTAAAATGTGTTGGTCTGAAGTAGCTTCATTACTCATAGGTGTGGTTTGGGTGTAACGTGAAATAAATCAGAGCGACATCTCACATTCCCTTTAAGAGCAGGCGCGCTTGTTCCATGGCGGATTGCTATTATAACGGTGGATTTGCCAGGCGCACACCAGGAGCAGTTCACAGCCGAGGAGACAGACGTTCTCGTCAGGGCCGTAAAACACTGAGAAGTGACATTGGGGATGGAGAAACATTTGGGTCACTTGAAATCGGTGCGAGAGGTCTTGCGTTCATAATTGCAGAAACTTCTGCCAAGAATGTCGCCAGCATTTCATGAGTGAGAAGAGAGTGACTGTTTTCAAGCAGCATGGAGTCTAATATGCGACGTGCAACTCCGATAAGTCGCTCCCAAGCTCCTCCCATATGGGATGCATGAGGGGGATTAAAGATCCAACGACATCCTTCCTCATTCAAGTAGCTCCTAAAACTAGGCTCCTCTGCAAGCATTCCAAGCTCCTTACAAGCACCCTTGAAATTTGTGCCACAGTCTGATCTGATTTGTTTTGCTGGACCCCTTATGGCAAAGAAGCGTCGGAGGGCGTTGATAAAGGTGGATGCATCAAGAGAATCAATCAGCTCAAAGTGCACTGCTCGAATACTCAAACAGGTAAAAATGAGTACCCATCTTTTGCTGTTTGCCAAGCCACCCCGAGTGCGGCGAGAGGCGACCATCCAGGGCCCAAAGACGTCAAGGCCGACATAAGTGAAAGGTGGATCAGTGGCAAGTCGATCAGGAGGAAGATCTGCCATTTTCTGTTCAACAACTCTTCCTCTGAGTTTCTGACAGATGATGCATTTATGAATCACACTATGAATGCGTTTTCTCGCCCCGACGATCCAGAATCCTGCATTTCTGATCGCACCTTCTGTAAAAAGGCGACCTTGGTGTTTGACCCGTTCATGAAAGTGTCTAGTGATGAGAAGGGCTATGTGGCTTTTCCCAGGAATGATACAAGGATGCTTTTCTCCTTGTTCTATAGGAGCATGCTTGAGTCTGCCACCTACTCTCAGAAGCCCATCTCGGTCAATGAAGGGGTTCAGAGTTCTCAGTCCACTGCTTTTTTGGATTTCCTTTCCTTCAGAAAGACGAGCAAACTCAACACGGTAGCTCTCCTGTTGGATACATTGTAATATCACAAATTTTGCCTGTGAAAGTTCCTCTGGGAGTGCTTTGTCACAAAGATGCCATTTCTTACAGGTACTTGCCAACTCAGTTTCGAGTCTGAATGAATGAATGATGTGAATTAAGTTGGATATAGCTTGTAAGAGACATTTCCAGGTCGAAAAGCGCTCAAAGCGATGTGAGCCAAGTTTAACAGGAAAGTCGTGGAGTGTCAGATCTGTACGGTTAGAGTGTACTTCCACATCTGAATCAGGGTCAATTAGATTGTATGATGGATTGTCTTCAAGACACTCTGAATCAGGATGAGAAAGAAACGCAGGCCCAGAAAGCCATGTGGAATCTTTCAAGTCTTAGGCGGGCACTGAACGGGTTGCGTGATCAGCAGGGTTTTGACTTGTGGAAATGTAATGCCACTGTTCTGGCCTTGTAGATTTCCTAATCCGCTGGACTCTATTACTCACGTATACGTAAAACCGTCTGGTTTGGTTATGAATATACCCCAACACTACTTTACTGTCGGAATAGAATTCTACAGCGTTTGGAGTAATATCTATCTCATCTTGAATGAGTTCTGCCACTTCTACTGCCAGGACTGCTGCTCCAAGCTCTAATCGAGGTACGGTGTGAGCAGACAGTGGAGCAAGCTTAGCCTTGCCTAGCACAAACCCTACAGTACATGATCCATTGTCATTCATCACTCTCAGGTAGGCTACTGCTGCAATTGCCTTTGTGGAAGCATCTGAGAAAACGTGAATTTCTTTCCTTTGAGCTGAAGATAGCGAAACCTTTGAGTACACTCTGGGTATTTCAAATTGAGCTAGATCTTGCAAAGAGTTTTTCCAAGCCTCCCATTCAGCTTCCTTGACTGTTGGTAGAGGGGCATCCCAGTCTTTGGTGTCTGCTGTCAGGTCACGAAGAAGGAACTTTCCTTGTATCGTAACAGGTGCTGCCAACCCAAGAGGGTCAAAAACGCTGTTGACAGTTGCTAAGACACCTCTACGTGTAAAAGGCTTCTCTTCTGCATCAACACGAAAAGTGAAAGTATCTGTTTTAAGATTCCAGCTCAGACCAAGGCTCCTCTGAATAGGTGGAGTATCTTTTTCCAGATCGAGGTCCTTGAGATCTTTCACATGATCCTCCACAGGAAAGGTATTCATTACATCAGGACTGTTAGATGCTATTTTATGAAGCCTCAGGTTGGAACTTGCTAGCATCTCCTGAGTTCTTTTCAACAGATCAACTGCTTCCACAGCCGTGGGCACTGATTTCAGGCCATCGTCCACATAAAAATTACGCTCCACAAAGGCTCTTGCATCTTTCCCAAACTCAAGTTCTCCATGTTGAGCTGCACGATGAAGTCCATAGATTGCTACCGCGGGAGAGGGACTATTCCCAAAGACATGGACCTTCATCCTATACTCGGTGACATCTTTCGAGGGGTCATTGTCCTCAAACCACAAGAAGCGGAGAAAGTTGCGATGATCTTCTCTCACCACATTTACATTTACATTTACATTTATTCATTTAGCTGACGCTCTTATCCAAAGCGACTTACAATTGCTATATATGTCAGAGGTCGCACGCCTCTGGAGCAACTAGGGGTTAAGTGTCTTGCTCAGGGACACATTGGTGTCTCACAGTGGATTCGAACCCGGGTCTCTCACACCAAAGGCATGTGTCTTATCCATTGCGCCACCACCACAAAGCTATGGAACATCTGTTCAATGTCAGCAGTAAATGCAACTGCCTCTTTACGGAAACGCAGCAAAACACCCAGCAAGGAGTTATTCAGATCAGGTCCTGAGAGAAGCACTTGATTCAAAGAAAGACCTTTGTACTGTGCACTAGAGTCAAAAACAACTCTGATCTGTCCTAGCTTGCGAGGGTGATAGACACCAAATATAGGCAGGTACCACACTTCCTCATTTTTCGTCACAGGTGGAGCTAATTCTGCATGACCTGCATCGAAAATCCTTTGCATGAATGTGATGAAATGTTCCTGCATTTGAGGCTTCTTCCTTAGTGTCTGTTGGAGTGACAAGAGACGTTTCATACTCAGGTCCCTATTGTTGGGTAGCTGTTGGCGTGGAATACGGAAAGGAAGAGGTGCCACCCAGCTGTTAGCGCTGTCAATGAACATTTCCTTGTCCATCAGTTTCATGAATGCTCGATCTTCAATGGAAGGGGCTATTTTTTCGTCGTCTTGTGTCCGTTCGAAAATAGTGTTACCCAGCAAGTACTCAGGGCAAGTGGGTGGGTAAAAATGACAGCCATGTAAAGAGATGGGATGATTTCTACTGCTTAGCTTCTCTTTCACCTGTATCTGATTAGGACATGGCTCACATATGCTTGGACGTCCATTGAGAAGTATGTTTGTGCGGAACACGTCAACTGTGCTAGGTTTATGTGCTGACCCCAAGCAGACATTTCCCACTATTACCCAGCCAAAGTCGAGTTTTTGGGCGTACGGTGAATTGTTCAAACCATTGAGCTGTTTCCTCACTTTGTGGACTTGGATGATGTCTCTCCCTAAGAGAAGCAGTATCTTAGCACATGGATCTATCTCTGGAATTTCGTGAGCAATAGATTTCAAGTG
Source organism: Leuciscus leuciscus (assembly GCF_965113295.1). NCBI lineage: Eukaryota > Metazoa > Chordata > Actinopteri > Cypriniformes > Leuciscidae > Leuciscus > Leuciscus leuciscus. The sequence continues at coordinate 39,513,949 of NC_138736.1, forward strand.
AGGGAACTGGCGTGCAATGGTGGGAGATGGGATCTCAGAATGGTCGTCAGGCATATAATTACACTCGATGAGTGTTGGGAGTGACACGTGTGTCTTTCCATCCATAGATACAGCTTGAAACCCAGTGGCTCTTCTTCCTGAAGTTTCTGTTAACCCAGCACAAGTTCGAAGAGTGTATGGATGCTCTGTTCCTTTTACTTTGAATAGATCAAAAAACTCAGGTCTAGCTAGAGATCTATTACTTTGCTCATCGAGCACTGCGTACATCTTCACCATAAATTCTGGATGATCTTCAGGATATACTCCTATCAGGCATATCTTAGAGCATGATTTGGGTATTGGACTGTCTCCACAAATCTCTGTGCATTGTGAAGTTACAGTAGGAGAAGGGCTTTTATCCTCCTCCCCGCCATGATCTGATGAAGGGTCTTTGTTGGCCCACGGTGGAGGACCAGGATGAAGTGCAGACACATGTCGGTCGCTCTCACATTCATTGCATTTGATTACTGCCTTGCAGTTCTTTGCCAAGTGAACCGTCGAAGCACAACACCTATAGCACACACCATTTTCTCTAAGCAGTGTTTGCCTTTCTTCTAGAGTCTTCGCTCTAAACCCACGGCAACGTCTCAGAGGATGAGGTTTGTTTTTATGTATAGGACACTGCTTTTCAACATCAATAGGTTCATTATCGAAACTTCTTGTGGAAAGAAATCCGGTTGACGATGTTACACCCGTCTTGTGTGTAGACACAGCCATCCTTCTTTGCAATTGTCCTTTAACCAACGGTTCTGCTTTGATCTGGGTTGTACAGACTGCACTAAAGCTAAAGCTTGGATCGTTTCGAGCATGTGCTTCCTGACAGACAAAGTCAGTAAGAAAGGAGAATGGAGGGAAGGTAACGTTATACTTCCTTTTGTACTCAGAACCCTGATAAATCCATTTTTCTTGCAGGTGATAAGGCAGCTTCTCCACGATCGGATTGACTCCTCTGGAGGTGTCCAGATAAGAAAGTCCTGTCAAGTACCCTTCAGCTTTAGCAGACTGAATCTCGCGTAGCAGATCTCCGAGCTCTTGTAATTTCAGAGGATCTTGTTTATTGATTTTTGGAAATTTCTCAATTTTGTCAAAAAGTGCTTTCTCAACCACTTCCGGGGATCCATACATCTCTTCTAGACGATCCCATGCCATTTTAAGCCCTGTGTCAGGATACCTTATATTCACTGACCTGCTGCGTCTTACATATTCTGATGACCGACTGCCTAACCACTTAATCAGTAAATCCAACTGTTCACTGGAAGTGAGTTTGAGCCCACTGGTGGCATTTAAGAAAGAAGATTTCCAAGCCCAGTAGTTTTCTGGGTGATCGTCAAATTTTGTGAGCCCGGAACTAATGATCTCACGACGGGCAAGAAACCTTGCTAAATCACTCATTTCAACTTCTCCGTGGGAAGGTGACTGCATTGGAGCGCCAGAATTGTAAGTCTGTGCAAGGGGCCAGTAATTAACTGGACTGTACGTGGCAGACTGAGGCTTTTCAATCTTGATAGCGTAAGGCTTTGAGACTGAATCATTGACCCGTTCAACAAAATCAGGTGGCACACTCCTATGAGAGCTTTCCGTTAACTGCTTGTTTTCACTTCCATACAGGTTCATGAAATCAACAGGTGGAGTGGCTAAACTTATTTCCTCAGGAGGAACAACAATGGAGTTATTTGAGTGCTGCTCCACATAATCACTGGTGCGCTGCACAGGGTCTGCAGCAGGAGCAATCGGGCTATGTGAACGATAACTGCCTTCCTCCATGCTCTCTACAGCCTCCTCTAATATTCTTGCCTCGGCCATAGCGGCAGCAGCCTCCTTTTCATGTTCTAGTGCTGTAAGACTGCCTTCCATGCGAACTTTTTCTACTTTCATTTCAGTTTCTTTCTTGACATAATATGCACGTGTACGCTCTGCCTCAGCTCTAGCTCGTGCTTTGGCAGCAGCCATGCTAGCCGATGTCCTACTAGACCTTTTTGATGATGTTGTTGAACGTGTAACAACAGAACTAGTTTTCAGTATCTTCTCAGTCTCAGATTTTCTGTCACCCTCCATGACATATAATGCATAGATAGTACCTCAAAGTTCAAGACTGGATTGATGAAGAAAGAGATATGAGGAGATCATTCACTTGAGAGCAGACTCTGTAGCTTGAATGAAGAGATTCCGTCTTTCCATTGGATTGAAGCTTCGTCTTTTCACTATTCTGTCCCTGATGCAAGTATGTTGCACCTCAACAGATAGTTAAACAGGATGAGGGTTGAAGAAAAAGTCGAAACCAAAGAAGTTCTTTTTCGGTGTTTTACTTTGAAATCTTCAGTCCCACAACGTACATTTTTGTGAAACTACAATACAAACAGAAAATGTACATTAAGTAATGAGTATGAATAAAAGTAAATTGTAAGAAAGATAACAATAATCTTCTTTGAAAATGTACAGCAAATGTTTTCTTAAATCCTATGAAATACTCTCTTTTTTTAACATGGATGATATTAAATAAACAAACTTACAGACGATGGCCTCTTTGGCATGAAATAACAGAAGAATCTATCTTTTATCAGAGAGACATCTGCTGCTGCATCACTGCTGTGGTGAAGTGAAAACTAAGATGGCCACAACGACCTCTAACCTAAGTCACATGATGCATCTTAACCAATTAAATAAAACCAAAATTAAATGACTACTTAAATAGTCAGAACAGTGTCAGAAGGTGAAGCTGACCTCTGACCTCCCCCTGATGGCATCATCTCTGCGGTTTCTAACGCACTCCTGGTTTCCAGGGTGACGGTTTCAAACGTTAAATAGAACATTCCATTTTTCACACATTCAAGAATGTTACTTTTGATTGTTCTCGGAATGTTCTGAAACAACTAGTAACATTTAAAAAAAGTCAGACGAACATCCAACTAAAACGTGTCAGGAAAAACGTTCCATGAAGGATATATAAATAATGACGCATGTCTGTGGTTCATATTCATAAACTTGGTATGTGTTGTCATGCTGGACTTGAGACCTTCTCTCTTGCAGAACAACATCCATAAAAGTGAAGTATCCACAGATATGAAGTGATTTCAGTGCTGTGAGTCTGCTAGGATAAAGCACACGCTGGATGATGAATGAAGCTCGCTCTGACTCTTCTGGAATCAGAGGTTGTGTTTATGTCTTTATGAAGATGATTTCATGCTCTTGAAAGGCTCTGATTTGAGGTTGGAGTCTGTAGAAATGAAAAGAATGGACTCAGAATCAGATATTCTCTCTAATTTCATCATGTAGATTATGAACTCTAACTCCTTTTCTCAAAGGAAATCTGCCTTTATGAGACTATTAAATAGTCGACTGTATACGGCTGCATGAACAAATGTTATTTATAAATGGTAAAATGGTGTTGTAAAAAGTATTTAACCATGAATCAAACCAAACAGCTTTGAGGTGAATCACATTACGAGCTTTAAATGGAGTTTAATGAGTAAAATGATTCATTGAAGCATTTCAAATGACATAATCTAATAAAAAACAATGGTACAAAATGAAACAATTGGTTTCATTTTTAATGTTTTGTGTTTAAACAAGTTTATTGCGAAATATTCTGTAGTTTCAGAAAGTAGGGAGACTGACTTCATTTAGAGTGTAGGATTATGGGTAATTTAGTTCTTGATGGAGATTATAATTGGGCAATTTAACAATTAAAACCAGTGTAAATCACAGTGAACGTTGTGGGTGTGTTGTTTCTTGTGTATCGACGGGTGTGTTGTTTCTTGGGGGTGTGTTGTTGTGTTATGGAGGAAACGGACAGAGTTTTGCTTCTGTGATGAAACTGGACTGAAGGGTCTGGATGGATCTGTGCGCTGAAAGAAGGAAGTGTGGCGTTATTTTAATCCAGCTTCCACTAACAGATCATCTTGAAACGTCTACATTTGGAACAGAGTGATTCTGAACTAGATACAGCTAATGTGTGTTTATGAGCTGTGATGTATTGTGTATGTGGCGAAGTGCAGTTTACCTGTTCTTATCATTATTTCTGAATCTTTACAATTGACCTTTATGAAACAAATGAGCCTGTCACAAGCAAAACAAAGATCCATGTGTGTGTGTGTGTGTGTGTGTGTGTGTGTGTGTGTGTGTGTGTGTGTGTGTGTGGTTGTGTGGTTGTGTGTGTGTGTGTGTGTGTGTGTGTGTGTGTGTGTGTGTGTGTGTGTGTGTGTGTGTGTGTGTGTGTGTGTGTGTGTGTGTGTGGTTGTGTGTGTGTGTGGTTGAATGCGTGTGTGTGTGTGTGTGTGTGTGTGTGTGGTTGTGTGTGTGTGTGTGTGTGTGTGTGTGTGTGTGTGTGTGTGTGTGTGTGTGTGTGTGTGGTTGTGTGTGTGTGTGTGGTTGAATGCGTGTGTGTGTGTGTGTGTGTGTGTGGTTGTGTGTGTGTGTGTGTGTGTGGTGTGTGTGTGTGTGTGTGTGTGTGTGTGTGTGTGTGTGTGTGTGTGTGTGTGTGTGTGTGTGTGTGTGTGTGTGTGTGTGTGTGTGTGTGTAGCCTGTTTCTGGTCAGTTTTGCTGTTTCTCTGGTCAGAGAGTCATTGATCTGGTTTAGAAGAAAAAACACAGATGACAATAACACACATCAACATCCTCACTGCAGACGCTCTTCTTTCTTTCTTTCTTTCTTTCTTTCTTTCTTTCTTTCTTTCTTTCTTTCTTTCTTTCTTTCTTTCTTTCTTTCTTTCTTTCTTTCTTTCTTTCTTTCTTTAAATTTGTGCTAATTTTGCATGCATTCTAAATAAATAAAAAATACTTTTTTGTAATCTAATATTGCACTTTAATTTTATTTATATGGTTTATAATTATTAAATTAATTTAATATCCGATGTTCAATCATTTTTACATCTGTGCTTTACTCATAATAACCAATGTTTTTTAATGGTTTTGTTCAACTGGTGAAAAACACTGTGTGAGATGAGAAGTGTATTGGTGAATGAGATCTCCTCTCCAGGTTCTGCTGGATCGTGTGTGTGTGTGTGTGTGTGTGTGTGTGTGTGTGTGTGTGTGTGTGTGTGTGAGGTTCATTGAGTTTAATCACACAGAGAGCTGAGCTCTGACTTTCAGTCTCATTTACTCTCTAATTGTCTGAGCGTGTGATTGGGTGAATGGGTGGTGATTGGGTTAATGTGTGATTGGGTGATTGGGTGATTGGGTGATTGGCCAGAGGGATTGTTGGATTGAGTGACAGTCAATCATCTGAGCTCAGCAGTCACATGCAGATCTTCAAGTATATAAGACCTATTATTATTATTATTCATGAAATTATGTAATATGTTGCACATCACCAAACCACATCAGCTAACTGGATTTTTTCTGAATGTTCATAGATGAAAAACTAGTTTTGGCCATTTTAATAAAAATGTTGCTGCTTCTACTAATTGGAATACTATGCAGTAATTATTAATTATTAAATGCAGCATGTCACGACAACTTTCAGTGTTCTGTATTTTATGTCCAAATTCCTTATGTTTTTGATAAATAAAATTACACATATTTACACACACACACACACACACACACACACACACACACACACACACACACACACACACACACACACACACACACACACACACACACACACACACACACACACACACACACACACACACACACACACACACACACACACACACTTGTAAGCACACACACACACTCATACACACTCACGCACACACATACGTGCACACACACACAGACATACACACACACACACACACACACATACACACACACACACACACACACACACACACACACACACACACACACACACACACACACACACACACACACACTAAGTAAATCATATATTATTTCAGACTGATGATCCAGTGCAACAGAAATAGAGAATTAATTCCAGCTCTACAGTCCACACTCACTTTTCCAGTTATATTGTCCTGATGTGTTCGTGTCTATGTGTGTGTGTGTGTGTGTGTGTGTGTGTGTGTGTGTGTGTGTGTGTGTGTGTGTGTGTGTGTGTGTGTGTGTGTGTGTGTGTGTGTGTGTGTGTGTGTGTGTGTGTGCAGGTATTTCGTGTTGGACCCTGATGTGGGTCAGCTGCAGTATTTCGTGCACGAGCAGGGGCGGAGCCTGAAGCCCCGTGGTTCCCTGCCTCTGATTGGTGCTTCCGTGACGACGAGCGACGAGGCGCCTCACATGTTCGTCGTCAGCTCAGCCAATGGGGAGCTCTTCAAACTCAGAGGTATTCAAACACTCGTCACTGTCCAGAGCGTTTGTTCAGGGGGTTCTCAGTCTGTGGTCTATTCACATCATATATATATTAGGGGTGTAACGATACTCTCATGTCACGATTCGATACATATCACGATACTGAACTCACGATACCATATTATTGCGATACTCCAAGACATATGATAAAAGGTTAAACATTTTTTTACTGTTAATTAAAATTGCTAAATTTGGTATTACATTGTGTGTGTAAATGAATAGGCTTGGACTTATGAGCTTAGGACAATAGAGACGCCAGAATAACAATATTCATGATTCTGAAGATGAAAACACAGAATTATTTTAGACGAATATTTGCACTCTTTCACTGACTAGATATATTTAAAATAAAGTGAGCCACTTTTTACTGGTAACATCAGACATTTGGCATTATCAGGACCCACACATATTCCCCCATTGCATTATTATACATTATATTCAACATTATATTGTAGTACTATAGTATAATGTAGTACTGACACGAAAACTCTGTAAACTTGAATTTTTTCTCACACAGTAATTTATATTTTGAGTGGACTATACACATTACATATTGTTGCATTTTTGTATTGCGATATATTGTTAGACAACCTAATACACAATATATATGTAATGTTCAGTCCACATCAGGTCTAGTGTTGAGTCTTAATGACTCGTTCAGCTCATATTACTGTAATATCAGTCATTTCATTACAGAGCGCATCATTCTGTCATAATTATATCAAGAGCTTGTTTAAACTGCTAATGAGTGAAGGTTATTCGTGATGATGCGTTCTCCACAATTCATAAGACTGAGCATTAATCTGATTCTGATGAAGGTGATGAAGAGAGAAAATGTATTTATATGATCATTAATAACTAAGAAACATCTGCCACACTTTAAGAGGATCTGCTCACTGCTGCCATCGCAAGGGGTTCTGGGTAATTACTGTAAAAATAAATAAATAAATATATATATATATATATAATGTAACTGAACATTATGGATGGAAAACTTTAGGCATCTAAAGATTTGTTTTGATTTCGATTCAGTTATGAAATGTTTGGTGATGCGTCAGTTTTCCTGCTTTATGACTGAATGCAATATTAATGTCTGTCCTGTAATGTTCCCTTTCATTTCTAGTGTTGTGTCTGAAACATGTCTAGTTTGTCCAGTTTAGCTCATCACATCTGTTCTGTAATGTCGTGATTTCTGCTGGTTCAATAAACTTAATTGTTTAATAACATTCCGAATTCCAAAGATGGATTTCAGTGCAGAATCGTTTAGGAGAACATCATGACACATCGGAGAATTTATTTTTTAATATCTATGTTATTGTTAGTACACACTGTTTTCGATCTGTGTGTGTGTATTTGTTTGTGTCTATGTGTTGTGTGTGTGTTAATGTGTGTGTGAGTGTGTGTGTTAGTGTGTGAGTGTGTTATAGTGTGTGTGTTTGTTAGTGTGTGTGTGAGTGTATTTTAGAGAGTGTGTGTGTGTGTGTGTGTATGTGTGTGTGTTTTAGTGTGTGTGTGTGTGTGTGTGTGTGTGTTAGAGTGTGTTTTAGAGTGTGTGTGTGTGTGTGTGTTAGAGTGTGTTTTAGAGTGTGTGTGTGTGTGTGTGTGTGTGTGTGTGTGTGTGTGTGTGTGTGTGTGTGTGTGTGTGTGTGTGTTAGAGTGTGTTTTAGAGAGTGTGTGTGTGTTAAAGTGTGTTTTAGATTGTGTGTGTGTGTGTGTGTCGGGGCGGCTGGTGATCAGATATATTCCTGCTCTCACTGCTGCTCTGTTTCTCATTACTGGTGTGTGTGTGTGTGTGTGTGTGTGTGTGTGTGTGTTCATTCAGTCTCAGTGCTGGAGCTCAAACTGAAGCTCAGTGATGTCTGATGTTTACAGCTCAAATGATTCACTCATGCTTGTTTTGTTAATATAAATAGTCTGTAGTTCCTCCTTGGAAGAGTGACTTGTTGACTGCAAAGAGTTCCACACTGTGTCCAAAATAAAGTACTTCCCTATATAGTAGGCGAAAAACAAGACAAGAGTAGTGTGATGTGTCCAAATTCACAACACTGAGTGTGTCTGAATTCACAGTGGGTGAAAACACCCGGATGACCGACTACTTCCGGCGAGATTCTGAAGTGTGTTTATGATGGACACTTTACTATCCCATGATGCCACAGGAGAGGATTTATGAATGGATACAAAGCGACGCCGTAGGTCACATGACTATGACAACATGGCGGATGAAGTACGACCGGATTACATTCAGATTCAGATATAGTGCCTCCTCAGACCATGTGTGATTTAGGGTTTCAGTTATTTCAGTTGACTTTTATTTTGTTTCAAATAACAAATGTTTTTAGCCAGCATCAAACTAGTAATCCAACTAGGTATGTTTGAAGTGGTTGCCATGGTAACTGTAATACATTAATACTTTGCATATTTACTCTCTCTCTTGTTTCCTCTGTGCCAGCGGTGGACGCCTCAGAACAGCAGATGTGGATGATGCAGATACTGGCCTGTACCAGACGCCACTCCGACAGCAGCGCCAAGGTGTGAACACACACACACACACACACACACACACACACACACACACACACACACACACACACACACACACACACACACACTGCCCAGTTGAGTGTGTTTGTGTGGATGCTGTAATCTGATCTGCTGTCCTTCACAGATGAGGAAACTGAAAGACTGTGATGAGAATCTGTGTGTCGACAGGACGCAGAACACACTGGACTCACAGGTACCATACACACACACACACACAGATAGAGACACACACATTCAATGTGTGATGATGACGCTCAAACACATAGATACTGCATCAAAACACACATAATTACACATTTATTAATATAATTCAATACTAAAAACAGCTTTAGTCTCATTATGGATTTACTCTTACTGTAAACACACTCTATGAGTGACTTGTGTGTGTTTTCACTCATTGATCTTCATTGATCATTAATCTTCATCACACAAACACTCAGAATGACTTCTGTTAAACATCACGTCTAGGTTTGATTAATACGTTACTAATAAAAAGAGTTTTCCTCCATCATTTACTGACAAACAGAAGCTCTGCTGATTCTGTGAGATTCAATCCGCTCTAAATGTTCAGATCAATCCTCAGATAGTTATGATGTTCAGTCCTCAGATAGTTATGATGTTCAGTCCTCAGATAGTTATGATGTTCAGTCCTCAGATAGTTATGATGTTCAGTCCTCAGATAGTTATGATGTTCAATCCTCAGATAGTTATGATGTTCAGTCCTCAGATAGTTATGATGTTCAGTCCTCAGATAGTTATGATGTTCAGTCCTCAGATAGTTATGATGTTCAGTCCTCAGATAGTTATGATGTTCAGTCCTCAGATAGTTATGATGTTCAGTCCTCAGATAGTTATGATGTTCAGTCCTCAGATAGTTATGATGTTCAGTCCTCAGATAGTTATGATGTTCAATCCTCAGATAGTTATGATGTTCAGTCCTCAGATAGTTATGATGTTCAGTCCTCAGATAGTTATGATGTTCAATCCTCAGATAGTTATGATGTTCAGTCCTCAGATAGTTATGATGTTCAGTCCTCAGATAGTTATGATGTTCAGTCCTCAGATAGTTATGATGTTCAATCCTCAGATAGTTATGATGTTCAATCCTCAGATAGTTATGAGGTTCAATCCTCAGATAGTTATGATGTTCAGTCCTCAGATAGTTATGATGTTCAGTCCTCAGATAGTTATGATGTTCAGTCCTCAGATAGTTATGATGTTCAGTCCTCAGATAGTTATGATGTTCAGTCCTCAGATAGTTATGATGTTCAATCCTCAGATAGTTATGATGTTGAGTCCTCAGATAGTTATGATGTTCAATCCTCAGATAGTTATGATGTTGAGTCCTCAGATAGTTATGATGTTCAATCCTCAGATAGTTATGATGTTGAGTCCTCAGATAGTTATGATGTTCAATCCTCAGATAGTTATGATGTTGAGTCCTCAGATAGTTATGATGTTCAATCCTCAGATAGTTATGATGTTGAGTCCTCAGATAGTTATGATGTTCAATCCTCAGATAGTTATGATGTTCAGTCCTCAGATAGTTATGATGTTCAATCCTCAGATAGTTATGATGTTGAGTCCTCAGATAGTTATGATGTTCAATCCTCAGATAGTTATGATGTTCAATCCTCAGATAGTTATGATGTTCAGTCCTCAGATAGTTATGATGTTCAATCCTCAGATAGTTATGATGTTCAGTCCTCAGATAGTTATGATGTTCAGTCCTCAGATAGTTATGATGTTCAGTCCTCAGATAGTTATGATGTTGAGTCCTCAGATAGTTATGATGTTCAATCCTCAGATAGTTATGATGTTCAATCCTCAGATAGTTATGATGTTCAATCCTCAGATAGTTATGATGTTCAATCCTCAGATAGTTATGATGTTCAGTCCTCAGATAGTTATGATGTTCAATCCTCAGATAGTTATGATGTTCAGTCCTCAGATAGTTATGATGTTCAATCCTCAGATAGTTATGATGTTGAGTCCTCAGATAGTTATGATGTTCAATCCTCAGATAGTTATGATGTTCAATCCTCAGATAGTTATGATGTTCAGTCCTCAGATAGTTATGATGTTCAATCCTCAGATAGTTATGATGTTCAGTCCTCAGATAGTTATGATGTTCAGTCCTCAGATAGTTATGATGTTCAGTCCTCAGATAGTTATGATGTTCAATCCTCAGATAGTTATGATGTTGAGTCCTCAGATAGTTATGATGTTCAATCCTCAGATAGTTATGATGTTCAATCCTCAGATAGTTATGATGTTCAATCCTCAGATAGTTATGATGTTCAGTCCTCAGATAGTTATGATGTTCAATCCTCAGATAGTTATGATGTTCAGTCCTCAGATAGTTATGATGTTCAATCCTCAGATAGTTATGATGTTCAGTCCTCAGATAGTTATGATGTTCAATCCTCAGATAGTTATGATGTTCAGTCCTCAGATAGTTATGATGTTCAGTCCTCAGATAGTTATGATGTTCAATCCTCAGATAGTTATGATGTTCAGTCCTCAGATAGTTATGATGTTCAATCCTCAGATAGTTATGATGTTCAGTCCTCAGATAGTTATGATGTTCAATCCTCAGATAGTTATGATGTTCAGTCCTCAGATAGTTATGATGTTCAATCCTCAGATAGTTATGATGTTCAGTCCTCAGATAGTTATGATGTTCAATCCTCAGATAGTTATGATGTTCAGTCCTCAGATAGTTATGATGTTCAGTCCTCAGATAGTTATGATGTTCAGTCCTCAGATAGTTATGATGTTCAGTCCTCAGATAGTTATGATGTTCAGTCCTCAGATAGTTATGATGTTCAATCCTCAGATAGTTATGATGTTCAATCCTCAGATAGTTATGATGTTCAATCCTCAGATAGTTATGATGTTCAGTCCTCAGATAGTTATGATGTTCAATCCTCAGATAGTTATGATGTTCAGTCCTCAGATAGTTATGATGTTCAATCCTCAGATAGTTATGATGTTCAGTCCTCAGATAGTTATGATGTTCAATCCTCAGATAGTTATGATGTTCAGTCCTCAGATAGTTATGATGTTCAGTCCTCAGATAGTTATGATGTTCAATCCTCAGATAGTTATGATGTTCAGTCCTCAGATAGTTATGATGTTCAATCCTCAGATAGTTATGATGTTCAGTCCTCAGATAGTTATGATGTTCAATCCTCAGATAGTTATGATGTTCAGTCCTCAGATAGTTATGATGTTCAATCCTCAGATAGTTATGATGTTCAGTCCTCAGATAGTTATGATGTTCAATCCTCAGATAGTTATGATGTTCAGTCCTCAGATAGTTATGATGTTCAGTCCTCAGATAGTTATGATGTTCAGTCCTCAGATAGTTATGATGTTCAGTCCTCAGATAGTTATGATGTTGAGTCCTCAGATAGTTATGATGTTCAATCCTCAGATAGTTATGATGTTCAATCCTCAGATAGTTATGATGTTGAGTCCTCAGATAGTTATGATGTTGAGTCCTCAGATAGTTATGATGTTCAATCCTCAGATAGTTATGATGTTGAGTCCTCAGATAGTTATGATGTTCAATCCTCAGATAGTTATGATGTTCAGTCCTCAGATAGTTATGATGTTCAATCCTCAGATAGTTATGATGTTGAGTCCTCAGATAGTTATGATGTTCAATCCTCAGATAGTTATGATGTTCAATCCTCAGATAGTTATGATGTTCAGTCCTCAGATAGTTATGATGTTCAATCCTCAGATAGTTATGATGTTCAGTCCTCAGATAGTTATGATGTTCAGTCCTCAGATAGTTATGATGTTCAGTCCTCAGATAGTTATGATGTTGAGTCCTCAGATAGTTATGATGTTCAATCCTCAGATAGTTATGATGTTCAATCCTCAGATAGTTATGATGTTCAATCCTCAGATAGTTATGATGTTCAATCCTCAGATAGTTATGATGTTCAGTCCTCAGATAGTTATGATGTTCAATCCTCAGATAGTTATGATGTTCAGTCCTCAGATAGTTATGATGTTCAATCCTCAGATAGTTATGATGTTGAGTCCTCAGATAGTTATGATGTTCAATCCTCAGATAGTTATGATGTTCAATCCTCAGATAGTTATGATGTTCAGTCCTCAGATAGTTATGATGTTCAATCCTCAGATAGTTATGATGTTCAGTCCTCAGATAGTTATGATGTTCAGTCCTCAGATAGTTATGATGTTCAGTCCTCAGATAGTTATGATGTTCAATCCTCAGATAGTTATGATGTTCAGTCCTCAGATAGTTATGATGTTCAATCCTCAGATAGTTATGATGTTCAATCCTCAGATAGTTATGATGTTCAATCCTCAGATAGTTATGATGTTCAGTCCTCAGATAGTTATGATGTTCAATCCTCAGATAGTTATGATGTTCAGTCCTCAGATAGTTATGATGTTCAATCCTCAGATAGTTATGATGTTCAGTCCTCAGATAGTTATGATGTTCAATCCTCAGATAGTTATGATGTTCAGTCCTCAGATAGTTATGATGTTCAGTCCTCAGATAGTTATGATGTTCAATCCTCAGATAGTTATGATGTTCAGTCCTCAGATAGTTATGATGTTCAATCCTCAGATAGTTATGATGTTCAGTCCTCAGATAGTTATGATGTTCAATCCTCAGATAGTTATGATGTTCAGTCCTCAGATAGTTATGATGTTCAATCCTCAGATAGTTATGATGTTCAGTCCTCAGATAGTTATGATGTTCAATCCTCAGATAGTTATGATGTTCAGTCCTCAGATAGTTATGATGTTCAGTCCTCAGATAGTTATGATGTTCAGTCCTCAGATAGTTATGATGTTCAGTCCTCAGATAGTTATGATGTTCAGTCCTCAGATAGTTATGATGTTCAGTCCTCAGATAGTTATGATGTTCAATCCTCAGATAGTTATGATGTTCAGTCCTCAGATAGTTATGATGTTCAGTCCTCAGATAGTTATGATGTTCAGTCCTCAGATAGTTATGATGTTCAGTCCTCAGATAGTTATGATGTTCAATCCTCAGATAGTTATGATGTTCAATCCTCAGATAGTTATGATGTTCAATCCTCAGATAGTTATGATGTTCAGTCCTCAGATAGTTATGATGTTCAATCCTCAGATAGTTATGATGTTCAGTCCTCAGATAGTTATGATGTTCAATCCTCAGATAGTTATGATGTTCAGTCCTCAGATAGTTATGATGTTCAATCCTCAGATAGTTATGATGTTCAGTCCTCAGATAGTTATGATGTTCAGTCCTCAGATAGTTATGATGTTCAATCCTCAGATAGTTATGATGTTCAGTCCTCAGATAGTTATGATGTTCAATCCTCAGATAGTTATGATGTTCAGTCCTCAGATAGTTATGATGTTCAATCCTCAGATAGTTATGATGTTCAGTCCTCAGATAGTTATGATGTTCAATCCTCAGATAGTTATGATGTTCAGTCCTCAGATAGTTATGATGTTCAATCCTCAGATAGTTATGATGTTCAGTCCTCAGATAGTTATGATGTTCAGTCCTCAGATAGTTATGATGTTCAGTCCTCAGATAGTTATGATGTTCAGTCCTCAGATAGTTATGATGTTCAGTCCTCAGATAGTTATGATGTTCAGTCCTCAGATAGTTATGATGTTCAATCCTCAGATAGTTATGATGTTCAATCCTCAGATAGTTATGATGTTCAGTCCTCAGATAGTTATGATGTTCAGTCCTCAGATAGTTATGATGTTCAGTCCTCAGATAGTTATGATGTTCAATCCTCAGATAGTTATGATGTTCAGTCCTCAGATAGTTATGATGTTCAGTCCTCAGATAGTTATGATGTTCAGTCCTCAGATAGTTATGATGTTCAATCCTCAGATAGTTATGATGTTCAGTCCTCAGATAGTTATGATGTTCAGTCCTCAGATAGTTATGATGTTCAATCCTCAGATAGTTATGATGTTCAATCCTCAGATAGTTATGATGTTCAGTCCTCAGATAGTTATGATGTTCAATCCTCAGATAGTTATGATGTTCAGTCCTCAGATAGTTATGAGGTTCAATCCTCAGATAGTTATGATGTTCAGTCCTCAGATAGTTACAATTCATTTCATCCAGTGTTATTTTATCATAAACATTTTTATTGATATTTTATTGGATTCTTTTAAAAATATATATAATTTCAGTTAACATTTGTTTTATTTCAAGTAACAAAAATAATTGTATGGATTTAGTTTTAGTTATAACCCCGATTTATTTGTCAACTTGATGTACTAAAATAAACATCTAAAACTGAGTTAAAAATAAATAAAAACTATATAGACATATTACAAAACAAAACTTTTTGTGTCTGTGATTCTGTTGTTGTGAGTGTGTGAATCGTGTCTCTCTAGGCGCGTTTCCATTACAGATTTGCGCAAAACTCTTGCGATTTTCTAAATGTCGACAGAAAACTATTGCGAAATGACGGCAATAGGCAATAATTTCCATTAACCGATGTTATGCGACTAAAACTTCATTTGTTCCTCTCGCGATAAGTCATTCCAAAAATCATAGTAACGGACGTTTGTAGGTTTATGCATCTCAGCCACCACACTGGCCAATTATTATTAATCAAAGGAGACTTATCCAATCATTAATGGTAAGGAAAGACTCTTGTGAGCAGCACATATGAGGTGTTTCTGGGTGTTTCTCCCTCATTTCTGCTTCGAGGTCTTGATTGTGGCATTTCTTTGAGGTTTAGAATCCAGTCTTCCTGTAATTCTTCTGTCTATTATGAATTTAATAAAGAACTCCGTCTCATATTCTGTCCAAACACACCGCGTCATCTACGTCAGGTGACCTGTAAATGCGCAAAAACTCCATTGCAGTTTTGCGAAATATTTATTTTTCGAATTGCCTGAAAAACCTCCTTATGCGAGCGTAAAAACCTTTTTGCGATAAATGGGAGTTTTTGCGAAATTAACGTGTTTCCATTGGGCGTATTTTCAATTCGCAATTTCAGTTTGCGCAATTGGAAGGGTAATTTTATCATGCGTTTATGCACTGTGTGAGGTTAAACCCTTTATTTGATAACTTGAAAAAACTTTTTTCTTCTTTTGATGTGGTGTTTTCAATGAAAGTGTTTATTTGTGGGTATATGTGAAAAAACTAGTGGTCGACCGATATTGTTTTTTTAATGGCCGATGCCGATCTTAGAGATCAGGATGGCCGATATAAAGCCGATATTTTTATTATACTTTATATTTATTTTAATCAATATTTTATACATTTTAAATAAATTAGAAAACAAATCTTTAAAATAAACATGCTTATACTTTAGATGGCAACTTCTTGAATCTGCAATCCTGTTACAGTATTTTTCACAAATAAAGTAATTGTTTAAAAATAATGAATATGTGAATAAAAAGGAAGTAAACACTGTAACATTGCACTCTGGTAATATTGTGCGCATTGGTAATCATATTTTTTCAAATAAAAACAAGGAAACGCTTATATTACATACAGCACACAGTGAAAACGATATGAATATGACACAGTGGGCACCTGGATATAGCACAGCATATTTTAAAATGAAGGATTTAAAGTTTTCCGATCGCGTCTCCTGAAGCTGATCTTCTGTTTGCATTCACTCACTTCTCACGGACCGACCGTCACTCGCAGTCACACGTTTATCAGGCGACAAATGCACACTTCACAAGATATCACAGCTGGATTCCATTAAATCTGCAAGGTTTGTGAAATTAAATGTTTATTAGATATTCAGAGATTTGTTTAAATGATGGAGATGCGCATTTGCTGAATGTTGACAATAAATGAGAAAGTATTTTAGCCTGATTGTTTGCCTTTTCTGTAACAAATAATATAAAAGCAACACTTTACTTTTTCGCACACCATTTACTTTCTTTGTTTACCAGTTCTGTCTAACAAAGTATTAGATATATGACTGACAGAGATCGTAAACTAATGAAGACGGAGAATGTGAGTGAGCGCTGTGTGATCAGGCGCTGCCGTTCTCTTCTCAGGCGCTGGTGTTTCAAAATAAAAGTCCGGAGCGCTGTCAAAATAAAAGTCACGCTTCCAACACATCGGCCAATCAGAAAAACGTATCGGCCAATGCCGATATTTTAAAAGTGCCAAATATCGGCCGATATATCGGCCTTGGCGATATATCGGTCGACCACTAGAAAAAACTTTGTCATCTGTGTCAATTGTTACATTTCTTGTTAGGTCAGACAAAAATGCCGATTTATACCACAAGAAAAGAAAAAATTGAGCAAAATGTTTGTAACAGTTTGGCAGCAATTTTTGTAAAATTAGTCAAATCTAGGATTTTAATTGATTCTAATTGATTTTAATAGGATTTTAATTGACTCTTTCTATCTCCCTCTCCCTCTCCCTCCCTCTCTCTCTCTCTCTCTCTCTCTCTCTCTCTCTCTCTCTCTCTCTCCCTCTCCCTCTCTCTCTCTCTCTCTCTCTCTCTCTCTCTCTCTCTCTCTCTCTCTCTCTCTCCCTCTGTCTCTCTCTCTCTCTCTCTCTCTCTCTCTCTCTCTCTCCCTCTCTCTGTCTCTCTCTCTCTCTGTCTCTCTCTCTCTCTCTCTCTCTCTCTCTCTCTCTGTGGGTGACAGGGTTCGTCGGGTTCCTCGAGTCGCACGCGCAGCTTCTCTCTTCTTCCTCCCTCTTCCTCTCCTGCGTCTCAGAGGAGTCTTCCTCATCTCGGACCCCAGAGCAACATCGTCACCGTCACACACCACAAGTCTCCAGCGGCCGCACGCCGAGCCAAACACCAGTATCCAGAGCGCCTGCTGGAGGTCAAAGAGGTCAGACACACACACACACACACACACACACACACACACACACACACACACACACACACACACATTTAATGACATTTTAATTAGACCAGTAGTGAGACAAAACATATTTTAATGTAGTATGGTTCATTATCATTAAGAACAATTAAATGTATTAAATTAATATTATTGAAAAATAGAAATGCATTTCTTTCTGAACTGATTCAGTGGTGTCAAAACTATTAACCATCAAATCAGATTTAAAAATTTTCATATAGCACAAAAAAAATCACCCCACATTTTTTTTAAAGTCTTTATAATAAATAATAAATTTCAACATTAAATGGCGTTCTAGGAAATTATGAGTTAATTAAACGATTAATTTCCCATAATCCACAAAAATCAAATGTATATGCTTTTTAAACATTTCTCATTAATATCATCTAATGTTTCTCATATACACCGTATGTTGCATGATACATGTTTACGGTAACTCATACTGAATATTAAAAGCATTATTAAACGCTACATTTACACCGTTTATGAGTTTCTTACATTTATGTATGTGGCAGATGCTTTTATCCGAAGAGACTTACCTTGAATTTAGGGTATGCATTTATTAATGTAAATCACTTAAATAATAAATGCATCTACCTAATGCATAAATGTAACTAGCACACCTCCTGTTCACTGCGTTTTAACACACACTTTCTCCTGAAACATCTCCTTCATTTAATAGAAATGCACGGCAGAGATGTTTCTCCTCAGTTCTGAGCCGTCGGGTTTCATTTCTGTGCCAGAACATCATTCAGTGAATTAAAGTCCTGCGTCAGCTGAAACATTATTACCTCGTCTGTCAGATCACACACACACACACACACACACACACACACACACACACACACACACACACACACACACAGACACAGACACAGACACACACACACACACACACACACACACACACACACAGACACAGACACAGACACACACACACACACACACACACACACACACACACACACACACACACACACACACACACAGACACACACACACACACACACACACACACACACACACACACACACACACACACACACACACACACACACACACACACTCACACACACACTCACACAGACACACTCACACACACACACACACACACACACACACACACACACACACACACACACACACACACACCATCATCCAGTGACTTCAGTTCAACATTCATGCCCTCGATTTCATCATAAATAAAGGAAAGTCATTCGGAGGTGGAGGAAGTTTGAGGAAAGATTATGAAGATAAACACATTTATTCTTTATAATAACGTGCCAAGAATGCAGTAAGACACTAAGGCACCAATTTTAATTTCATGTAACTATTGTACATGATCAAAAACACAGTATAAACAGTGAAATATTATTACAATCTAATCAAAGCTGAATTTTCAGCTTCATTACTCCAGTCTTCAGTGTCACATGATCCTTCACAAATCATTCTAATATGATGATTTGACGATCAAGAAACATTTATGATTATTATCAGTGTTGAAAACAGTTTCATATTTGTGTGGAAACTGATACAAAAGAACTGCATTTATTTGAAATATAATCTTTTGTAACATTATAAATGTCTTTACTGTCACTTTTGATCAATTTAATGTGTCCTTGATGAATAAAAGTATTAATTTCTTGCAATGTTAGTGTATTTATATAAATGTCAGTGTCACAAAGTTAATCAATTATGACACAATTCAGCTGTAAAGTAAATGACTGTAGTGACAGCGAACACTTGACAGTTTGCTGTGATGTTTTTACCAGTGTAACACCTGGTTAGTCAGTGCTGAACGGCGCCACCTGCTGGTCAACCTCGGTTAAAACCTGCTTTCCTGGTTTCCTCAGGTCATGTCCCAGGCCGAGGGTCAGCAGAAGAGTCTGGTCCAGTCCATCGAGTCTCTTCCGGCGGGAGGATCCCTGTCCTGTCTGGATCAGGACCTGCTGCTTCTGAAGGCCACGTCTGCCGCCACACTGAGCTGTCTGGGAGAATGCCTGACTATATTACACTCGCGCAGCGCTCAGCCGGGTCACAACCGCGGTGAGTCCGACACGGACGCCCGACAGACTGAACCGGCCAAAGACCCGGCCGAGGTCCACTGCGGCCCCTGTCCGTATATAACGGAACGCTTGCAGATAAACGTGTGCAATAAATGCTGCTGAAGGGCTGTTTGCATGTTCGGTGTCTGTGTGAGTTCATCTGTATTTTGGTTCTTCATTTGTTCGTTCAGTTCTGTGCCTGATTGTGTCATTTGTATTTGTGCTGATCACAGATGAAACCGTTCTTAAAGGGATAGTTCACCCAAAAATTTAAATTAGCCCATGATTTACTCACCCTGAAGCCATCCTAGGTGTATATGACATTCTTCCTTCAGACGAATACAGTCGGAGTTATATTAAAAAATGTCCTGGCTCTTCCAAGCTTAATAATGGCAGTGAATGGCTGTTTCTGTTTTGAAGTCCATAAAAGAGCATCTCTCCATCATAAAAGTGCATCTATCATAAAAGTGCATCTAGTGCATATATCCATCATAAAAGTGTATCTCTCCATCATAAAAGTGCTTCTATTCATCATAAAAGTGCAATCTATCCATCATAAAAGTGCATCCATCCATCATAAAAGTGCATCTCTCCATCATAAAAGTGCATCCATCCATCATAAAAGTGCATATATCCATCATAAAAGTGCATCCATCCATCATAAAAGTGCATCTCTCCATCATAAAAGTGCATCCATCCATCATAAAAGTGCATATATCCATCATAAAAGTGCATCCATCCATCATAAAAGTGCATCTATCCATCATAAAAGTGCATCTATCCATCATAAAAGTGCAATCTATCCATCATAAAAGTGCATCCATCCATCATAAAAGTGCATCTCTCCATCATAAAAGTGCATCCATCCATCATAAAAGTGCATCCATCCATCATAAAAGTGCATCTATCCATCATAAAAGTGCATCCATCCATCATAAAAGTGCATATATCCATCATAAAAGTGCATATATCCATCATAAAAGTGCATCCATCCATCATAAAAGTGCATCCATCCATCATAAAAGTGCATCCATCCATCATAAAAGTACATCTATCCATCATAAATGTGCATCTATCCATCATAAAAGTGCATCTATCCATCATAAAAGTGCATCCATCCATCATAAAAGTGCATATATCCATCATAAAAGTGCATATATCCATCATAAAAGTGCATCTATCCATCATAAAAGTGCATCTATCCATCATAAAAGTGCATCCATCCATCATAAAAGTGCATCCATCCATCATAAAAGTGCATCTATCCATCATAAAAGTGCATCTAACCATCATAAAAGTGCAATCTATCCATCATAAAAGTGCATCCATCCATCATAAAAGTGCATCTCTCCATCATAAAAGTGCATCCATCCATCATAAAAGTGCATCCATCCATCATAAAAGTGCATCTATCCATCATAAAAGTGCATCCATCCATCATAAAAGTGCATATATCCATCATAAAAAGTGCATATATCCATCATAAAAGTGCATCCATCCATCATAAAAGTGCATCCATCCATCATAAAAGTGCATCCATCCATCATAAAAGTGCATCTATCCATCATAAATGTGCATCTATCCATCATAAAAGTGCATCTATCCATCATAAATGTGCATCTATCCATCATAAAAGTGCATCCATCCATCATAAAAGTGCATATATCCATCATAAAAGTGCATATATCCATCATAAAAGTGCATCTATCCATCATAAAAGTGCATCTAGAGTCAGGTCATTTTTTAATATAACTGATTGTATTCGTCTGAAAGAAGAATGTCATAAACACCTATGATGACTTGAGGGAGAGTAAATCACGGGCTAATTTTCACTTTTGTGTGAACTGTCCCTTTAATGCATGATTCAGTATGAGTGTTTGGAATCTGTTTCCTGTTGTTTTCAATGCTGGATGATGAACCACATGCCAAAGAAACACACAGGTGCCTGAAAACTCGACGACACAGTGGATCCAGTAAAACCCTGACACGGACTCAGGTGCTTCACTCTGGGCCTCAAGATCAATCGCCGTGACTTTATATTTGATTTTGTTTTATGTTTGATCTTTTTTTTAATGTTGATTCACGAGAACTCCTTGATATGAATGGACACGTTTGAGGATAAACACTTGAGAGCTGAATGACTCTGTTCCTGGTCTGAATATTGTATGTTTATTATTTCTGATCTTCAGATCTCAGGTTCTGTTTCTTGTGTTTGGAGAGACACAATTGGTATATACTGGATGGACTGAATCCTAAACTGATCGCTCTGAATGTTTCTGATGTTACAGAAATGAATTAAAATTCAGATGACACCTTTGATCTCTGACTGAGGTCTATTAGGGGCTAGCTATATGTAATGAGGGGGCGGGGCTCTGACAGGGGATTGTGAATGGGCGTGTCTCGAAAAGGGGCGGGGCTATGAATGGGGCGGGGCCTGCAGATCCAAACGAGGGAAACGCCAATCAGGTAAATACATATTTTGTGTTTTGCTTGCATGATCTGTTTGCTTTTCATCACAATGATCAGTCAGGACATTGCACATATTCTGTTCTCATGTGTGCATGGATGTTTCTCTGCATGGTCTGTATGAGGATTTTTTCCCCCAGCAGTTTGAGAAATTAAAAATAAATCTGAAGTGATGCTTGATGCTGTCAGATTTAGTGTTGATGTAGTGGGTCTTGCCCTACATTATTTTCTGCTTTTATATATAAGAAAATTGAATCGGTCCAGTTTGATGCTCTGTTTTCTTTTTGATGCATCTTTACTGTCTTTATTTATTTTTATCATTTGTTTATGAATTATTTAATTTTATTTATTTATAAAACTGATCAAACGTGTACCTTGAATGCAATGAAAGTTGCTTTGGATAAAATGTTTAAACGTAATATTAATGTATTAATTTAAAGTTCAGTAATCTACGTGAGTACAGAGACAAACTATATTCTCAGTTACAGTTATTTCTCATATATATATCAGTTCTGTGATAAGTTGTACATGGCTGAATCTGTCTGAATGTAAGGAAAACTTGACATCTGTTATCAGAAATATTATGAGAGCAGAAGCCAAGTTCATCCAGCCCTAAAACCAATGTATGAGATGTTTGTGCATCAGTACAAGAGCTTAACACATCTTTTCACAACACACAGAACGGCTGCCAGACCCTCCGAAGTGTTGAATTAATATAAAATTAATCTAAAAATAAATAGATGTTGGTATTGCTAATACATGCTTTTCATGTGGAGGTTAAAACAGCAGCACATGTTTGTATTGAAAGTGATGTGATTCCTTCCCCTGCTGAAAAAAAGCTGGCTATAAGGTGTTTGCTGGTTTCCACTGGTCATGCAGTTCCAGCTAAATTAGGTTTGGTTTCCGCTGGTCTTTTCAGCATCAGCGCTGACGGACTCAGGTCACTAATTGCTCTGGTTTTGAGTTTAAGCGTGATGTGTATCTGCTGACCGCTGGTCATGTGCTCTTCATTCCTGCAGTTAATGTTCCTGTATGGACCTTCCCGAAGTCGCCCTCAGAAGAAGGCCTGAGGAACGGTGGTGCTGCTACCCTGAGCTCCACTGAGCCCTCGCCCTCCCTCAAGAAGAAGAACCTGCAGCTCAACACTGAGGTGAGACCACGCACCGTCTGAGACATCGTGGATAATGCATATACACTACCAGTCAAACGTTTTGGATCGGTAAGATTTTTTATGTTTTTAAAAGAAGTCTCTTCTGCTCACCAAGGCTGCATTTATTTGATAAAAAACAAAACAAAAAAAACTGTAATGTGAAATATTATTACACTTTAAAACAGCTGTTTTCTATGTGAATATATAGTAAAGTGTAATTTACTCCTGTGATCAAAGCTGAATTTTCAGCATCATTACTCCAGTCTTCAGTGTCACATGATCCTTCAGAAATCATTCTAATATGATGATTTGCTGCTCAAGAAGCTTTTCTCATTATTATCAATGTTGAAAACAGTTATTTGCGTTTTTATTTCAGGATTCTTTGATGAATAGAAAGTTCAAAAGAACAGCATTTATCTGAAATGGAAAGCTTTTGTAGCTTCTTGACTGTGTGTTTGCAGCAGGAGGGGATGAAGCTGATTCCTCCTGAGGAAGAGGTGATGGATTCAGACAGTAACTCTGAAGAAGATCTGGGAGTGCTGGAGGACCAGAGGAGTGTTATTCTGCATCTGCTGTCTCAGCTCAAACTCGGCATGGACCTCACACGGGTGCGGATGACGCACACAACACACGAGGATCAGATTACATTAGCGTTTCATTACTCTCTGTGTGCTTTGTGCAGGTTGTACTGGTATCTTCTCTTAACTTTTTGGACCATTCTTTTGACTTAGCCATATTTCTAACATGCAGTCAACCGTGACACTTAACAAACCTAGCCAGTCTTTCATGTGTTCTAGCTCAAGCACACCTGTTGCTACTAATGAAGCCCTTGATTAGTGAGACAACACCTGTTTTGCAGATTCTGTACAGGGGGTTGAATAATTTTGAGACTGCAGAAGTCATTAAAAGTTGCATTTTCAGTTGAATTTGGGGAAACCACTTGAAACATTTCAATTACTTTTGTTTCAAAGCCTGCAAATTTTGCCAATAAACCTGATTTGCAATGGGGGTTGAATAATTTTGATTACAACTGTACACAACACATGAGTATCAGATAACATTAAAGTTTCATTTGACATTACAGAGTCTCTCTGTGTGGTTTGTGCAGGTTGTTCTTCCCACATTCATCCTGGAGAAGCGTTCATTGCTGGAGATGTACGCTAACTTCATGGCGCACCCGGACCTGTTCCTGTCCATCTCTGCGGGAAACACGCCGGAGGAGCGTATGGTGCGTTTCGTCGAGTACTACATGACCGCCTTCCATGAAGGACGCAAGGGCGCCGTCGCCAAGAAGCCCTACAACCCTGTGCTGGGCGAGACCTTCTGCTGCTCGTGGGCGGTTCCTCGGGAACGTGTGACTCATGCGACCAATCAGGAGGTGGCGGGGGCGGAGTCAGAATATTACAGGGTGCGTTTTGTGGCGGAGCAGGTTTCCCATCATCCTCCGGTGTCTGGGTTTTACTGTGAGTGCGAGGAGAGAGGCATGTGTGTCAACGCACACATCTGGACCAAGAGCAAGTTCATGGGAATGTCAGTCGGCGTCTCCATGGTGGGAGAAGGTTGGTGACGCTCTCTTCGTCTAGTCAATAAAAGAATCTGGTAACACTTTACAACAAGGTTCATTAGTTAATGTATTAACTAACATGAAATTACAATGAGCAATACATTTGTTACTGTATTTGTTAAACTTTGTTCATGTTAGTTCACAGTGCATTAACTAATGTTAACAAAATCTTAATAAAGTATTAGTAAATGTTGAAATTAACATTAACAAAGATTAATAAATGCTGTATAAGTGCAGTTCATTATTAGTTTAGGCTAACTAATGCAGTTAACTAATGTTAACTAATGAACCTTATTATAAAGTGTTACCAAGAATCTTTACAATAGAGGGAATGCATTGACGTCAGTGACTGAGTGGCAGAAGAGCTGATGTGTGACTGGATTTAATAGGAGAAACTGTGAAAACACGAGTAAAACTAACGATTATTCAACTAAAGGTTGGACTCGATATATGGTTCCTTGTAACTTACCAAAGACCCAGTGATCCAGTGATCCATGGATATTGACATGCAGCAGGAATCGTGTCTTCTGACATTTATATGAGCCTGATTTCAACGTCGAGGAAATACATCAAACAAATTTGCCTGTGAACGCATTATATAAATACAATATAGGTAGGTCTAATTTATAGGTATTTATTTAAAGGGTGGTTGATTATGATTTCACTTCTCTAACTTTAGTTAGTGTGTAATGTTGCTGTTTGAGCATAAACAACATCTGCAAATTTACAACGCTCAAAGTTCAAAGCGAAGGGAGAGATTTGCTTTTAAAGAAATTGCTTTTTAAGGACTACAACAAACGGCTGGTAGAGACTACACCACATTCCTCCCGGGTTAGTGACATCACTAACCCTAAAATTTACATAAACCCCGCCCCCGGAACACGATCTATAGATGATCAAGTAGAATATGCTAATCAATGACTAGAAGATAACTACACATCAGATACATAAATTCATCAACTAACCATTCAGAAATGTCCTGTTGCATCTAGCCTACATGTTGTCACTTCTTCTTGAGTCTCTCCATCATTGTCTGACTCCGGTTTGAACATAAAAGGCAAAACGTTTTTGAAAATTTCAGTGCATGTGTGTGTCTGAGGTAAAAGGACACAAGCTCTTTAAGCTCCTGTGCCGGGAGCAGCAGCTCATTTGCATTTAAAGGGACAGACACAAAACGGTGCATTTTTGCTCACCCTCAAAAGTGACAACTTTAACATGCTATATAAAAATATCTGTGGACTATTTTGAGCTAAAGCTTCACATACACACTCTGGGGACATCAGAGACTTATTTTACATGTTGTGAAAAGGGCATTATACCAGCCCTTTAAAAACATCCAATTATGCTGAATATACAATGGTAAATATTTAATTGATGAGTTGTCAATGCAATATATGATAATACAATATATAGGGTTGATAATAATAATAGGTAAAATAATACAATACCGCATATTGACACAAAATGATAACTGCAAATCCACCTTTCTCTGCATGGATCCATTTGCTTCTCTGTTCTGCAGCTCTCGACAGTCTGTAAAAATATACCTCAGATTTCTTGTCAAATCTATTTATACAATCAATCTCAAAGCTCTTTCCCGTTTTAGATGTGGTTTGTGTGTTTTTCGTGGCATTCACAGCACTGAAAACTAATGCTGGCACTTTTTGCCACTACAGTGAAAGTGACGTCACACGCATGACCTCTATGGTGAACGTGATTTCACCAAGTACCACATGTTCCTGGATCAACATCTTTATTGATCCTGGAACAACTTTCCAATCAACCAATCAAATTTGAGGGACAAGTTTACAGTTTATGTCAAGTTTAGGTTTAGACCCAGGGTGAGGTGCTTCAACATCAGTGTTATTCACCTGTCATTTCCCTCTGATTTTAGGGAAAAGTTAAGGGTAGGGTTAGGTTTAGGGGTAGGGATAGGATAAGGACTAAATTATGGGACAGGAATGTTATTCCAGTTTCAACAAAATATGTTGATCCAGGAACATGTCATGGTGACCTAACCTCTATACACACAGGGGAAACATCATACAAAAATGTTCAGTCACTGTTTTACGCAGTTTGTACCTTTGCTCATCAGGTGTGTTACACCTGCGGGATCACGGAGAGGAGTACGTGTTTACATTCCCGAGTGCGTTCGCTCGATCCATCATCACTGTGCCGTGGGTGGAGTTGGGGGGAAAGGTCTCCATCAGCTGCGCACAGACGGGATACTCCGCCAGCGTCACGTTTCACACCAAACCCTTCTACGGGGGGAAAGTTCACAGGTCGGTGCTGCACTCACGTCGTGTTGGAAAGATCGGATTTACGCATGAATGTCACCACAAAGTCATAATTACGAGTGATAAACTTTAAAAATTGACAATTCCTATTTTTTATGGAATATTGCAGCTTTATCATAAATGATTTATCCGTTCACATCATTATTGTTTTAAATTCATGTGCCTCGTAATCTTGAATCAGAATAACTTCCTCTTGCAGCATCTCTTCTCTTCTCTGATGATGTGGGCGGGGCAACCTGTCACTCACATGAGATCCACCAATAGCAAACAACAACCATCCAATCAATTCCTCACAGACAAAATCAAGCCCCGCCCACATTTGTTCTTGTTCCAGAAGTGTCTCACTCAGATATACGTCACAATAGGGAAGAAAAGACTATATCAACTTACGTTTCCTGCCAACTTTAAGGTTGTGTGTTCACCAAAGTATTTTTTTCAATTGTTTTCAAAGGGAACGCCGCGTATTTAAAAACACCAGCAAACGTGATGAGGGGTTGAGCGTTTATTTCATGCTGAGCGATGATCACTTTTTGCACATAAGTTTTTTTTTCTGGGTGCAGAGAGTTGAAAAAAATAGGTAAAATGCAGCACTCATCACTGTCACTTTTTACCTAGCCGTCCAATCACAGTTGAGGAGGGGCGGGACTAATACCACACCAACAAATTGTCCCATCTTGCTTGTACAACAACAACAGAAATCTTGTTGAATTTTATTTAGAAAAGGTACATTGCCATCTTGCTCCGACCAAAGTTATTTGAACGCACCTGACATCTTAATTACGACTTCCCAACTCGTAAATACGAATTTCCTGGAAGGACTTTGTCACGTCAGCAAATTTTCTCAGGCAAAAAAGCTCCATTGTCCAACTTTAACCCGTGTCAAAATCTTTCGCCCTGCATGGATTCCTGTTGTAATTACTGTATTTCGCCCACAAAAATGATTTAAATGTGAGTGCATTATGTTCATACTTAAAGGTGCTGTATGTAACTTTTTCACTCTACTAAAGCATAAAAATACCATAATATGTTCTTATATATTGAGGAAACCTGCTAAGTTCACATACTCGTTTCTCTGAAAAACACTTCTACAGCCAGTTATTTTACTTTGAAATGTGCATTTCCAGGCTGGAATGTTTGTTATTGTTTTGGTCTGTGATACTGCACGTTGCCAATTTGGCAATTTTCATTGTCCATTGCGCTCGTTCCTGTTGCGTGTGCTCGAACTGGTAACTTGTGTGAGCGTCCAGTCTGAGGAGGCGGGGCGGGAGAAACGACGATCTCCGATATTTTGAATTCGGCCTGCAGTACCTATTTCGACCACTAGTTGTCATTCTTACATACTGCACCTTTAAAGGAGACGTAATTGAGAAGTCTCAGAGTGATAATGATGATGATGATGATGAATGTGTGTGTGTGTGTGTTTTTCAGGGTAAGTGCAGAGGTGAAGCAGAACTCCAGCGGGACGGTTGTTTGTAAAGCTCAGGGCGAGTGGAACGGGACGCTCGAGTTCACATACAGCAGCGGAGAGACCAAAGTGATCGACACCAACAAACTGCCCGTCATCAGGAAGATGATTCGCCCGGTGGAGAAACAGGGCCGGCGCGAGTCCAGGTGATTCTTCACAATATTACTGTTTTTTACTAAAATAAATTCAGCCTTGGTGAGCAGAAGAGACTTCTTTCAAAAAAACATTATTGCGTATCCCAAAATCTTATGAATATATGGTTTTCTTAATTTTTGTATGTTAGTTGTGATATTCTGCCGGTCTGTGTGTGTGTGTGTTTGAGCTCAGGCGTCTCTGGTCTCATGTGACCGCGGCTCTGAAGGAAGGAAACATTGATCTGGCCACTGAACACAAGCATCGGTTAGAGGAATCCCAGCGATCCGACGAGAGACAGAGAGACACCAACAACATGCCCTGGAAACCCAAATACTTCAGCAAAGAGGTGCGTTCATGACCCAGACCGACGTGTTCGTGTGACAGACTGAACTGGGTTTGATATGGACGCTTGTTTACACCACAGAATAAACTGTTTAAGTTCATAAATCGCAATTCAGACTTTATAACTTGCAATTGTTAAATTCAGACTTTTTTCTCAGAAGTGTTTGGGGGCGTTTACACGACAATAAAACTAAAAACAGAAACTTCTTATCATTTTGGTTGTTCATTTACAAGACAACGGTGTTTTGGGGGCCTGAAAATTTAACGTTTTGTAAACGGGTTTCAAAGTGCACGTTTTTGAAAACGCTACCATTATTGTCTTTGTGTAAACTAACTATAAAAATGCCAATTTGTGAAAATGGTGAAGTTGTTTCTTTATAAGTGACATCGCCATCTACTGGCCTGGCAGCAGAATACAGCGTTTTTAGTCGTTTTCGCGGATCCGTGTGAACGGGGATCATTTTGACAAGGTTGTCGTCTGTATGCACAACTTTTCAAAAAAAAAAAAAAAACCTTCTGCTTTGTCATGTAAACATACCCTTATAATAAAAGTTGCAATTGCCTTTTTTAATTCTGAGTTTGTTTCTAGGGATGCACGATATATCCGCCACTATCGGTATTGGCTGATATATGTTCGTTTCTTTATTGTTTTTGGCCCGATATGAAAATTTGGCCAATATATTAAAGCCGATAAATAATGCATTAATTCCTTCAGCTGAGACACTTCAGATGCATGGTTGCATGCATGCAAATCACTTCAAAAAGGAAAATACAGGTAAGTGCATAATGTGCAGCGCAAGTCTGTCATATCGGCTGCAGAAAATTATAATGAGAACATTATAATTGTGGACTGGCACATGGATTTTAATGGTGAGACTTTTGTTTTTGTAATCAGGCTCTCAAAAATTATTTAAAAATTTGGATTTAGATTTATCAGTCAATAAATCGGCTTTCAAATATAAAGAATTATCGGTATGTTATAATATATTATCGGTATCGGCCAAAATTTTCGGTGCATCCCTATTTATATCTCACAGTTCTAAGAAAAAACAAGTCAGAATTGTGCAATATAAACATGCAATTGCGAGAAATAAAGTCAGATTTGCGAGTTATGAATTAACTATGAAACAAACTTCCATAGTTTGAAATGTGACAAACTGCAAACGTAAACAAAACATATTAAAAAGCTACTTAGAAAAAAGGGGACCATTTAGATTGTGATGTTTATCACTCTAATATGAAATCATTGTTAACAGTTTTTCTGGAGTTGTATTGCATGAATCTGTGTGTGTGTGTGTGTGTGTGTGTGTGCAGGGTGACGGATGGGTCTACAGAAACCCACTATGGAAAACAGACTGAGATAAGCTACAGACCACAGGAGAGAGACGACCGACCGCTGATCAGATCAACACAGGGAATCAAGACAAACAGCAAAAAACACAGACTGGGTTATCATGCATTATAATGCATCATACTGTATAAACTGTAAACCAATGTGTATATATGAAAACCTGGATCATAGAATAGACTTTTATACACTATATAAATTATATATTATTTTTCACAATTATCTAACCGAGTTTTTGTGCATATAACATGTACACAGTATTAATGTGATGATCTGCCATTAGATGATTTGAACACATTTAACAATATGGACGAGATGTTCATATTCATGCTTTAGATCTTAAACCAGCTCATTTTTCACCCCAAAATCAAGAGATAAGATAATAAGAAATGAAATAAAAAAGTATAATTATATAGTACTTATGTAATAAATATGTCATATATAAGATTTTTTACATTTTGAATTTCCCACTTAAATTGTTATTACTGCAATATCGTATTTTTTTACTCCATTACAGAAAAAAATATTTTATTTAAATCAGCATAAACTAGTACTGATACAACTAATACTATCACAATGTATATTTATTTTTAAATAAATCTTAATGTATTAAAATAAGCTTGAGTTTCTTATATTTTTAGTTAAGAAGATCTAAACGAAACAGTATTTTGGGGTGAAATATGCGCGTGATCTTGATATATTTGTCAAGATGTTTGATATTTGACATGAAACAGAGATTACAGGAATGAAAAGTGTTTTCGCTGATCAGGTGAGCTAGTGGTCAGTCAGCTGATTAAATGGATGACCACATCTGGCTAATCAAAATCCTCTCCATGAGTCACCGCTAACTCCTAAAGCCTTCCTGACAGAACACTATTGTTAGAAGTAATTGGCCATTAAATGAGATTTTACCCGAGAGGTTTTACACTCTTCCGCAAAGGATTTCTGATGCACTTTTTAATCGAGGCCTTCATTCAATCCTGTGACTTTATATGAACAGCATCACTGATGTGAAGTCCATTGATTTGATTTGTAAGTTCCCAGCAGTAATTGCTGTATGATACACGATTTCAATTTTTTTTAAAGAGACAGTACTGTATTATATTCTGGATATATCTTTAGATGTGTGAAAGACTTTTTCTGATGAGTCTATGGGTTAGTTCATCCAAAAATAATCATTGTGTCATCAATTAATCACCCTCATGTCGTTCTAAACCCATACAATGTTTGTTCATCTTCAGAACATAAAGAAATGTAATGAAATTACAACCTAAATGAACAGAAGCTCAAATAATCTCTTTATGCACTTTTTGAAGCGTCAGAGTTTGGTGTGAATAAACTTTAAATGGAGGGCACAGAAATCTCATTAAAAAAATTTTATTTGATGGAAAATTAGTCTTATTTGATGAAATGACGTGAGGGTGTAATTAATGAGAGAATGGTCATTTTTTGGTGAACTGTCCCTTTAAGGCCCGGTCACATCTACCGGTTCTTTCGCATTTCGCGAAATAAATTGCCCAGAGTTAGCAAATGTTAAAGCAGGTGACTTGAATTCACCCCGCAGACCAACATAAAATGATTTGGTTAGAAAGTGAGTTCTGTTTGAGCTGTGCTTTATACACAATGAATGGATCTATTTTTGCCCGCGAAATTTCGCTAATATGGCAAATGTGACCGCGCTTTTACACACATCAAAATTAAGCTCCTTTTGCAGCTCGTACTGTAACCCCTAACCCTAACTGTTCATATCGGTGCTGAAATAAACATGAAACATGCCTTGCTTTTCTCAGAATAAATAATTTACAGAAAGTCTTTCTAAACGCTGTTGAATCAGACAATGTGTAAACGGAGCTGAATCAGAGATGTTTTTGAAATTTCTGTTTCAAATAAACCTGCCTTAGCAGTCACAGTGTTGTATTTTTCCTCTGACATTCAAAACTATTGAAAAGTCAAGCATTTAAAACCAAATAACATATAAATATATCCTTTCACCACGTTTTACCTGGTTTTCCAGATCTGCTCGTTTGAGGTTATAGCGGCCTCTAGTGAGCATCCGCTGAACTGCAGTGCAAAATTCATAATCACATATCATTTCACCATAACCTACTGTAAACACAAAAACATCAGGGGTTTTATCATAATAATATTCTTATTTGTAAATAAATCTAATGGAATATAGGGATTATGATATACCATTAGCACAGCTTTTTGCATATTAAACTGCACTATAAAATCTGAGTTATGAATTACATGTAAAACCTTTCGTACATTTATCACAAAGAGGAAATCCATTCAAAGTCATGAGAAAAAAGTCCTGATAATTATTGCATCTTTGATTCATATTCCAAACTAAATGAACAAACCCATAAAGAATCATTAAAACATAAATAAGTAAAACTATGAAATCAGAACGCTTTCAAAAATGACTTTTACAAAATATTAATACACTTGCATATTTGTCATGCATAAATGAAACAGGTCAGTTTTCACAATCAACAGATTTATGCTGATTCTAAGCTATTTGAATAAATGCATTTTGAAAATATGTAAAGTACGGCATGAGTGCAGAAATCGGACCCGTTTCATTTATGAATGACTGACAGATATGCTTCACATTAAGTTTATCCGTTTATGTTAAAACGGTGTAATCCAAAAATACAAGTCAAATACATAAATCTTAAATTTAGCTTGAAATATTTTGTGTAAGTAATTTTCCGCTCAGCAACAGTCAGTGTGAATGTCTGATATGAGGAGAACATGAGCTCTTTGGTTCAACACTTCAGCTAAAAGTGTCACATTCCTGTTCTGTCATATAAAAACAATCTGTTCCCTTTCATATCAAACACATATTTAAGTATGAACCAGTGAGATGAAGATGATAACCAGTGCAGCTGATCCGGTTCAGTTCAGTCTAGTCCTGTTCGCTTCTGTTTCCGGTTTACTCTTCTGCCTTTCTTCAGGACGAGCTTGTTCTTGATGAATCCGCGTTTCCTCCTCAGGGTATATGCAGGAATCATAGAGATGAATTTACTACCTTTTACTACCTTTTTTACCACCTCCACAATATTTTTTACTACCATCACGACATCAAGCAGCAGCCCTTTTTTTGGGGGTGTGGTGGGGTGGGCGGGGTATGTAAAGCACCACTTAGGTATAAGTGTGACACTGTCACACCCATCATACATATTAGGTACACTAATGTTTAATTGTTATCATTAAGTAGGCCTATTGTCATTGTCAATTATGTTTTTTTTTGTAGTGTCGAGTTGAGTTTCAGTTGTCCTTATCTTAACCCTAGCCCTTGAGTTATCCTAACCATAGCCCTTAGCCCTAATAAGGTGAATAATAACCTTGGCACTTTGTCATTGCTATCAACTCCGACTCACTCAGGGCTCGACATTAAGCCTTTTCATGTGCTTGTCCTCTGGACAAGTAAATGTGTCATTCACTTGTCCGAGTAAAAAAGTTGCTTGTCCGGAATGTTTTTGGTGTGTGTGTGCTGTAAATATAATTTATTCTGAAGAAATATCCTCATCTGTGATAAATCAGCTCTGATATATTTAAATCTGCATATTGTCATATCTGCACCTTTAAAGGGCCACCCCCCACCCCCCAAATCTTATTCAATGTATGCTTAATCTTTAGTTTTACATTTTATCAATAGATTAAATTGGAATAGCCTATTAAGATAATATAGGGCTGTTGTTACCCTAGGAAGGGCTGATCAAATTAAATCATTTACACTGAAAATGTACAACTGCATTAAATAATGTTATGAATATGAGATCGTTTAAAATATTTTTGAATATACAAATAAGAAACGTTGGAAAGAATGATACTTTTAAACATGAAAGTAAACCGCCAGTAGGAGGCGTCAGGCGACCGTCTTAATGAGCGA
The DNA here is from genome assembly GCF_965113295.1 of Leuciscus leuciscus. Lineage (NCBI taxonomy): Eukaryota > Metazoa > Chordata > Actinopteri > Cypriniformes > Leuciscidae > Leuciscus > Leuciscus leuciscus. Next base: position 39,548,356 of record NC_138736.1, read on the forward strand.
GTCATTGAGTCATTCATTCAAACGATTCGTTCAAACAACTGATTCATTCAAGAATGAGACATGTTTATGAATGGGACATTGAATCTTTGACTCAGCCAATTCGTTCAAAATGCTGAATCATTCAGTAATGAAACACGGTTAAGTGTTGCTGTGAGATGCGTTTGGAACTATTTTTTGCTGCTGAAACAGAACAAAAACAGTCAATATTGTGTCTAAAATGTAAGTAACTTAATTTGAACTGTTTATTGAACTGTTGTATCAAAAGCAATGTCACATTTTCAGTCGTGATGGTACTCAAGAAAACAGCACTCGTCGTGTGAGGTTGCTAAACTGTATCATATGTTAAAAATATTAAAACACATTTTGAATTTTGCCACTGGCAGTAACGTTATGTTGTTAACTGAGTTTAAACTGAGTTTACATTTGTTTGGATTTCTCCTCGAGAGGCTGCGCGAGCCTCAACAGCGCAACCTTGTTACCGTCAGTAGCCTAATACATCCACTATCGATCGCAACTTACAATAAATATAAATACAATCAGAATCATTCTCTCATTTTAGTGATTCCCTAGTTATTTATAATTTTTTTGTTATTGACGTTTAATTAGGCTACTTGTCCGGTCGGGCAAGTAAAATTCTCTTTTACTTGTCCCTTCAAAAAAATCCACTTGTCCCGGACAAGCGTTAATGTCGAGCCCGTCAGGTCCTGTTAGCACCGTATATATATTTTTTAATTATGCTAGATGAAGTTAAAATATATGGAGACACAAATATTAAGCAAAAAAAATGGAAACTCATATATTGAGGTGGTGATGAAAAATTTACTACCAAGTCAAATTGCGTTTGTTACCTTTTACTACCTTTCAAGGGCCTTAATTTTGGTAGATTATTTTTACTACTTTTACTACCTTTTACTACCGCGCGGACACCCTGCTCCTGGTAGCCTGCACAGATTGACAGCATCATCACAGGCTTCCTACACATTTTCCATTTCAAAATTCCATATTTTTCCAGACTCAAATGTAATTCGTCATCAATAATTAGTCCATTATTTAACATAAATGGTTCATACAGCATTCATTTCAGCTTTATATTTGGTATATAGTCCTGTCATCCGTAAATATTATTTTCTCAGGGTTTTTTGGTTGATTTTCTTGAAGTGACAACATACAAAATTAACACTAAAATAATAAAAAATATACACTTTTGCATGCACACGAGAAACTTTTTCATGCCCTTGAGAAACTATTCACATGGGGATTTTTTGCGTGCTTACGCATTTCAATTTCTAGTTTTATATATATACTATAACATATTTCCTTAGTGCTTCACTGCCATCCTACTATGAAGAAAGCGAGAGTGTGGATGCACATTAATTAATAGAGGTATTACAAATTTATTAAATGTTTAATTTAGGTTGCAACAGTAAAAGTTGAGTACATTGAAGTTAGCATTTTAAGATTCAGTTATGATGATTATATCAAGAGATCCCTGCCAGTCCTGTTCTCTAATTGCTGAGACGACTCTCACCCTCACCCTTTGTCTTTCTGCATTTCCTGACCATTAAGCTCAATGTACAGCTGTGCTGTTGTCTCTATGATAATGTTAATGTATGGGCAATCTAGTCAGGCTGATTGGATTAGCATATGCGTTTGAATAGTAACGTTCGGTCAAACCCTGGAGGAGTTCTGAAGTCCAGCTGAACAGAGAGAAGCACGTTTGACAGGTCAGAGGTCACACGAGCAGCGTCACACAGTTCAGGTCATGTGAGCAGAATCAAACCTGCACTTCTCCGAAGCGATAGTAGGACATCTTATACAGCAGAGAGTGGAGCAGCGCTGGAGACGCGGATCTATCCACCCTGAACTCTCCCTGCGGCGAGAGGAAGTCCCTCTCCTGAACACACAGACACACACACACCTCATTCAGAGACACACACACTTCCTGTCCTGTTCAGGACTCTAGAACATCTTGTGTCTAATCAAGAGCTTTGAGATGAAATGACAGTAAAAGGAAGTGGATCTTTACATGTAAACGTGAAGTGAACCAGCCGGCTGATCTCTAGTTAACCTTCTCGTACAGAAGAAGTGTGATTTTAAAATATTTTTTTTATACTTTTAGAGTATTTATATATATTTTGAATGAGATTTTTTGTAATATTTTTAGTTTTCATTTTAGTTTAAGTTTAAGTAATTTTGTTACCGCTTTTTTCATCTTTATCACTTTTGCATTATTTTTAAATAATTTATTTAGCTTTATTTTATTTTAGTTATTTGACAAGGCAACATAAACGTTTGTTTAAGTGTTTCATCTAATATTTATATTTGTATTTAAGCTTTATTTCAATTAAGTAAAACTGAAATAAAAATAAATTAAAGCTAAATAGAAATATTAAAAAAAGAATAATACAAATGACAAAAGCACAAACAATTACTAAAATTAAAAGTAGTTTTAGTACGTTTTTCAAGCTAAAACTTTGTGTTGAAGCGATAAAATTACACAAAACGGAATAAAGAAAACTTAACAGAAATATTAAAAAACTAAAATAAAAACAAATAAAAATTAAATAAAGATGGGATGAAATAGTAAATATCAGATGAAACACTTAAAAAAATTAAAATGAAAAATAATTGTTTCTTTTGCCTTGGCAGCTAACTGATTTTTTTTAAAGCTAAATAGAAATATAAAAAATAAAAATAATATCAAATTGATATCAAATGAACAAACAATAGCAAAATTACTAAAACTATAAAAATATCAAATGTTGCCTTGGGAAGGACCTGAAATAAAATGAGTTGTTGCTGATGTAAAACGCTGATGTGTAGCGCTGTCTCACCCGCACGTCTCCGGGATGTTCTCCCTCTGCGATCCTCACCATCCACAGGAACTTGTTGATGTCATCGCCCGCGTATCCGATCACGCCTCCGAAGACGATCAGCACGTAGTCCACGCCCAGCAGCCTCATGATGTCATACGCTGCGCTCTCATTGGACGCCATGGCTTTCCCCACCTGAGAGCCAATCAGAGAGAGGGAATCAGACTCCCGGTGTTCGGCGTCTCTTCCTGTGCAAAAACTAAATAAAAACTAATAAAATGAAATAAAAGCTGATTATAAAATGGGAAGTAAATATGATATGATATTCTAATCCTGCTGTAATCACCAGGGCGATGTGGCTGTTGTTCCAGGTGTTGTTGTCCACTAGTGTGGTTCTGTTGGCCATGCCTGTGATCTGATACCCATAATCCCACCAGCTCATGATGCGTGTGTGTGGGCCGGTGTTGAGACGCAGCCAAGAGTACGCCTCTCTGAAATCATCCAGGATGTTACGCGAGCTGAAGGAAACACACAGAATGAGCCGGTGTGTGTGTGTGTGTGCTTGTGTGTGTGTGAGTGAGTGAGTGAGTGTGTGTGAGTGAGTGAGTGAGTGTGTGTGAGTGAGTGAGTGAGTGAGTGAGTGAGTGAGTGAGTGAGTGAGTGAGTGAGTGTGTGTGTGTGAGTGAGTGAGTGAGTGAGTGAGTGAGTGAGTGAGTGAGTGAGTGAGTGAGTGAGTGAGTGAGTGTGTGTGTACCCGTCGTGGTTGTATGACGCCAGTACGACACTGGGACTGGAGTAGGCGTTACTGGTGACCCAGGTGCAGTGAACAGTGAACATCAGCAGGAGCAGCAGCAGCAGGACACTCACCAGACTCTTGATGTTTGAGCCCAAACCCTCTTCACACACCACCACGTGCTTCCGCACCTTCCCAGCCTGAAACACACACACACACACGCACGCACGCACGCACACACACACACACGTCTGGTTTACTATCTTTGTGGGGACACTCCATAGACTTAATGGTTTTTATACTGTACAAACTGTATATTCTATGTCCTTACACTAACCCTACCCCTAAACCTACCCATCACAGAAAACTTTCTGCATTTTTACATTTCCAAAAAAACTAATTCTTTGTGATTTATAACCTCTATTTAGGTCCCCACTGTGACACACACGAGTCCCCATGAGTCTGTGTGCATTCAGGTTGAAGTCCCCACCGGGATAGAAAAACATGAACACACACACACACACACACACAGTCTGATCACCAGCAGGGGGCGACACACATCACTTTCACACAGAACATGGACTCTTAAAGGGATAGTTCACTCAAAAATGAAAATTGTGTCATCACTTACTCAACCTCGTGTTGTTCTAAACCTGTATGGGTTTCTCTGTTCTGTTGAACACAAAAGAAGATATTATGAAGAATGTCAGTAACCAAACAGTTGATGTGTCCATTGACTTCCATAGTATTTTTTTTTCCCCACTATGGAAGTCAATGGGGTCCATCAACTGTTTGGTTACCGACATTCTTCAAAATATCTTCTCTTGTGTTCAGCAGAACAGAGAAACCCATACAGGTTTAGAACAACACGAGGTTGAGTAAGTGATGACACAATTTTCATTTTTGAGTGAACTATCCCTTTAAAGTCAACATGACATCAACATTTACTTTCTTAATAAATATGAATCTCACTGTTATTGATTCATGAGGACATTATTATAAAGCTCTCACACATTATTTTATATCTTTATAAAATGTTGTATTTCTGTATGTATCTATTTTATATAAACAATTATATAATATTGTTATATATTTATATAATTTCATATAAAAGTTATAACTTTAATATATAATTTATTTATAAATAAATGTATATATTTTTCCAATGAATAATTTATATAATATTTTACACCTCAAATATATAATATAAAATAGAAACAATTATATTTATTATATTTGATTATATATTTATATAATTTTATATAAAAATAATTAACATATGTATTAATCATTTATAAATAAATTGTTACATTTTTAAATAACAATCTATATATTTATATAACCTTTCCTACTTCTGAAATATATAATATAAAAATAAAACTATTATTTAATATTTATTATGTTTTTTTATCTAATAAAAATATACATTTATTTATATTATAAACAAGTATTTATAAATAAATGTATACATCTTAAAATAACAATTTATATATTTATTTAACTTTCTCCACCTCTGAAATACATATAAAAATATTTATTATATTTTTATTTATACATTTTATACAATAAAAATAATACATTTATTAATTATTTTTTAGTTATTTTATGGTTTATTGTAGTGTGATGGAGTTTATGGTTTATTGTAGTGTGATGGAGTTTATGGTTTATTGTAGTGTGATGGAGTTTATGGTTTATTGTAGTGTGATGGAGTTTATGGTTTATTGTAGTGTGATGGAGTTTATGGTTTATTGTAGTGTGATGGAGTTTATGGTTTATTGTAGTGTGATGGAGTTTATAGTTTATTGTTGTGTGATGGAGTTTATGGTTTATTGTGGTGTGATGGAGGTCAGCAGCACCTTCTCATACACACTCCCAGAGTTCCTCCTGTCGTCTTCAGCCGGGGGATCGTCGCTCAGATAGCGCTCAAACACACGGGAGAACGCCACGGCCGACAGCACACACACCACCGGCGTCAGAGTCAGCATGAGGCGAACCATCACACCGGCGAAATACACCGCGCTGACGGCGTACAGAACCACTGGGGGGCGACAGAGAGACTCACGTCAAACTCACCCTTACACACTATCCATCCTAAACAGTGTGTGAGATTAAAATAAGTGTGTCCCAAAGCATAGTGTGTTGAAAAGAGTATGCCATCGTCTAAATGTCATTTTCGAAGTGTGGATCCGTGCTCACTATAAAGGTTAATATTACCCACAATCCAATGCGGTTTGGAGGAGGAACTACAAACACGAGTAAAAAGTGTTAAAAAACTACAAAACATGGTGGATATGCGCGACCGACGGTGAGAGGTTTAGTGACTAATCAAAGTTTAACCTGATAAAAAAAAAAAAAAATGTATATTATCCGTGATATATTTCATCTGCAATAATGTGGACTTTTATAAAGATCCGTTTGGCCATTAACTTTTAAATGCATCATTATGCATTAATATGAGGAGAGTCTCCGCATGAAAGACCCGCGACTGCAGATCAACGAGCTTCTGCATTTCTCTCCAATTCAATGAAATTAAAATGTGGAGGATTTTAACTGTGACAAGATGATTGACAGGTCAGTTTACTGTGACATGATAGTTTGTCCCAAAGCTTGTCTACTCTTCTGCTACACACTCAAAAGTATCTACTTTTACTTAACAAAAAGAGTACATACTTTTAGGGCGTAGTATAAGTAGACAAGTTGAGATGCAGCAACAGAGACACTCAGCCCTGGACCTGAAGGAAAGCAGCCATACCGAACACGCGCTCGTCGCTGATGTCTCTGATGCCGAACCAGAGGCCTGCTGGGAAGGTGCACACCAGTACGTGAAGGTCGAAGAAGAAGGAAACCCAGGTGGTGGGCTGATGCTCCGACACTGACGCGATGATGGGAATGTGAACCTTCGCGTAACTGCACACAGGAAAACACCCTGTATTTACCAGAGGAAAACATGTCCTCAAATCACCTCAAACTCTGAGTGGAAATGAGATTTTGTGTCCGTGAAAAACTGGACATTTTTAGCAGAGATGCCGTGCATTTACTAGAGTTTCAGAGTTGATTTTGTCCCAGCAAGCAATTTTGTGTTTAATAGCCGTCTATTAGACACAGCCCAGACATCTAGGCTAAAACAAGGCAAAGTTTGGGCTGTCAGTGAAAATGTAATAGATGTCTGAACCATAGCCCAAGAATACACTAGTTATCAATTAGATAAAGAAATGAAATGAGTGAAGAAATGAAACCAAACTCCATGTAATCACTGTTGACTTTGCTTACATGATGGAATATCATACATCTCGCAAGGTATTTTCGGTAAAAACGACATGTAACCAAATTCAAGGCTATTTTGGCTAGTAAGTGTGTTACTCATAGCCGGACTATATTGGGTCTATAGTTAACCTGGACGCTGAAATGACAGCTAAAGCTTGCTGGGGAGTTTTTAATAGTAAATGTTGTGAATGTTTACCCCGTGTCCCAGAGTGAATAAAAGCGTCCACTCCACGGAGCGATCCAACCTGGACACACCAAACACACACCATCATCAGCAGACGCTCGTGTCATCATACATCGACACTGTCGGGCGGAAACCTTGTAGGTCCTAAAACACTACTTTTCAGGAATTGGAAAAAAACGCTGTATTTAAAAAAATATATATTAGACACATCATTGACAAAGTTGATATTGTGGGTTAATATATAGTCAGACACTTGCATGTGTCATTATATTATTAATATTTTACCACAGTCAAGCTCAAATGGAGTTTGGAGGTTTATGACCAGTGAATATCAGACTTGTTTTGTCCGTCATTAGAACAGCCGCATTTGAGGCATTAGTGCATCACATTACATTTCATCAACTTACAGGTTATAAAGTGTATTTGGCCAAAATCTCATGTTATTAAAGATGAAGTGCTATGTACAGGCTATTTAAGACAGTATTGGCTGTGACTCAATGACAAATGCTAGACTGAGACACTCTTCTCCACTCCTCAAATACATTAAACATCAGTGTTTATTCTGTAAATATAGTGTTTCTTGACTAAAGAAAATGTCGTACTTATTCAAAGAACCAGTTCTTTATTTACCATTGCATTGCAAACGAGCAGAGACGCTCAAAACTGTGTGTGGCACTTCATTTACGGTAGAGGTGGGTGGGGCTATGAGGTTTGACTGACAGTTTGAGGAGCCAATGGCATTACAAGGTTTAGTCACAAGCTCTTTTTAATACTTAAATATTTGCAAAATCCACAGACAGATGTAAAGGGAGATCAATAGCAATGATTTGATATGATTAAATGTAATGATTAAATATGGAGATATGAGGTTTCCGCCAGAGAGCGGCGATATGCACCATTATGGTGTACCGCGGTAAACTGACCGATGCAGTTGAGGTAAATGAAACACACACACAGCAGCGGCACAAAGAGCCACAGAAAACACAGTCTGTCTCTCCTGACGCGTCAGTCGCTCTCGCAGGGCCTGCAGGAAAGAGTAGATCTGCACGAGCACAAACACACCTGCACACACACACACACACACACACACACACACACACACACACACACACACACACACACACACACACACACACACACACACACACACACACACACACACACACACACACACACACACACACACAGGGAGCTGAGAGATACAGATACACAAAGACACTGAATCAACGTTTGTGTTTCTGACGCTGTAGCCAATGAGGAGAGACTCACCAGCCGCTGCCATGTGTTCACTGGTTCTGATTGGCTGAAACCCAACGAACGGAATCTGCATAGACAGAATCAGACCAATGACGTAGAACGTGCTGTACGCTGAGAGAGAGAGAGAGAAAGAGCCGACCAATCAGATTCAAGGCAGCAACAGAAGCTTCATCAGTCTCTTCTGGTCAGTAAAACGCTGGAATGATTTTTCTTTGAATCTTTCTGTGAATCTTTGCGAGTCTTGACTGAGACTCACCGATGTAGACTCTCTTGCTGAAGCGGCGCATCAACAGCAGCACGAACACGTGAAGAGGAATCAGATTAATGATGAAGACGTAACCGCCCCACGCAGACACCTGAAACACACTCTTTCCCTCAGTCAAAACACTGAATCTCTGAAACTCTGAATCAATCAGCTTTGAAGATTCAAAAGAAAAACCTTCTTAAAATTACAAAGAAATTCAGTGCGTTTATGATCAGATCATGATAGAAAAGCGTTCACTGCCCTCATGAAAAAGAAGTACACTTAAGCATACATTTTTAATGGAGTACTTATTATACTTTAAAAATAATATACTTGAGTGCAAACTGAATGTAATGTTTTCAGACACTTACTGAATGTTATTTGCTATTATAAGAAAACCTATTGTAGTTTGGATTTATATTAAATGCAATTAGTTGTACTTAAGTGTGCTTTTTTTCGACCCACTTAAGTAGGACTTAAGTACAACTTTATATATATTTTCATAATTACATCTATGGTCTTTGAAATATGGTTAAAGTGTACTGCTGAATGCACTGACAAGCATTTACTATTGAGTAAAACATTACAGTTAAAGTCCCCTGTGGTGAAAATCAAGTTTTTTTAATGTAGTTTATGTGTCTATGTGTTTTTTTTAATATGCTTTAAGACAAACCATGTGTAAGTTCATAAGTCGACAGCATTGCTGAGTATTTTCTCCTTAAAACTGCAGTGAACCAAAGACAGTCTCAAAAACACGCTTTGAAATCGCTGGTGTTTCTGACGGCACAAACTACCTTGTAACCAATCAGATCAACGTGTGATCGTCAACCAGTGGATCTCTGAGCTGAGTGAGTGGAGGCGGGGCTCATTTGCATATTCATAGAACCGCGAATACTAAATGATGCAAGGGTGTCGAATTACGTTCAAGCTATTTTAAGGCATGAAGAATTTTAAGGCGAAAACGTTTAAATATGTAATTTTGGTGATCAAAGATGAGTTTTAAGGGATACAATTATTGACTACAGGGGGACTTTTAATTATAACCAAGTACTTTACATGAGCTCTTAATGCAGATGTACTTTTAATTAGGGCTGTCAAACGATTAATCGCGATTAATCGCATCCAAAATAAAAGTTTGTGTTTACATAATTTATGTCTGTGTACGGAGTATAATTATTTTCTATATATAAATACACACACATGCATGTATATATTTAAGAAATATTTGCATGTATATACTGTGTATATATATTTATATTATATATAATATATATTATATATAAATATTTTATATATAAATAACACATTTTCTTAAATATATATATGCATGTGTGTGTATTTATATATAGAAAATAATTATACTCCGTACACAGACATAAATTATGTAAACACAAACTTTTATTTTGGATGCGATTAATCGCGATTAATCATTTGACAGCCCTACTTTTAATATGACATTATTACAAAGTGCACTTTTTAAAAGTGTGTTACTAAGCATAATCCTGAAAGTGTGCTCTCTTTAAGTGCTCTTTCATTTCATTGATATTATAATTTTCTTAAATATACCTTTAAGATTTGAAGTACACTACAAGTGCTTACTCAATACAATTAAGTGTACTTCTTTTTCACCAGAGCAGACATGCAGGGTGAATTCAGGAATATTGTTCACGGCACGCTCAGACACTCACCATGTAGAAATACGAGAGACAACATCCGACGCTCCAGAACACAGATCCAGTTTTGACGGCCTTCACCTGCACACACACACACACACACACACACACACACACACACACACACACACACACACAGAAAACTCACTTCCAGTTCAGATCAAAGAGTGACAGCGAACTAGGGCTGCCCTCGACTAAAGCTTTTTCTAGTCGTAGTAGTCGTTCATTTAAGCCATTAGTCGAATAATTGCGCGTTTATTTTATTAAGCCATAAATCATAATAATGCGCCTTTAATTGCCTATATAAAATATGTATAGCCTAATCAGCGCATAAATTAAAACATAAAGCTTGCCACAGCGCACCGGCAAACGTAATGATTATGAATGTGTCGTGTAAAAAAACGGAATGAGACTGTCTGAACATTTTAATAATTTATTGGTAATGTTTTCTGTGTTTTGGGCTGCAGAGATTAAGTCAACGATTATTGTTACACCTCTAATAATTTTAGATCAGATTCCAATCGGATACACGCTTCCTCTCAAGAGCAAACCAGATTGTCATAGACTGTTCCCACACTGGCCACTTTTTGTCTTGTTTGACCTCTTGCCCTCGGGAAAACGCTACAGGTCAATAAAAGCACGTGAACAGTTTCTATCCTAAGGCCGAACACATTCTAAATTGAACACACATAATATCTCTGCACCCCATATTCCATTTTCATAGTTTTAAATGATTTGCTCATCTGTCATTTTATTATGTACTTGGGCAATATACAGTAGAGTATCAGTGCAATTATATTTATCTGTTGTGTGTGTGTATTTATGTTAGTGTGTATGGTATGGTATGTTACGTAGTTGGAAGGGCATTCACAGTTTCATTGTATTTTAAATGCAATGACAATAAAGTTTTCTATTCTATATTCTATTCTATACACAAATAATCGGATTTGGACTGACAGTCTGAACAAGGCCTAAGGAGGAGAGCGCTTCCTCTTACCCACAGAAAGAAGGTGAACTGCAGGGCGAATATGGCCACGGCCTCGTTGTCGAAGGATCCGGCCACCGAGCGCGAGATGTATCCGGGAACCACAGCCATGAAGCAGGCGGACAGGAGCCCGGCCGCACGACTCCACAGCTCTCGCGTCAGCAGGAACGTGGACATCACCGTCAGGCCGCTGAACACGGGCGCCAGGAACACACACACGTCCCGGATGTGCACGCTCAGGTGGCCGAGGTTCAAGAGGTAGTGGATCAGACCTGCCGTCACCATCAGACCTGGATAGACCTGCAGGAACACACAGAATCCGGTCTGACTCTGGATTCTGATAGAAGAGAATCAGGTTTCAGGTGTGAACGAACTGAATCGCGACTCACCGTTCCCCCAACGATTCGCCCCAGAGGATACCAGGCTCTCTCATCAAACCAGTTCAGGAACTCGTAGAAGCCGTTCGTGCTCAGATGATGAGTCGACCTGTAATTAAACCTGTTCACACACACACACACACACACACACACACACACACACACACACACACACACACACACACACACACACACACACACACACTTTTAGGACAGTTAACAGTTATGCCGTGTATATTATGACAGATTCTGTCAAAGGTGTCAGAATGAGATACTCAATAAGAACATGATCTGAATTAAAAATCAAACTGATATCAATTACAAACACAACTGATCTGAATTAAAAGCTGAACTGAATTTATTAAAAACAACTGATCTAAGTTAAAAACAAAACTGATCTGAATTAAAATCAGAACCAAATTTATTAAAAACAATTGAACTGAATTAAAAATCAAACAGATATGGATTACAAACACAACTGATCTGAATTAAAAGCAGAACTGGATTTATTAAAACTAGACTACTGATCTGAATTAAAAATCATACTGAAACAGATTAAACAACTGATATGAATTGAAATCAGAACTGAATGTATTACAGAAACGAATCATACTGTCTGAAACTGTCAACAAACACATGCAACAAACCACCGTAAGACAGAAAGAGAGAGAAAGAGGGTTGGAAAGGCCAGAGGCTTACACAAATAAAGAAACAAACAACAGCGGGAGAAGAAGAAAGGCTGAAAACTCAGACTGAATTTCACCTCATTGGCTCAGATCAACGTGAAATACTGAAACTCCTGCAAAACAACACCAGGTAAAGAGAATCTTCTAGTGGAACGACTTAAAATAGATATTCACTGGTATAATCCACCAAAAGCTGAACATTCAAAATACTGCCAACATCATCTTCATCATGTACACTAACACTGCATGAAAAGAGGTGTATCCGGACCAGTATACTCCTGTATACACTGCTGGAATTCGGAAGAATCCGGGAGTATACTGGCCGGATAGCTCAAATTCCATGGGTCTGTATATATCCATATACATCCGAAATGATACCAAATCGGATGTATGTTGTGGACGTATACTCCCGTGCTACAGCCATTTGTTGCCATGGCAAGTAATCCCTCAAAGGTTTTTTCAAGAGAACATTTTCACACCTTTGTGCACCTTTTGGCCTTCCCCCCTATTGGTCCTTTTCTTTTAAAACCACTCCCATTACCCAGACCACTATTGGAGGACAGGATACATTGAAAACCCAGGAAAGTGATTTGATTGGTTACTTTTAGAACATAACCCACCCTAGGCCTTTTCGCACAGTGATTTGATTGGTTATAGGCCAGCTATGCAGATATTGCTCAGTATACACTAAACCCCCCTTACCCCAATTTTAATACATTCAAATATAATTTTAAAAACACACACAAAGAACAATGAGAAAGTCTGACATTTTTGTTAAGGTAAATAAAACATTACAAAGAGCATTATAAACAAGCATTAAAAAGGAATGGGGGAACAAAAATATTTGAGGGGATGAAAATTTAAAGGAACAAAAACAAATATAACATGAACATTATAAACATACATTAAAATGAATGGGGAAAAAGAAATGTTAACAAAGGTGTAAAGGAATAAAATACAAAACGTGGAGATCAGCAACATGCACATCAAAAAGGAACAAATATACAAAGTATACAATATAAAACAATTTAAAATCAATAAATAAATATAGAAATTAAAGTGTATATATGTAAATATTAATTTTTTCAAACTGCCATGATGCACTGGTGGTGTGACGTAGCGTGGGTCAGCCTCTAGTCTGGTTTGTAGTACCTGGCAGAGAGCAGATAACTCTGTGGTTCTGTTTGGTGGAGACCTCAGCATCCACACTGGCCTTCCATCAACAATAGCATCTTCATCAGACACCAGTTCTATTGTTGCAGTCTTCCACAGTTCCCTTTATGTGTTGGGTTTGTACAACACTGGACATGGTCTCCAGCAACTGCAAAACATGACAGTAATTTAACCACTAAAACACAGAGAGGAGGACAGTTACATTCTGAAGAAGAAAAAAACAACAACTGCTTAACCAGTTTCTTAACTAACCCATCTCTTTCGTTGACGGTTCTTTGCAGTGTTCTTCATAGTGTTTCTTTTCTTGGCCTTTTCAGGCTGAGCCAAAGAATACTTCCTCCGCAAAGTCTCAAAATACGTCTTGCAACCTGTTAAATAAATCATAAATAAATGTAATGCCAATAAAACTAAGTAAAACAGAGGACATTAAAATGATTACAACATCTTTAAGATTACCTTTTGCACATTCAGGGTCAACGTCTGTAAAAGTTGTCCTTAATTCTTTGAAGAGATAAGTGGTCACAGCCAGGTTATGTGATGAATTTATTCTGGGGGAAAAAGTTGCAGGCATCATTAATGAAATTCAGTTTTAGTATTTCAAATCCATATAGTGGTAGATTAAACTAACATTTACAGTATACAATACGCAGTCTTACCCGGTTTGTGGATCGTATTTGTGTGGGTTGTTCTCTGAATTATGGAGGCGCTTTACGGGTTCCTGTAAAGTTTGAAATTAAAAAGCGTTTAAATGGATTCACAATCTGCAAGAACCTCAAAAGTGAATTTTCAGTTTGAATAAGTTGGCCATCACAGTAAACATAAGAGACAAAACATATCAGTTCATAAGTCTTTAAGATGTCACTCAGCGCCTCTGATATCTTACCGGTTCGTGCCGCCTTCTGCCTATACAAGGCCACCAGTGCAGGTGTATGTTGGTCAAGCACAGCATAGAACTGGTTCCGTATGTTGACGTTTGTGATGCGTTGGAACTCAGCACAAAGCTACAAAAACAAACAAAAATAATTATATAAAAAGACTAATACTCGATTTGCAACAGAAAACACATTTGTGATGCAACATGTTCCGTTAAAATACATTGTTGAGCAACATGGTCACATGCAAAGTGATAGTTCTTACACACAGTGAATAGTGGCATTTGCTGTTCCATTTGAATGTGATACATATTAAAAATTTGGCAGTGAAATATGTGTGAAGAGTGGCAGAAAAGAGAAGTGAGTCTGTTTTACCTGTGATTCAATCCGAAGAGCCGGCCATTTCCCCAAGAAGTCCTTCACCTGCACAGATAAAACAATCAATATGAAACCAGTCAAATTATGCAATCAACCTCTTTAATGACAAATTAATGATACAGAATTTCAAGTGAATGTAACTTACCGATAAAGTTGCTCTCTGGTGACAATGTAGGTCTGCACATGCACACAAAAACAGACAGCAAGATATTTAATTTTTAAGAGACGTTTGATTGATGCTAATGAATTAGGCTCCAAATAAAAGAAATGGTGAAAAATAGTTACAGACTAAATTAACATTTGAGTCACCTTGATTTTGGGGATGCTCACTGCACTCCTTCCACTTAAACCTATAATGAAAAGACGTTTGTAAAGGGTTTAATAAAAACTTGCATAGTTCATTCGGTAACTATTATGTCCATAACCTTAACTTTGTTTGAGTAAAAGTTAACGTAACTGCTAACGTTAGCCACTAGCTCATTTGGGTGCATCCGTTTATATACTGTCTATGGGTGCATCAGCATGTAGATAACATCACATTGAACTTGCCAGAGCAGGGCGCTTAACACAAACAGCAGCAACACACTCAAAAACAGAAGGACTATCGCTTGCTGAAAAGAGGTATTGACTAACGTTAACATTATTGCCCTGCCACGACATTAACATTACACAGGATATTATCTGTAACTAGCAGGCGGACTGACGGCAATCGCGCCCGCGGCACCGCGCTTGCAACTTAAAAATAGCCTCGTCTAAGTCAAATATCACGTGTAATATGATATTCTTACAATATTACAACAAGCAAAGTAGTTTTGAAGTGTTTTGGTTTACTTACAAGTTGTTTCATTCTTGATACACGTCGCTCAAGAGGGTAGCCATCTTGGACAGATTTTTCTTTTTTTTTTTTTTTTTTTTTTTTTTTTTTTTTTTATTGCAGTTGAACAATCAAGTAACAAATAATAATACAATTGAACATTCATAACAATGAAATGACAGTGGATGACAAAAACATAGAAATGGAAGACAATAGATACATTATAATTATTCCTACAAAGACAAAAAGACTTATTAATCCAATTACACTTCGCTCAACAAAATATCATATAATTTCAAAAATTTGACACTTTTTTTGTTGTTAATTTTTTTCAACGTCTTAATTAAATAGTTAAAGTCACTCAAAAAATTATATAATTTGGGTACTTTTAGAGAAAACTTACACTTATGGATAAAATATTTAGCTAATAAAATAAATATGTTCCCAATATATTCTATTTTATGATTACAATGAGAAAAATAACAAATTACATCACCCAATACAAATTCAATATCTAATTTTAATTTTGCAACAAGGAGTTTTGACAAATCCAACCAAAATTTTTTAACAAGGGAGCAATTAAAAAAAAGATGATCAATTGACTCAATACTACTTTTATTGGACAGATTTTTCAGGTAACGTCAGCTGCACGTCATGACGTCATATCACGTGATCGACAGTACACTTTAAAATAGTGAGTAAACCAGCGGTGTTCACTCAGAAACGCTGAGGCACACAAACATAAAAATACATAGGCTATTTGTTCATAGACATTAATAGTTTAAAGGTGGATTAAATCAGCAAGAGATTTTAACTGTAGTGACCTCGGTCTTCAATTCAGTGGAGTAGAAAAGCTCAGGTTCCTTCTACCTTTTTAATAAATATCAAGTCACCTTTATTTATACAGTGCTTTTTACAATACAGATTGTTTCAAAGTAGCTTTACAGAGATAACAGGAAAGTAATGCAAGACAGTTTGTTTCCAGAAGAAAATAGCTTCACAGTCCAGCTTAAGTCAGTTCAGTGGTGATTCATTTTGTTGTATAAATAAATAAATAAATAAATTTAAATGTGGATATATATAGCCACTTTGGAGAAAACCGTGATGTCATCGTCCAGCTCAGCTCAGATCTCATATAATAGTGTCAACGCAGGCAGATCAATAATATTGTTGAATATTAAATTAAATTTCCCCAACTAAGCAAGCTAAAAGCCAATTGTAAAAAAGGTGACAATTGTTGTTGTCTGCAATTTGTAAAACTTCACAATAAAATTTGAGATATTCTGAAATGTTTGGTTCATTTTTCTTTATTTGTTCCATTAAATTTATTGCTGGGAAAAAAATTAATCGCGATTAATCGCATCCAAAATAAAAGTTTGTGTTTGCATAATATATGTGCGTGTACTGTATATAATTATTTTGTATATATAAATACACACATATGCATGTATATATTTAAGATTTTTTTTATTTATTTTTTATTAAATTATTTATATTTATATATAATATAAATTGTGTATAAATGTATATACAGTATATACATGCAGATATTTCTTAAATAAATACATGCATATGTGTGTATTTACAGAATAATTATACACAGTACACACACATATATTATGCAAACACAAACTTTTATTTTGGATGCGATTAATTTTTTCCCAGCACTAATTAAATTCCTTTGTTTATTTCATTAAATATTCAGATGTTTTTGTGAACGTATATGTTCAGACTGGGTGTTTATTTTGTCCTGTTTTTATAAAAAATATTTGATTAAGAGACTTTTTTTCATGCAGTGGTTTTAAGGCCCTGACACAGGCGACGTGAGCCAACCCTAGAGTCGGCTTTAGTCATTGCTAGTTCTTTGACGTCGGTTTTGTGTTTCAGGTCCTTAAGAATTTATTTATTTTTCTGTACAAAAAGCTTGTTTGCTTTAGCCTATAGTAATCCAGAGATAATTCTCAACCCTGAAGTCCTCCCTGGCCACCCCTCCCTCTGAGAACAGCCAGCACCTTTAGTGTCAGTCATTAACATATGAAAGGTCTTCACACCTAACAGTTGTCAGTCCTCTCACACCCAGCAGTGTTTCAGCTGTATATGTCCGTGAAATTTCACGGATTCCTGTATATGTCCGCATATGTGAGGTTTCCGGGTTTATCTGGAAATATACTGTTCCATGTTACTCTGATCCGCTTTTTCCCACATACATCCGGCAAACATCAAATTACACAGGAGTTTACCATGGCCGTATTTTGCCGGATTTGAGTCTTTTCATGCAGTGGGACATATGGAGGATACAAAATCAGTTGAGTTTGATTCTGTTGCAATTTGTTCACGGTTAACCCCCATTTTGGCTTAAAACGCTTGGACTATAAGGATGCACCCCCATTTCCCAAAAGTGCCACCAGTTAAAGCCAACAAACTGTACATATGTGCCAACAAACCAGGAACAGCTGCATCTCCACTCACTGTGTGTTTCTTTGTTGCAGTCACACCTCATTGAGGAAGCAACCAGATGTCAAAGTGCAGCACCTGAGTGGCATTCACTGAGGAAACAGAGGGTGACTGCTTCAAATTTTAGGGAGGTTAGCCATGTTAGAGGTCCAAATGCTGCAGGAAACCTATCTGAGAGGATTATCCGAGGGACACGACAAACAGCACATATTAAGGCAGGTGCCTTAAAGGACTATGCAACTCTTAAAAATCTGAACTTGGGGAAATGTGGATGTGTCAGGGTGCGTCACCTGATGGGCTGGTATATGACCCGCTAGAGACCATCATTCGGCTTTGTTGAGATGAAATGCCCAAATGCACTAAGCTACATTGACTGCAGGTACCTCAGAGTTGATCATGGAACATATAAATGAAAGGAAAGCCATGCTTATTATTGGCAAGTGCAGGGTTAGGGTTAGTGACTTTGTTGTCTGTGCCCATGATGACATTGACATGTTTGTGCAGCACATTTACAGAGACACTTCTGTGTTAAGCTCCCTGAAACAGAGATGTGATTTGTTTTTCTTTACTGCCAAAATACCTCTTTATGTGTAACCAAACTAAAGAGGCACAGTGTTGAGGAAATGAACTGATGCATGATTTTACAAACATGTCATTTTATTTTGTCTTGTCATGTCATCAAAATGTCATTAAAATATTTGTTTCACAATTCTATATTTGTTGACAATTTAATTTCAAATCAAATTTCAAATTATGTACAGTGAATAAGGACTCATTCTAAGGTTAAAACCAAAATGATTAAAAAACATTTAGAGATATTATGTTACATTTCTGCCTGTCTAATTCTGCTTCTTCAGCATTAGCAATTGCTTGCCCAGGCTTTAACTAAGGGCCCGTTTCGGTAGTTAACCAAGAGGCAGGCGACTGTGTACAGTTGATTGATGCTCCCTGTGAGAGAAAGAGGTATTGCTGTACTGAATATCTTGTGCTCCTTCACCCTTCAAATGAGGCGCTCAACATGGACTCTTGAGTCTTGCAGTAGACTGTGTTTTCCTGACCTCTGGCCCAGACAGTTGTGCTCTCTTTGACAGGAAGGTAGGTATGTGGACTTTGCAGGGCACACAGTCTTCCACAAGGAAACCCTTATCCACCATTACAGCCATTGTTGGTTTTATAAGAGACACAATACCAGACTGCTTTAGGATCTCTCTATCACTGATGGATCCTTCAGAGAGATGACACGAAGGTTACAGCACCGTGAGGAGCCATCCCAATCAACCCTTTAAAAGTGCAGTGAGATTTGTAGTTGGAGAATACTTCGCTCAGAAGGAGAAGAGAGTGTGGTGTTTGGCAGCGCAGTTCAGTACAATCCAAAATCACTTGTGTATCTGAGTAAGACTGAAAAACATCTGGCATGTGAGCTTTGACAGTCTCCTCATCCATCCAAATGCCTACAGCTCCAAGCACAGTGTAGAGAAAGTTGGCCCATGTGTTGATTATGCGGCTTACAGTTGATTGTTGGATTCTGAATCTGTGGGCCAGGGGCCTCATGTACAAAGACTTGCGTTGAATTCATACTAAAACATTGCATACAGACAAAGCTGGAAATGTGCGTACGCACAAAAAAAACAGATGTATGAATCACTGCGTACGAAGGATCCCACGCATATTCTCTTTGTACATCCCAATTAACGTAAAATTGAGCGCACATGCACGAGCACAACGCCCCACCCAGTCTCCTCCCTTAATTAAATCAATTTAAAAAAAAAAATATGAGCGGGAGAGTTTGGCATCATCCTGGGCCAGAAAATCATTGTGGGCCCTAAAAACTCATTCTCTTCGGATTCTGCCATTAGCAATGTCCTCTAATAAGGCCAAAGCTGCCATTGCCATAGACTAAGGGTTGTATCAATTTGCATATGCTTTTATATGTTCTTACTTAATTGCATAATTGATAGAATATTCCCATAAGGCTTGTGTGACAATATATGTCAATTATTTTATAAATTGCAAATTAATAGCAATGCTTCCCACAGGTGGTGGTGCGATAGACTTGTTGAACAATTCGTTGTGTAATGTTTGCAACTTTACTTCATTGCCTGTAAGAGTCGCCAACGGACAAAAACAATGAGAAATGTATGTACACCAGACATGAAATTGGCGTGGAGGAACGCACATTCTCACGTTAATTTCACTGTTAGTACATCCGACCGTGAGCGTGAAAGCTGGCGTACGCAAAGTTTTTGTGCGTACACAAGATTGATACATGAGGCCCCAGGTCCGGGTTTGTAGCGGAACGGCTGCGGCCATGACTGACAGCTGAAGTCACGAGGACCCACGAGATCTCGCGAATTCACGTATGATCGCGCGATATAACAGGATGTAGTTTCCATAAACAGAACCACAAAAACAGCAACAGTTTAAATGATTTGGTGATTTTGTACTTCCAGAATCAGCATCTCCTCATATGGTGTCAACAGGGTGAACTGGTGTCTGAAAACATCTAACCTGTTGACTTCAGCCGCTGGTGGACATTACTATTTAGTCGGATCTCGAAAACTTCAATCAGTATGCTCCTTTGCTCCACCTGAATTTCAGTCCGTTTACTATCCTGGGCTGCGTTTTCCGAAACCTTCTTAACGCTACGTCGTTCTTAAGTTATAGCCTACCTTAAGCTGTACCTTATCGTTAATAAGTGTTTACTGAAGTACACCTTCTGTAAGTCATACGTTCGTAAGGTTGGTCTGGACCACACTTATCTTATCACTGTTGACCATCTATACAAATATAATTCTGAAGTTAATACACCCAGTTAGGGGTGGGCGATATAGCCTCAAAATTATATCACGATATTTCAAGAATATTTGCGATAATGATATTTATGACGATATAAAAAAAAAATTAGACAATTTTTTTTATTACATTTATCTCACCTAAATGTTTGCTCACTCATTGTGTTTTTACAATTGGGTAATTTTGTATTTCAGAGTTTACACAACACAAGGAAGCTTGATTTCAATCTTTGAATTAAATTGAAAAAAGTAGCAAAACATATATACAAAATAATAAAGATACAAATAAAGAGAAACGTTTTTGGGTAGGTCTAACACTATTCAGAAATACTACAGAAACTGAATAAGGTAATCAAATGTAAAATAACACTAGTCCTGACTAAATTAAATTAAAGGCTATTAATTCTGATTCCTTACAATGAAAGCTATCTTTTGTTGTTTTGACGACAACATTAATGACAGACACATATGGCTGCTGTCACTTTTAGAGCTAGTGCCCGGATCCATTACTGTTATAGGCGGATCTTTTGTGACGTCATTGTTTATGTTTGTCGCGTTGCATCATGGGAATCGTGTGGCAGGAAACACCGCTAGATACCTCTAGATACCTGTAATTTGATTGTTTTGCACGTTTGGAGGAGGATTTAGAGAAGAGGATGGTTCACTCTTGCTGTGTGGTCGAGTACGGCTCGTTGGGGGCCTGATAAAAAGTTTTTTCGAATTCCCTCCGAAAAGGATCGCGAAAAACGAAAGAAATGGTTGCGTGCAATTAGGCGATTGAACCTGGACGCTCCGAAGAAAGCCTGGATTCCTGCAGCTAACGTTACTGATCGAGTTTGTGAGGCTCATTTTGTTCATGGTAGGCCTAAGTCTTAGTGACTATGTATTTATAGAAGATTGAATAAAAAAAATAATAAAACTGAGTCAAATCAACCGAGTCATATGTTTTCGCGTTCTGATTCAGGTGTCCCAAACCGCGATCCACAGCACCCAGACTATGTTCCTCACATCAAAATGGGCTATTCTGGATCGCAAAACTTAAAAGCAAAAGAAAAGGCTGTTCTAACCTCTGCTTTTAGCACGATCACTGCTTTCTGTTTGGCAGAAAAGATCGGCCCAACTTTTCGAAAAAACTAAATAATCATAGGCCTCCAGACTTTTGAAAGCCTTTAATCTTTCATGAGTGAAGGGTCCAGGGGTTTCTATTAAATAAGAATAAATGTCTCCCCAGCAGATTGGTGGCCAAGACACGGGCAAGTCGGACCAACGTTTTTTGTCATCCCAGATCTCATATGGGCTTTGAATAACTTCGATTTTGTCACCAATACAAATTTTGAGCTTCTCTCCAAACCTCCTCCGGTCTTCAGATGTTAAAGTGCTTATATATTGTGGATTTCGCCCGCTAACTCTCTTGAAAATGCTCGTCGCGTCTTTACTGCCCGCAATACTGTTTGTTTTGTTGCCACACAACCACTCGCGCATGCGTACAAAGATGTCAACAAAGATCCTCCTATACTGTCTGTCACTCTGTCACGCACGTTTTATGGTTATTTCAGACATAACCGACTGTTTACGAATATACTGACCATGACCGGAATTTTTACACAATTTTGCGTGTTTTTTCCCCCGTTAAAGCAATATAATCCGCGAAATAGAACATTTGTTACTCGCGAGCTGTTTGTGAGGCGGCTTTACTGTATGCACGCAGAGTAAACATCTCTCAGAGAGCGCGCGAGAGTACTGAATAGTTTAAAATCGCAAATGTTTAAACTGATAAGACTTAAAAAGAAGTGAAAATGATAAACTTTAGTTACGATGCAAGTGACAAAAGACAATTCCGTCATGTCCTGACTGCTAAACACAAGAGTGTGGTATTGACGCTTGACTTGTGCAACCCATTTTGAAAGCGAGAGAGAGAGAAGACGCGGCACCGCTGAAAACTCACGCGGTTGGTAAAATCAATATTTGCGGGGGAATTTCCCGCATTATAAGTGGTAGACCTGCGGGAACTATTAAAATACTATTGAAGTAGCTCCTTTTTAGGTACTAAATCGTCATTGGAGGCTGACTTGCTGCTCTCACGCTCAGACAGGTGTTGTAACTGTACGTGCTAGGGAACGTAATGCGCCATCCGTCATTGCGTCGCTATATCAGTGATTTCGCGATATGACACTTTTTTATCATGTAAAAATGTATACCGGTATTATCGTGGACGGTATGATATGGCACACCCCTACACCCAGTGCAACAGGCTAATTCAAGTGTTTTCATGCTAAGAATAACATTGTCATTACACTAATTGTTGTTTGCTTTTTAAATATATTATCCAAATGTAAATCAGCTGGCAAACAAGAAGACATTCAAAATTCACAGTTTTGAAATAGTTCATGCTAACATGCTAACAATGGGAATTTGCATTTATCACGGCCTCCAGAGGTTATACCTCTTGAGGACAGGGTGGCGTTTGCCTGGAAGACCCATCCTCTGTTAGCAAGATATCTCTAAACTATTAAAAACTTTATTACCTTTTGGTTTTACTTCTTTGAGGATGAGTCTCAGTCACTGTAAAAATGTTGGCTAGTAGAAGCTGATTTAGCCGGTTGATAACAGACCCACTACAGAGCGTCCAGTGAGAGACTTTTACCAGATATGATCAGGTATTGGGGAATAACCCATTTATTGTCACCATAACTCAGTACACTGAATACATTTGACTGTGCAAGTGTGTGTGGTTTTCTATAAATAAAGATATAAGAAAAATAGATAAGTACAAATAACAGTAGTCACAATAAACATAGTAACAGTAATCTCCACAATGAATATTAAATTACAATGATTAATACAGTACAATAGGGACAAATTTGCCATTATATGGAAAACCGCACTGCTAGAAATGATTAATACTGAGCGGTTGAAACTCGACACCTTTGCGCTGTCCAGACATTAGTGCGCATGCGCCCAAAAAGTGCTTTAGCTCTAGAAGTGAGCGATATATATATATTAAATAGACCATATAATGACTAAAAGGCACATAGATTATGTCTTCTAAATATAACAATGAAATACATGAGGAAAGTGTAAATATACACACAGACATCTTTACGAGTTAGTTCGTATTGTCACTCGCATACATTAACTTTTACACATGCTTTTCTAGACACTAAAAAAGACACTTTACAGTGAGACATTTCAAATGATACCAAACATGAACAGTGTTGTACGATCCCAGCAGGGGGCGATCCCAGGATTTTATAAATGGGGGGGCACAGGGGGGACCAAGAACCAGTCGTTTGTTGTTGTTTTTTTCAATACCTTTTGGTGGCCTTCTATTCTTCTCAGTGAGCAAGAATGAGAGTCCCTCCTTATTGTTATTGTAAATGTTTTCATGCAGTCATGGTGTTGTTTTACTTGTGTTTTCCTCTCAGGGTTGTGTTTGCAGTGGGAAATCAGGATGTGACTGTCAAGGAATTAAAGGACAAAAGGTAACAGAACCTGTAAACATACATACAATCATATCCACACAACAGATGACAATGTAATATTATGTCACAAAACATATTGCTAAGCGATTGCCATTATTTTTATAGTGTGTTCAAAACATCAGCAGAGCTAGTGAGAAATGATCTGGAGTTCATCAAGTTTAACATCCAAGGATGTTCATATTTATACTGAATGTAAATGCTGCCCCCTTCTGGTTTCTTATTTACTCTCCTTATTGGTGCTGAAGCTTCCGTATTTGCCACTTAAAGGGATAGTTCACCCAAAAATGAAAATTCTGTCATTACTTTATCACCCTTAAGTTGTTCCAAACCTGAATGACTTTCTTTCTTCTGTTGAACACAAAATAAAATATTCTGAAGATTGTTTATAGCTAGACAGTTGACGGCACACTGACTTTCAAATTAGGAAAAAATAAAATTCAACTGAGAATAAATACTGGTTTAGAAAATATTAAGCACGATTTCCAAAATTTTGTGCAATGCCACGTGCTCTAATAAGATGTTATTACATTTTTGTATTTTGCATGGATTAGACAACACAGTTCTGTTCCAATAAATAAAAAATCACACAGACATTATTTAGTAGGGATGCACCATCGGGTATCGGGCCGATACGGAGCTCATGTACTCGTACTCGTAAAAATGCCCCGATACCAACAACCGATACCAGGCAGCCTGTATGGCAAGCCGTTTTAGCTTAAATTGTACCCAGCGTTACTCGTCGTAATTGCATTTTTACTAGTAAGAATTCAATTAGAGAGCTCAGCAATTCAATTCTTACTAGTAGCAATTACAATTAGAGAGCTCTACAAATGAATTTTTACTAGTCATATGTCTCCATTGACTTCCATTCATTTTTAATTACGGAGCTCTACAATTGAATTGTTACTAGTAAGAATGCAATTGCAGAGCTCTTTAATTCAGTTCTTACTTCTGCAATTATACATATCTTTAATTCGTTTTTTTACTAGTAAAAATTTAATTAGAGAGCTCTCTAATTGGAATTGTTACTAATAATATTTGAATTGTAGAGCTCTCTAATTGCAATTCTTACTAGTAACAATTCAATTGTAGAGCTCTGTAATTAAAAATTAATGGAAGTCAATGGATTAACGTTAACTGACCAGAAAGAGAGAGAGAGAGAGAGAGAGAGAGAGAGAGAGAGAGAGAGAGAGAGAGAGAGCACTTCTGTTGAATGCTCTTGATTGCTGATCGTTCACTCAGCACGTGTTATTTGGATTAAAACTAAATCGTATATGTAAGTAAAACATGAACTGTTACCTTATTTATGTTTAACGAGTGGTTGCCTACATTATTACAGGACATTTGCAGGTCAAGAAGTTACATGAACTTCAAACATCCAAAGCGCACGCCCCGAAACCCATCGCCTCAGACAGCGCGCGATACTGAAGTCTCTCACGTCTTGCGCGTGTACGGATGAATTCACTTTCCACTCTTGGCGAGTATCCTAGTAAACAAAGTGTGTTATATCTCAAGTGAACGTAGACAGAATAATTCAAATGCGGTCCGTGCGTTCAGTCTTAAAGGTGCAGCAGTTTAATAAATCTGCTGCTGTTTTAATATTAATCAAACAAAGGACAAATAAATTACTCACTGCTCTTGACTAAACAGGCTACCTATTTCAACTTTACAAAAAGATCCATCTATATTTAATTTATACAGTAATGAATATGCAGTGCATTAAATATATATTTGATGAACAAATTATGTTTAAAATTAATAAACAACTAAAATGATTGATATTCTTTTGGTTTCTCTACCGTTACATTTAAAAATTGCAAATGCATGAATTAAAAAATTAATTGAAAATTAAAAATACAGGTATCGGTTA
This sequence comes from Leuciscus leuciscus, assembly GCF_965113295.1. Lineage (NCBI taxonomy): Eukaryota > Metazoa > Chordata > Actinopteri > Cypriniformes > Leuciscidae > Leuciscus > Leuciscus leuciscus. The sequence goes on from NC_138736.1 coordinate 39,574,407, forward strand.
CGGTATCGGTATCGGCAAGTACCAAAAATGAAAGTATCGGTAGCCTATCGGAAAAAGTGGTATCGGTGCATCCCTATTATTTAGTAATTTACTTTTTACATTACTTTATTTTCAACACAAAAATGAAATGTTCTGCTCTGCCTCAGCTGTATTCTGCGTTTTTTGTACTGGCTACCGAATAGTCTGATAAACTCATCCATGTCCAGGGACTTGGCTCTCCATGACTCTACACTGATCTCTCCCAGGCCGCTCATCAGACATGTACATACCATAAACACCGACGACCGTAATCCCAGCCACCAGAACCAGCAGAGCTCCACACACACACACAATAACCCAGATCTCTACAGCTGGAAGGAGGAAGGAGGGAAGAGAACAGTTTTTCTTCTTAAATGTTTTTATTTTTATTCTATTAAACTCACTGCTTAAAGATTGTGTAAATCTCTCAATGCCTCCTGTTTTACTTACTATGTTGTTCATCAGTTTTGTCATCATCTGCATCCAGTGTTTCCGTTGAGTCAGTACCAGATTCTGTAGAGGAGAATCAGCATCAATTTTCTGTTCAAATCCTGATTTAAAAAAATAAGCTCAAAGGGGCGGAAAATTTCCGGTAAATTTCCATGGGAAGTTAAGCTGGGGAGTTTTGGAAATATTCATTACCACGGCAACCGCTTGCGCGTCCACTCTAAAAGTAACTGTACACATAAGAGATGGATAGATACATTATTTAAGGTTATTTTCTATTCGTTAGAATATTGATATATGAACTTGTTGTCAAGTAAGCCCCGTTGCGAGCAAGAGCAAAGGCTCTCTAAACTTTCAGTGTGCTGCACTGCTCTAGTTGACTTCTGCGCCTTCCCCCCCCCCCGGAAATATCACGTTAATTTTGAAAACGTAATTCCTTTTGTGGATCCTCTTGGTCTTTCTTCATGTTTCTTTGACAAATATCAGTGTCTCAGTATCACGCATGCTGCACGTGAGTTAACCACGCCTACTTATTTACATGTCACGGTATACACGGAATAAAAAAATCTGTTACGGTTGTCATTTTCTTCCGCGGTAACGATATATACCGTCATACCGTTCAGCCCTACTTATGTGGTAAATAGTTATGCTAGCTTATTTAGCATCTAACTTATCAGCTTGCTATCTACTAGATGAATACATTTGTATGTGATATTTGCAATTTAAACATTTAATCAATATATTTCCCCATAATATCATCAAAACTTACTTCACTTTGTTTAGTCCACAGGCTCAAATGTGTGCCTTCAATAGTCTTGTGCTTTGGGCTTCTGTACATGTGATGGAGGCATGCACAGTGCCAGTAGGGGGTGTGGTCTCATAGCCATGCAGTAAGCAGTGTGCTATGTGCATGTGATTGAGGAATGACATGGATATTCAAGTGTATTTTAATGGCATCTGTTTGTTTTAGTCAAGATTATGCTAAAATATACTTTCCTCAACTATATTTAAAGGAGAACTCCGGTCAATTTTAACATTGAGCTCATTTTTTTGTTCATTTGGAGTGCTGTCAATACAGAGAACAACGACAAAAATCGGTGTTGTGTCATTACAAGTGCACAGGTCATGTGAGTGATTCCTTCAGAGTGAACACGAGTGAATCTGACTGCAGTAGATGTGAAAGATATGAATAAAAATGATGTTATTTAAGCCAGCGCAAATACCTGTGTTTACATCCTGTTTTCGGTTGAAGTCCAAAGTAGTCGATTGCCGAGTTCACGCGCGTGATCATAGGTACTAAACCTATGCGCGTGAACTCGGCAATCTATAACATAATTTTTATCCATATCTTTCACATCTACTGCAGTCAGATTCACTCGTGTTCACTCTGAAGCAGAGGCGGACAGAGTACACAGCTTCATTACTTGAGTAAAAGTACAGATACCCCTTGCTAAATTTTACTCAAGTACAAGTAAAAGTACTACAGTCAGATGTCTACTTAAGTAAAAGTACTGAAGTACTTGTTTTTAAAAGTACTTGAGTATCAAGAGTACATGAGTATACATTTTCTAAATATTGCATTACTACTGCCACAGTGCTTACATTGGTAAACACAGCAAACACTTGAAGCGAAAACTATCATTGGGCCCTATTTTAATGATCTGAAACGCAAGTGTCAAGCACGAAACGCAAGTAACTTTGTGGGCGGGTCTTGGGCGCTGTTGCTATTATATCGGCGGGATAAATGACTCTTGCGCCCGACGCAAATCTAAAATGGGTTGGTCTGAAGTAGCTTCATTACTCATAGGTGTGGTTTGGGTGTAACGTGAAATAAACCAATCAGAGCATCATCTCACATTCCCTTTAAGAGCAGGCGCGCTTGTTCCATGGCGGATTGCTATTATAACGGCGGATTTGCCAGACCCACCCCAGGAGCGGTTCACAGCCGAGGAGACCGACGTTCTCGTCAGGGCCGTAAAAGACAGAGAAGTGACATTGGGGATGGAGAAACACACCCAAATAAGCTTCGGTTAAACAGGCGTATAATAATTTGGGCAAATGTGTAAGCTATATGCTTTTATAATAATCTATCTATCTATCTATCTATAAAGTGTAAAGTGTATTTTCTAGTTTACCGACGTGTGTCTGTGGAGGAAAAAGTCAGCTGTGCGCGGGTGAGAAATAGGAATGATACATACGTCGGTGTACAAAGTCAATTGCGCTGGGTGCAAGATAGGGCCCATTAACTTGTTCAGAAAATGTAAATAGTCTGGCGAGGTGGGGCCACGGGTTGGCACATTCCCGGGATGGACCTGCTGCCTCTTCATCCCTTGTTTCGTCTCTTATCTAAATCTGACCATGGAGTTGACTTTGGCGGAAAGCTGAAGGTGATTGCTGATAGGCTGTCCCAATCAGTGGCGTCTGCGCAATCCAATCACGTTTGAGAGGGAAACAACAAATTGAGGATTTCTGAGATTTTTCTTTTTTCCTTTTTTTTTTTTTTTAGAAGAAGTAACGGGTACTCACGGTTATGGATAGAAATGTAATGGAGTAAAGAGTACAATATTTGCCTCTCAAATGTACTTGAGTAAAGTCATGAGTACTCCCCAAAAATGATACTCAAGTAAAGTACAGATCCCTCAAAATTGTACTTAAGTACTGTACTCAAGTAAATGTACTCCGTTACTGTCCGGCTCTGCTCTGAAGGAATCACTCACATGACCTGTGCACTTGTAATGACACATCAAGGATGTTAAGAGGCTAAAAGCAGGTTTAAACATTGCCCCATTGAAGTCAACAGGGTGCAAATTTTAAAAATAGAATAACTCGGTGTAGGCAACACCGATTTTTGTCGTTGTTCTCTGTATTGACAGCACTCCAAATGTACAAAAAAATGAGCTCAATGTTAAAATTGACCGGAGTTCTCCTTTAAGTTCCCTATTTTTCCCGTTTATTCCCATAAATTCCTGTTAATTCCCTTAAATTCACATTAATTCCCATGGAAAGTTTCCATCTTTGAAAATTCCCAGAATTCTGCAACCCTAACTCCTCATCCACTGATTTTCTCTCACCTGGGACTGAGACTGAGACTGTGATCAAGGTTTCTCCTTCATAATCCAGAACTCTGTATGTTCCCGTGTAAGTGGCTTTAAACTCTTTAATGATCAGAGTCTTGTCTCTGTCGGTCAGTGGATCAGTCGTGCGATCTTTCCTCCACACCTCTGTCCAGCCTGAGCTTCTTCTGTTCTGATACTCCACTTTACCAGCGATGGTCAACTCAACACCCAACTTCACATCCTCTCCTTCCTCCACAGAGATCTCATCTGAGGAGGAACACAGACATTACTGATTATTATAATGTGTCAATCAGTCAAGGCCATAATAACACATTTAGGATTAAAGGAACCAAATGTAATAATTTAAAAACCAGCCACTGAAAATCCTACAATGGAATCATCTAATCTGAATATTGGATAATTGTTCATTTGTTACATTTAATGGTTTTGCTGATCACAGGCCAAACACAACAGTAATTTTATTAAACTGTTAACATTTTCAGGAAATCATGAAAGCACACGCTGATGGTTTGATCAGTTTTGACTTTACCATGAATATGAAGATAATATTCCCTGGTCTGTGGCTCCGGCTCTGTCTGATTATCACTGTAATAGACTATTAAAGTGTATTTCCCAGCGTCCCTGAATCTCAGATCCTCGATGATGATGTCACATGATCCTTCTTTAAACACTCGTTTATCTACACTCTTACATTCCTCTTTCAGACAAGCAAAGATGTTTTCTGACCATTTGTTAAGTAAAACAAGAGAAATGTCTCTGTCCTCAGATTCACACGACAGGGTGACGTTTTCTCCTGTTTTCCCCGTCACAGATATATGATTGTTTCCTTCAGCTGGGGATTCTGCAAACACAGATCATAGAATCAAATTAATTCAATACAAAGAATCAATACTGAAAAACACATTTACTCTTTCTCTATATTCTCCGCAGTATAGAGAAGTAGTCATGGTGTGTGATGATGTAATATAGTCTACTGAATTTATGAGCAAAAATGATACTGACCACTATATATGATAAAGCAAAACAGCAGGAGATTCAAGCATCTGAACCTGAAGAGAAACAGAAGAGCTGGTTTATGTCACAGATACAGGCTAATACATCACAAAAACATACAGGGATAAAACGCTTTCCTGAGCGGTAAAATATGACTAAACATTGACTGATTTAGTCTGAACATTTAACAAATGTCGATCTTACATGATAAAAATGACTAATAAGAAACATCAAACTATAATCTGAATCTTTATGTAATAGATCTCAAAGAAACAACCGGCTTTAGAAATTTGGTGATAATCTAACAATGGTATTAATAACCCCAATAATAAAAACCATCATCATAATTGTTATGTCTGCATCAATATGCTATAATAACATATGCTACATAAACATACACGGGTGGAACCGGAGACATGACTGCACTGTTTTGACTGCTTTATTCGGCACAACAGCAACAGCAACACCGCGGGGCTGCCCTCTAGTGGCGTGTCTTGAGATCACGGGTGTGGCCAATCAGTGCCAGAGTTTAATTGCCAAAAATAAAAAAAATCTCGCTAATTTTATTTAAATATAGCCAAAATCATGGCCAAAATAGCTCCTTGTCGCAAAAATCGCAAAAATTTACGACAAAATCCCATTGGCAACACTGCGCGACACACAGGCTGCAGTAACGCGCCGTGACCACCAGATGGACATGTCATGATTTCTATTCTTTGATGAAGAAAATCAGGAACTGATTTAATTTAGCTTAATTCTCGCCATAACTAGGCATATCATCATGATGCAGTCAATCAGGAAACATGTGAAACCATATTGTGTTGTTCTAAACGCATGAAGGACATCACTGAACATAGTTATGAAAGAGTTTTAGCATTGGTAATGATCAGGTTTCCTTCCAGAAAATGCACAAACATGTATTATTATTATTATTTCTTAGTTTTAATGCTGTTTATTTGATCAGAACTCTCAACAATACATTTAACTTTGAAGACATGTTATTTAATCAAGGTGTATGTGCTATTATGACATTTAAATTGTATCCTAAACTCCGCTTATATTATGTTTTCTCCAATCTGAACTCTTAACCGATCAGAAGATCCTCGTACTGACAAATCTGGAGAGACACTGATAAAAACCCATCCTTTTTAACTTGATAGCTATTTAAGGTTATGTTAATTTCATGAATGTTTGAAATAGAATTTATATACCTGTATGTGATTTGCATAATCCAAAAAGAAAACACACAGAAGAAGAAAATGACTTGCTCCATTGTGTCTGTCGTTTGTAAAGGTGTCCATCAAACTAAGGTTTTAGTCCCTATAGATATGAACACACTTAATTAAGGTATATTATATCTAACCAGAGGTCACGACCATTACAATAGAAATGAAATGACAAACTTAACTTCTTCTAATGGTAACTTTGCATAATCGTGATGTGGTTTCCCACATACACTTAGTTAGAATAATACAATAATTAGAGGTTGATGCTCACTCTATATAGATTGATCTAACAACACAAACCCATTATTATCCTCTACAGCCTCACACTGTTGAACAAGTCCTGTTCCTTAATACAAATCTTTCATTTCTTAAATTACCCACAAAATAAAATGTTCACAAGCACTTCACCATTCCACAATAACTTTCTTTTATTTTGATTATATATGCCTACATGAGCCTTGCCTATGAACTCAAAAAATGGATAGGGTCTCCTGGGACAGAAAGGCAGCTTTTCCACCTTTCGACCACAAGATGTCATTATAGTGTGAAACGTGTTGACAAGCTTCGAGTAATGAACCATTGTGCGATACAGTCGAGCGGGAAAGCCCATTTCACCATCACTACACACATCAGCTCCGACTGTCTGTCTCTATATATGCTCTCAGCGCCCGAATGTCTAAACAGCAGAAAGTGAAATTACTTGTGTTTGCATTTTTTGTATATTTTGGTATTAAACCCTGACAAAAATCTCCAAAAACCTTCCTTTAGGGACGTCCTCATTTGTAAACCTGGTATTAAAAGAGTTATTAAAGGTTATTTTGTGTGTATGAGTGTGTGAGTGGCTGAATTGTTGCCAGTGGTACAGATGGACTATGTTTAATTGAATGTTTAATTGAACTATTTCCAAATCTGTCGCTGCTTGTTCAACTGTCCATCCAGAGCTTTTCTCCAGCTGGACATCCAGTGTTTTCTGTGTTGATGATCCTGATCCTGATTCTGGTCTTGTAAATGAACTCAATATCTCAGCGATCGCTGTGTTCTTCTCAATGCTAGTGCATTTCTCACACTTTTACAGATCTCTCTATGACAGAAATAGTAGGAGTAACATCATGCTAGTGCGCTTCTGTAGAACTGAGCTGGACGATATAGTGGCTATATTTATTAATTAACTAAATTAATAACTTTTTTTTTACAACAGAAATGAATCAACACTGAACTTACTTCAGATGGACTAGACATTCTTTTCTTCTAGAAACAAACTTTGTTGCATTCTTTTCCTGTTATCTCTGTAAATCTGCTTTAAAGGGTAACTATGCAGTTTTTTGAGCTTAACTCAGCAGCTTCGGAGTCACTGGAATAGTTATGACTTATTTCGGGTTGAATGGTGGCCGTCTCGAGAATCTGAACCGGACAAGAGTCCCACTCGGTCAGGCTTTCACTGTTAAAGTTGATTCCAGCGATTATCATGAGAAAAGTTGTCAATATCTCACATAATTATCAGGACATAAATAAACCTACACGTTGTAAATGGTGTAAACGAGCACAATTTCCAAACTATTATGATAAATTGCAATAATCATGTCTAACGACTTCATAACGGACAATGTTATGAAATAATTGCGACGTACATGTAACTTTATTGATGTTATCTGGCATTTTGTAATTACACTCAAAAAACACAAATGAAATCATACAGTATGCTAGGCTATAGGCTATTTACTTGTGATTTAGCTGCAATCATGTACAAACGTTATAAGCCATCAAACGCTGTAGGCTACTTTATTATTATAAAGTAATAAAGTGGTATTTGGGTTAGGGTTAGTGGTATTTACGACAGTAATGTTAAAGGGGAACTCTGCAACTTTTTCAACTTAATAAATCCGTTTAGTAATCATTTGGATGGTTAAATAATCTGTTCTGGTGAGAATGGTGACTTCCCACGCTCCCCCCAGCGTTCCCAAGCGGAAGACCAACCTTGCAACATAGGGACTAACGTCCCAGTAAGTTGTTAATAGGAAGTCTTGTGAGAAGCGAGAACGAGCGAGAAACATGACCTGATTTACGGCAATTCGACATAAACACACACGCCCCCCTCAATACTAGCTAGAAGAACAAGCGACGATGGATCATTCTTCACATGTTCCAGTGAAAAGACAAAAGAGACGGTTCTCGCGGAGGAGGTGAGGGAGAAGAAGAAAGCTGTTGACCGAGCGAGGGACCGCACAAGAGTAAACATTGGTCGTGTGTTCACGGAATGGCGAGATGAATCATGCAAAACAGATGCTGACCTGGCGTTTCTGCTAATGCAATTGCAAGTACGTCTTTGTTTTATGTTTATTTCTTATTCTTGTTAGTGTTAATAAATGTGTTCAAACCATGACTGTCGGCGGTAGCTGCCTATAGCGATCAAACGCGTTTGTTTTGAGTAACGTTACGGTACATTGCTATCTGTTGCATTGGGTTTCTGCTATCTATGTGGCAAACTTGCCAGGCAACTATAGTCATATTTGCATTTTACGTTGGGCTACATCGCTACATAATAACCTAGGCTAATAACTCTGCCCTTACGAAAAAGAAGTTTATTCAAGTGTTCTATTAGTATACTTCTTTTAAACTAAAAATAAGAAAGTATACTTTCAGTCTACTTTTTATATACTTCTCAGAAATATACTTCAAATTGCACTTAAGTATACTTGACTTATACTGACAGAAAAGTCTAAGTATATTTGGCCTATACTTGTTGATCGAGATATACTTAAAAGTATAATTAAAGGGATAGTTCACCCCAAAATGAAAATTCTGTTATAATTTACTCACCCTCAAGTTGTTTCAAACCTGGATGAATTTCTTTTTTCTGCTGAACACAAAAGAAGATATTTTGAAAAATGTCGGTAACCAAACAGATCTCGGTCCCCATTGACTACCATAGTATATTTTTTTCCTACTATGGAAGTCAATGAGGACCGAGATCTGTTGATTACAAACATTCTTCCAAATATCTTCCTTTGTGTTCAGCACAACAAAGAAACTCATACAGGTTTGGAACAACTTGAGGGTGAGTAAATGATGACAGAATTTTCATTTTTGGGTGAACTATCCCTTTAATTGAACTTTTCCCCACCATTGACTGAATTTTCCAGCTATCCATGTTTTCACTGGTATACGGTAGGGGGCGCTATGACACATCTTCTAGTACAGAATCTCTGGATCAAAACACAGGAGAAGAAGAAGCTGAAACAAGTGATAGAAGATTGCTCACTCAAATGTAAAATAATGTAATATCAAACATTAAACAGCTTGTTAATCAAAACTGCTTAATGTTTCCAAATGAAATGAAGTGTAGGCCTAACCAATGAAGAGAAAACGACTGTGAAGCTTTGGGGGTGTTGGACTCGATCTACTCCACCTGTGTTTTGATCATCGTTCTGGATTTGATCAAGGCGTAGTCTTTGACAAAAATGTGATTTTCTCAACTATTTTGTTTAAAATGTTGCCTTTATGAAACTTACTGACATTCAAGTGTTGATAAAAAAGGATGCATGAAGCTAATAAAATGTTTTTAAAATTGAAGTAGAGTTAAAGGTATTTTTCAAGTATAAAAAATAACATTTGAACATAGTAGTATAGGCCTACTGCAACTGCAAAAATTGTATATAAATAGTAAACTATAAGTATAATGTTAAGTTCACTTAAAGAAAACTTGTAGAATAAAACTACTAAACTAGTAGTTTACTGATAGTACTCTAAAAGAGTAAAAATAATATATAAATGGTAAACTATAAGTATGATGTTAAGTTCACTTAAAGAAAACTTGTAGTATAAAACTACTAAACTAGTAGTTTACTGAGAGTATACTTCAAAGTTGCTACAAGTATTACAATAGTAAACTACTAGTATACTCATAAGTTAACTTGCAGTACAAATGAGAAACATAATTATGAACTAGTTGTGCACTTAAAGTTTACTACTGTTACACTTATAGTACACTTAAACATATACTTTTATATACTTCAAGTGGGCCAATTTAGTCCCAAGCGGTATTAAAATAGTACACTTACAAGTTTACTACTAGTACATATTGGCATTAGTATACTTACTACATAAAGTATACTTAAAAATATACTTGAACATTACTCAAGTATACTTCATAAAATTAACTTGAAGTATACTTTTTTTTCGTAAGGGACATAAATCATCAGAATGAAGAAAGAAAACAATAAAAACCTTTGAGGATGAGTAAACACTGAAAATATTCAGTTTTGGGTGAACTAGTTCTTTAAGCATTGGTTGGATGATTTATGATCTTACCAGGCTGTACATTAGTCTTGTCGTAGAGCAGCTGAGGTACTTGCTCCTTATCATGAGAATATATTTGTAGTGAGTACATTGCGTCCCTCTGGAAACAACCTGGCACTGAACAGCGTCCTCCATCATACAAACTGGAGAATGTGTCATCCAGAACTGGGACTGAATGATGTTCTACAAGAACATGAACGCTCTTGAGTTGCTTTAGCTCAGGTTCTCCATCACAAGACAGAGAACACTGGATACACGTCTGTGGCAGAGGAGCACAACCTGAGGATATAAACAATGAAATATTGATATGTTTTCTTAAAATAAATAGTGATATTAAAAACACTGCAGAAATGAAATACTCACTTGCACAGTAAACGATGCATGGCAGTAAAACCAGTGCTTTGGCCCTGAGGAGAACAGAAAAGGGCTGATTATGTGCTAGATCTGTACACTGAAGATGCCTAAATTTCAGCATGTGTAACTAATATATATCATCATCCTCCCCCCAGTTGATTTTTTTTTTTTAAGATTTTTGCCTTTTATTGGATAGGACAGTAGCTAGACAGGAAGTGAGGTAGGGGGGAGGAGGCGGACAGGATCAGGAAAGGTCCCGGGACTCGAACTCGGGTCAACAGAAGCGCATCAGCGCTACATGTCGACATACTTGCCCACGAGGCTATCGGCGCCGACCTCTCCCAGTTGATTGATTATATTAAGAATTGCAATTTTTTTTGTATTACAAGTTCTTAAAGGGATAGTTCACCCAAAAATGAAAATTAGCCCATGATTTACTCGCCCTCAAGTCATCCTAGTGTATATGACATTCTTCTTTCAGACGAATACAATCAGAGTTATATTGAAAAATGTCCTGGCTCTTCCAAGCTTTATAATAGCAGTGACCGGCTGTAAATTTATTTGATAACAATTTTTTGTGAGTAATTTTTTGATAACATTTTCATAAAAGTGCATCTATCCATCATAAAAGTGCATCTATTCATGATAAAAGTGCTTGATATGGCTCTGGGGGGTTAAGAAAGGCCTTCTGAAGTGAAGCAATGAGTTTGTGTAAGAAAAATGTATTGACGATGTATGATGTAGATGTAGGAGTAGCTTGATCTTTGAGCCTCTCACGGTTCAAACACACACAAACTCAAGCTCATCCCACATTTCTCTTATTTTAGTCAAGTCAAGTCAAGTCAAATGTTATTTCTATAGCACATTTAAAAACAACAGAGTTGCGCCAAAGTGCTGTACAGAGCTACAGTGTGCAAATAAAAAGCATTAGAATAGACAAGACAAAATACAATTATAGACACGATTACACCCAATATAATCCATTTAATAGATCATATAAAATCAATCAAAAGAGACTTAATTAAAAGCCAGAGAGAATAAATAAGTTTTAAGAGCCGATTTAAAACTGGATAATGACGGGGCAGACCTCACAGCGAAGGGCAAACTGTTCCAGAGTTTAGGTGCCGCAGCAGAGAAGGCATAGTTCTCCCAAAATAAAAATTACTGTGTGAATTTTTTTTACGTTTACAGAGTTTTAGTGTCAGTACATTAAACTACTATATAATGTTGAATATAATGTATAATAATGCACTGGGGGAATATTAGTGTGTCCTGATAATGCCAAATGTCTGATTTTAGCAGTAAAAAGTGGCTCACTTTATTTTAAATATATCTAGTCAGTGAAAGAGTTCAAGCATATTCATCTAAAATTATTCAGTATTTTCATCTTCAGAATCATGAATATTGTTATTCTGGTGTCTCTATTGTCCTGTGCTTTGGGTTTCCAGCACAAGTCCAAGCCTGTTCATTTACACACACAATGTAATATCAAATTTAGCATTTTAATCAACAGAACATTTTATCATGTCTAGTAGTGTCGCAATAATATCGTATCGTGAGTTCAGTATCGTGATGTGTATTGAATCGTGACATGAGGGTATCGTTACACTCCTAATATTTTTTATTAGCTTTAAAAAACGAATCCCAGTAATCTGACATGAAGCTCCTCTAGAGTCTCAGCAGCGTCTCAAACTGTGCTCAGATTCAGTCTGCAATCAAACTCACACATTTCTAATATTCTGCTCCATACTCATTTCATATCTCTAGACTCTTACTGTATGACGACTATTGACTCGTGTGTCTGTGTCTGTGTGTGTGTGTGTGTTTTTGTGTTTTAGGAGGCAAAGATGATCCTAAACCAACCGGATGACTTCAGAAGCTTCAGATGAGCAGGTTCAAGAGCCACAGAAGTTTGTTTGAGTCAGATTTCTCTGTGATGTCTCAGATTAAACAGAGAGAAACAAGAGCAGCTTCAGTCAAAGAGATTGATTTTCCTTCAGAAGGAGAGAAGCTCTTCAGAGAGAATCAGTCGCTGAAGCACCGGAGGCTTTTTCTGCTACTAGAGACAAACGAAGCTGTTTATCGCTCAAACCCAGAGCCGCTCGCGGAGCTACACACATCAGCGCGAGTTTAAACGCTCAAACCTTCAGAGGAAGCTGCTCACAACAACACAACACAACACAACAAAAACACAACGACACAAAAACAACACAAAAACAACACAACAGAACAACTGATGATTCTAATGGAACTTTGGAATTCTGGAACTGGAATTCAAAATTCTCTCTGGATTCTCACATCACATGCAGAGTGTTAAAGAGACACTGAGACAATCATCATCTTAACACACACATCAAAACACACACACACCTTAAATGGCACATGAGTAAATAATTAAGGAGGGAACTTAGGAACTGAGAGTCGAAATACACTTACTGTGCCCTTCAAACCTTGTGAAGATATGATACACACATTCACTGAATACTAGGGTTGGGAATCGGGATGCACTGAAATTTTGGCTAACGAAGATTTTCAGCCAAAACAGCCATTATCGTTTTTGGGCCGAAATCAGAGACCAGACACACATTAATCAGCGCTTCTCCGATGGCACGTTTGACTGAGTTCAGCGTCTATCAATGAATGAGAAATGAAGCCCATCTCATTTAAAGGGGTGTTTAATTATGATTTCACTTTTCTAACTTTAGTTAGTGTGTAATGTTGCTGTTTGAGCATAATCAACATCTGCAAAGTTACAACGCTACAAGTTCAAAGCAAAGGGAGATATTTGCTTTTAAAGAAATCGCTTTTTAAGGACTACAACAAACGGCTAGTAGAGACTACACAACATTCCTCCTGGGTTAGTGACATCACCAACCCTAGAATTTACATAAACCCCGCCCCCTGAACACGATTTATAGATTATCAAGACAGAATATGCTAATCAATGACTAGAAGATCGTTAACTCCACATCAGGTACATACATTTAAACATGAACAAAAAAAGTTTTCAGGACACAAGCTGTTGTAGCTCCGCCCCCCTGTGCCGGGAGCAGCAGCTCATTTGCATTTAAAGGGACAGACACAAAAACTGTGCATTTTTGCTCACCCTTAAAAAGTGACAATTTTAACATGTTATATAAAAATATCTGTGGGTGGGGTAGTTTGAGCTAAAACTTCACATACACACTCAGGGGACATCAATCAATGTTTCGACCAGTCATTATACAGTGTCACTTAACGATACATTTAACTCAAGAAAGCTATTCAATGTCCATAAACTCATTAAAATAACTCTAGTTAAACAGTTTATTGTTTATATTTAACCAACAAACTGTAAAAACTGCCTTATGTGCAATTTAAACTTTTGTGTTAACTGTTTGAGTGTTGATTATTAAATAAGTTAAATAAGTTATTGATTGTGGAATAATGAATTGATTGATAATTTTCGTTTTGGTTTTCGGCCCAGAATTTTCATTTCGGTGCATCCCTTCTGAATAATTTATAACTAAATAATTTATAAATAACATAAAACTCATATGCTCCTTAAATACCTGAAATATTTTTTGTTGGTATGAAACCAATTAGACTATAATGGAAAAAAGTATAAAAATCTTTATCTTCTAATGTCCATGTTTGAAACAGTATATGGAGTATATTATGGAGTTAAGCATTATAATCAGCTTGACTGTCTCATAGTGATGCACTCTCTGCTCAGATCCCCAAAACTGCTGAATAATACAACAAATTCATGAAGCACTCAGCAAAACACTCAGAAAAAAAAAAGAAAAAAAACTATAATAAATATAATGTAATAAATATTTATAATTTCACCAAATAATATGCACTGGATTATGCAGGGACAGAGTGTGCAGTTTTGAAAGAGAACAACAAACAAACAAACAAACAGAGTCGAGCTGAGCTGTCAATCACGAAGATCTCACCAGGGTCACATGATCTGAAATATATAAACACTGCGATGTGCAACGGGCTTTAGACTACAGTGTGTTCTGCCTTTAACTAACCATTTTATGAGTGTGTCCTAAAAGAGCTGCTGGGATTCAGACGTTTCTATAATGACGTAATTAATCTTTAGCTCATAGGTTAAATTCACCTGTTCTTTGATGAAACCTCAATTATGAGTTTCACTAGAGAAAAGTAAAGCGCTTTCAGGCTTATTCTATCACTGAGGACAAGCATGCAATAAATACTTCAGCAATCATACAAAAACAAGTGTGTCTTTTACATTGTGACCTGATTTACTTTACTAATCTACGGTTTGGACTGAATCCAGCACTCTGTGGATTACAGCCTGAAACGATGGAGGAAATCCATATGTGTGTGTGTGTGTGTGTTATCGAGGAGAACAGACCACAGCGGTGTTTCTAACAGAAACGTAATCAATACTGGTTAACTCTCTGTGTTTGTGTGTGTGTGTGTGTGTGTGTGTGTGGCGGAGCAGCGGGAGGAAAACAAACCACAGGATCGCACACTTTCTCCATCCGTCCACGTCTCGTTCTGATATCTCATACCCTGAAGTCTCCGGTTTGCAGAGACGGACTGAACGATGTTATTGCGAATATTATTGTTACTTGTTCATCACTGTGTCAGTGTTTTATTTGCTTCTTTGCACGAAGAACAACATAGTGACGAAACGCGTTTGTCCGCTCAGGGCCACTGTAGAAACATGACGGTGTAAGGCGACCCACGGTGTGTGTAGAGAGAAATGCTCATTCTAAGATACTAAAAACATAACGGTTCATTATGTAAGGTCTTTATACACCACTGAAAACATAGTTATGAATATGATATTGCATTTGTCAACAGATTCTCCTTAATATTACACACATAAAGGTCATTTTCCATTTTCCAGAACTGCAACCGTCTCCAGAAGTGCAAGATATCAGGATCTCTTCTGGAGACTCCATCGGTTACAGTTCTGGAAAGTGGAGGCGCTGGAGACTAAAAGGGTCCCTGATGGTTTCACACTTAATTCTTCACCTTTATTCTTAATTCTTTTGCAGTTAACATGTGTCTTGTCTTCTCCACCTGTGTTTGTCTGACCCAAGGGTCATGCCTTAACAGTCATTTCTAGTATTGCATTAGTATTGCATCCTTCTTCTCATGGGCATTTAATCATTTTTAAAGAGTTAAATCTCTTTTTTGGCTTTGTTTTTTTATCTGTAAAAGAAAACGTGCCTAATAATTATCCACACCTGAATAGCCTATAAGGCGTTTTTCATTTCCAGCCTTCATGAACAATTATATATCACTTATAAATGATTAAATACAAAATTAATAGTAGTTATTAAGATTAATGTGGTTGGAATTGGTCAAATGTGCCTGGGAAAAAATATGATCAGCTCATGCTGTCTAAGTAGTCAGCTCACAGATGTTATCTATGTAGTCAGCTCACAGATACTGTCTAAGTATTCAGCTCACAGATGTTATCTATGTAGTCAGCTCACAGATGTTATCTATGTAGTCAGCTCACAGATGTTATCTATGTAGTCAGCTCACAGATGTTATCTATGTAGTCAGCTCACAGATGTTGTCTAAGTAGTCAGCTCACAGATGTTATCTATGTAGTCAGCTCACAGATACTGTCTAAGTATTCAGCTCACAGATGTTATCTATGTAGTCAGCTCACAGATACTGTCTAAGTATTCAGCTCAGATGGCGTTATCTAAGTAGTCAGCTCACAGATGCTGTCTATGTAGTCAGCTCACAGATGCTGTCTATGTAGTCAGCTCACAGATGCTGTCAAAGTATTCAGCTCAGACGGCGTTGTCTATGTAGTCAGCTCACAGATGCTGTCTAAGTAGTCAGCTCACAGATGCTGTCTATGTAGTCATCTGACAGATGCTGTCTATGTAGTCAGCTCACAGATGCTGTCTAAGTATTCAGCTCAGACGGCGTTGTCTATGTAGTCAGCTCACAGATGCTGTCTATGTAGTCAGCTCACAGATGCTGTCTAAGTATTCAGCTCACAGATGCTGTCTAAGTATTCAGCTCAGACAGCGTTGTCTATGTAGTCAGCTCACAGATGCTGTCTATGTAGTCAGCTCACAGATGTTGTCTATGTAGTCAGCTCACAGATGCTGTCTATGTAGTCAGCTCACAGATGCTGTCTAAGTATTCAGCTCAGACGGCGTTGTCTATGTAGTCAGCTCACAGATGCTGTCTATGTAGTCAGCTCACAGATGCTGTCTATGTAGTCAGCTCACAGATGCTGTCTAAATATTCAGCTCAGACGGCGTTGTCTATGTAGTCAGCTCACAGATGCTGTCTATGTAGTCAGCTCACAGATGCTGTCTAAGTAGTCAGCTCACAGATGCTGTCTATGTAGTCATCTGACAGATGCTGTCTATGTAGTCAGCTCACAGATGCTGTCTAAGTATTCAGCTCAGACGGCGTTGTCTATGTAGTCAGCTCACAGATGCTGTCTATGTAGTCAGCTCACAGATGCTGTCTAAGTATTCAGCTCAGACGGCGTTGTCTATGTAGTCAGCTCACAGATGCTGTCTTTGTAGTCAGCTCACAGATGCTGTCTAAGTATTCAGCTCACAGATGCTGTCTATGTAGTCAGCTCACAGATGCTGTCTAAGTATTCAGCTCAGACGGCGTTGTCTATGTAGTCAGCTCACAGATGCTGTCTATGTAGTCAGCTCACAGATGCTGTCTAAGTATTCAGCTCAGACGGCGTTGTCTATGTAGTCAGCTCACAGATGCTGTCTATGTAGTCAGCTCACAGATGCTGTCTAAGTAGTCAGCTCACAGATGCTGTCTATGTAGTCAGCTCACAGATGCTGTCTATGTAGTCAGCTCACAGATGCTGTCTATGTAGTCATCTGACAGATGCTGTCTAAGTAGTCAGCTCACAGATGCTGTCTATGTAGTCAGCTCACAGATGCTGTCTATGTAGTCAGCAGCTCAAAGATACAACAGCTACAACAGATCAAACACAAGATGACTTTCACAGTTATCGAGAGTTTGAAGAGTGGGTTTGAAGTAAAGAGCGCGCTAATATCTGACAGGACGGAATAAAGTTCCTCACCACGGATCAAACTCATGAATGAGGCTCTCGAAGCGGATCACGGCGAACAGTCTGGAGCTGAATCCACACACACACGCCAGGAGAAGGATGGAGAAAGACAGCAGAGACTGACATCCAGCCGATAATCCGCCTTTTCCTTCACCTCCACCACCCGCGGTCCTGGAGCGGCTGATCCCCGGCGGAGAGCCGCCGGTACCGGCTGACGATCTGCGATGAAGCTCCGTCATATTCGGGAAGGATGAGAGTCTGTTTATTCCCTGATATAAACAAATCAACGGTTCGACCGAGGGATCTCACGTCATTGTCAACCGTCGGTTCGGATCCGCGTCAGTAGCCGCGTTTCCACTGTCGGGCCAGGGCCGGGCCGTGCTAGTGCGTGCCAGGGCCAGTCGCGTTTCCACTGTCACTTCCGGGGCTTGATCGGGGCTTACTCAGGGCCAACGGCCAGGATTTCTGGCCCGTCGAATACCTTGGGCCAGAGCGGGCCAGCTCGGGCTAGAGGAGTGGTTACGAACAGAGGCGGAGTTCACCTGAGTCGGGAGACGGCAGCGCCGGATGATTCTGCCATTAAAGACTTTTAAAATAATTTAACTCGCGTTCATGTTTGAATGCCTTGTGTTTGTGATGCAAAAGACTATGCGCGCTAACCGTTACCATAGTAAACATAGTAAACGCTTGAAGATACGCATAGTAAAAAAACATACGCTTGAAGAAATCCGACCAATCATAAAGGACTTCGCTGAACTTAGTCCTAATTTGTAAGTCGCTTTGGATAAGGGCGTCTGCTAAATGACTAAATGTAACTGTAAATGTAAATAAAGGCTATCACAGTCATGTTTTTATTTTATCTGTCAGTAGCCCACGTCTCGTCTCTTTATACCGGACTATCATAAAATAAAGCAACTTTTTTTTCGGGAGCTTCCTCTGTGCAGAAACGAGGACGTTATAAAATACATCGTTGCTGAACTTGCTAAGCTAAGCATTCAGTGAACAACGCTTCAAGTTCGGGAAAAAATTAAAAAGTTGTGGGCGCAGTACAAGGCGATTAAAACGCACAATGGACAAAGCGGTGCCCAGAGAAGGAACTTTCCATGGTTCGACTTGATGGACGGTGTGCTGGGTCACCGTCCCTCTGTTAGTGGAGAGACAAGTCGGGACACTATGGCAGCCGCGGACGGTGAGTTAATACATGCTATCTTCTTAAAATCTAAGTTTTCTAACTTCCTGCCTGAATGAACATCATAATTCCCGCTGAAATGGGTGAGGTTGTATGACGTTTGATCCAGGAAGGCGTGTTAAGGGCGGGGTTTAGGGCAGCGCTGCAGGGCTAATGGCCCGGCAGTGGAAACGCAAGCCCGGTGCTTGAGGCCCGAGGCCACTGGCCCGGCTCGGCTCGCTGTTAGCCCTAGCCCGGCCCTGGCCCGACAGTGGAAACGCGGCTATTGTTCTCTACAGGTTGAGTGATTGTGGTGTTACAGATGAAGGTTGTGCTGCTCTAACTTCAGCTCTGAGATCAAACCCCTCACACCTGAGAGAACTGGATCTGACTGGAAATAAAGTAGGAGATTCTGGAGTCAAGCTGCTCTCTGATCTACTGCAGGATCCTCACTGTAAACTGGAAATACTGAGGTAAGATTTTATAAAAGTCTCACTGTCATCTGTTTTTCTCCTGTGGTGAATAATCAATGATATACAAAAATAATATATACAAAAAAGTTTACCATCAAGTAACTGAAAAGGATGTTTAATCTTCATTAGATTCTTTCCAAAGCTTCTGAAGTCATTTTCCTTTTGATAGTTTTACAAGTCAAAAACATGACTGTATGTCGTGAAGAGGTGACAACTGCTTTCATATATAAATCTGTTGAGGAGAAATTCCTATATATCATTTATATCAGTGTTTCTTGAACTGAGAGACTGAAGAGTGTCATTGTTCTCTACAGGTTGAGGAATTGTGGTGTTACAGATGAAAGTTGTGCTGCTCTGACTTCAGCTCTGAGATCAAACCCCTCACACCTGAGAAAACTGTATCTGTCAAGGAATAAAGTAGGAGATTCTGGAGTCAAGCTGCTCTCTTATCTACTGCAGGATCCTCACTGTAAACTGGAGATTCTGAGGTAAGATTGTATAAAATGTCTCATATGGTAAATAATGATTGTGTTACAGATCTGCCAGGCTCTCACACCAGCCAATCACAGTGCACTCCCTAATTCTAAATCCCCTAGTTCTAATCACACACATCTGCACCTCATAATCACCCTCATTCCTGTGTCATGACAGAATACTGGAAACAATTGCAGGTGAACAATATTTATTGGAACTCAAACACAGAATAAGACAATTCAGGAATGAAAGTTCCTCTCAGGGTGCGGTCGCGATCTCGCGAACAGGAAACAGCTCCGGACGGTCCACACAGGGGGAAACGCTCAGACTCGGACACACAGGGACTTCGATGGTCTAGTGCTCGGTGCTGAGTGCTGGTGCTCGGTGATCTGTGCTCGGGTGCGGTGAACAACAGAGATCCACTGAAGACACGACAACCCGGAAGACGACACGAACATTCACGCAGGAACAGCAAACAACGGATGGACACTGGAATGGAGAGATGAGTGAGTATAAATAGGGAACGGTAATGTGAATCAGCTGAGGTGGGGAATGAGATGATTGCGAACAGCTGGAGCACTGAACAAACACGTGAGCGGGACAACGCCCACTCCCGCAAACTCACAGACATGTAAACAACAATGACACGAGACACAGAGGAAACAATGAATTCACAACCGTGACAGTACCCCCTCTCCTAGGAATGCCTCACGGCATTCCCAGAACTCCTTACCTGTCGATTGTAATCATCGATAAGGGAGTGATCCAGGATGTCACGAGCAGGAACCCAACTTCTCTCCTCCGGACCGTAACCTTCCCAATCCACCAAGTACTGAAATCCGCGTCCCCTCCGCCTGGAATCCAGGATACGACGAACCGAATAGGATGGTTCCCCATCTACGAGTCGCGGCGGGGGGGGAACCGGGGCTGGCGGATTAATGCGTGCAAAAAAGACGGGCTTAATTTTAGACACATGGAAAACGGGATGAATCCTCCTGTACACTGGAGGAAGATTGAGGCGGACTGTCACTGGACTAATGATCTTAGTGACAGAAAACGGGCCAATGAATTTGGGTGCCAGTTTATTGGAAACGGAGCGGAATGTCCTTAGTAGAAAGCCACACTTTGGAACCGACGACGTATACGGGAGGTCTTGACCGGTGGCGATCGGCCTTGGCCTTGGTG
The DNA here is from genome assembly GCF_965113295.1 of Leuciscus leuciscus. Lineage (NCBI taxonomy): Eukaryota > Metazoa > Chordata > Actinopteri > Cypriniformes > Leuciscidae > Leuciscus > Leuciscus leuciscus. The sequence goes on from NC_138736.1 coordinate 39,595,160, forward strand.
CGTTCCCGCACTTGGAGGAGAGTCTCTCGGGCCCTCGTCCAAGTACGGTGACACCTCTGGATGAAGGCGTGGGCGGAGGAGACCGCGACTTCGGACTCAGTACTAGGAAAAACAGGTGGTTGGTACCCTACACTACACTTAAACGGAGATAGGCCCGTGGATGACACTGGTAACGTATTGTGGGCGTACTCCACCATGGAAAGTTGTTGGCTCCAGGAGGAGGGATTCTTGGAGACCAAACATCGTAACGATCTTTCCAAATCTTGGTTGGCTCTCTCAGTTTGGCCATTGCTCTGGGGATGAAACCCAGAGGACAGACTGACCGTCGCCCCCAGTAATTTACAAAACTCTCGCCAAAATCTGGACACAAACTGGGGTCCCCTGTCAGAAACCACGTCTGTCGGGAGGCCATGTAACCGAAAGACGTGGTCAACGACTGCCACCGCTGTCTCCTTGGCTGAAGGTAATTTGGGCAAGGGAATAAAGTGGGCTGCCTTCGAGAATCGGTCCACCACGGTCAAAACTACCGTGTTACCCTGGGAGGGTGGGAGGGCGGTGATAAAATCTAGAGCGATGTGGGACCAAGGTCTCGAAGGCACCGACAGCGGTTGAAGTAACCCAGCTGGGGGTCGATTGGACGACTTACCAGTGGCACAACTAGAGCAAGCCAAAACAAAATTGTGAACATCACGAGCCATCAGGGGCCACCAGAATCGCTGCTTAACTAGAAATATGGTACGACTCACCCCTGGATGGCAAGCTAGACTGGAACTATGACCCCACTGGACGACGTCTGATCGTAATTCCTCCGGCACAAATAAGCGGTTAGGTGGGCACCGGATCGGAGGCGTTACCCCTTCTAAGGCCCTCTTGACCTTCGATTCGACCTCCCATGTGAGCGAAGAGATAATCAGGGTCTCAGGAAAAATGCGCTCAGGAGTAGCTTCGTGTTCGGGACGATCAAAAATACGCGACAAAGAATCGGGTTTGACGTTTTTGGAACCCGGACGATAGGAAAGTGTAAAATCGAAACGACCGAAAAAAAGTGCCCACCGAGCCTGCCTGGAGTTCAATCTCTTAGCGGTTCTAATGTACTCCAAATTCTTGTGATCAGTCCAGACTGTAAAGGGTACCCCTGAACCCTCTAACCAGTGACGCCATTCCTCCAAAGCTAACTTGACTGCCAACAACTCCCGGTTACCAATGTCATAATTACGTTCGGCAGGAGATAATCGATGTGACAAAAACGCGCAGGGATGCATTCTGTCGTCTGAAGGTGAACGTTGTGAAAGCACTGCACCTACCCCCACCTCCGACGCATCGACCTCTACCACAAACTGACGTGAAGCATCAGGGGCTATGAGAATAGGAGCTGAAACAAAGCGGCTCTTGAGTTTGGCAAACGCAGCCTCAGCTGCGTCTGACCACCTGAACGCAGTTTTGGGAGAGGTCAAGGCAGTCAGAGGTGCGGCTAGTTGGCTGAAATTGCGAATAAAACGCCGATAAAAGTTGGCGAATCCCAGAAACCGCTGCAGGGCCTTGCGGGAATCTGGGATTGGCCACTCTACCACAGCCTTAACTTTGTCAGGGTCCATAAGCATACCTTCAGACGACACGATGTGTCCCAGGAAAGGAACTGACTGTGCATGGAAAACGCATTTCTCCGCCTTGACAAAAAGCCCATTCTCTAGTAACCTTTGAAGCACTAGTCGTACGTGTTGCACATGTTCCTGGAGAGACGAAGAAAAAATCAATATGTCATCCAGGTAAACATATATGAATTGATCGATCATGTCTCGCAACACATCATTGACTAGTGCCTGGAAGACTGCGGGACTATTGGAAAGCCCAAAAGGCATAACCAAATATTCAAAATGCCCCCTAGGGGTGTTAAAAGCAGTCTTCCATTCGTCCCCCTCCCTGATGCGGACCAAATGATAAGCATTACGCAAGTCCAGTTTAGTGAAGAGAGACGCTCCCTGCAACCTCTCGAAGGCTGAAGACATCAACGGCAAAGGATAAGTATTCTTTACCGTGATGTTATTCAGTCCTCGGTAATCAATGCAAGGTCGCAGAGAACCATCCTTCTTCCCCACGAAAAAGAACCCCGCCCCCGCTGGAGAAGAGGAAGGGCGGATGAACCCGGTTGCTAGAGAATCAGAAATATATTTCTCCATAACCTCTCTCTCAGGAACTGAAAGTGAATAAATCTTGCCCTTAGGCGGAGACTTACCTGGCAATAAATCTATAGCACAGTCATAGGGACGATGCGGAGGGAGAGAAGCAGCTCTAGACTTACTGAACACTTCACTCAGGTCACGGTACTCCTCGGGCACGTTTGATAAATCCACTACTTCCTCCTGTAACACAGGGACAGAAACAACAGAACAAGCAGACACAAGACACGAATTGTGACACTCAGTGCTCCAAGCTGAGATGGTCCGTCTTTTCCAGTCGATACGTGGGTTGTGTAAACTGAGCCAGGGGTGTCCTAAAACTATGGGTGTGAGTTGAGAGTCCGTAATGTAAAATGATATAGTTTCAGCATGATTTCCAGAAGTGATGAGTGTAAGTTTCTCGGTGACCAAGGAGATGGTGGGTAAAGTCTGTCCATTCAGTGCGTTGACTGTGATCTTCTGGGAAAGTGTTCGAAGAGGAATCTGTAATTGTAGTGCAAACTGATGATCCAAAAAGTTACCCTCTGCCCCTGAGTCAATGAGTGCAGTGCAGTGGTGATCCAGAGTAGACCATCTCAGTCTTACCGGGAGGATGGTGGAAGTGGATGAGGTCTTTCCTGCGGAGATCCCACCCGATAGTAGCCTCAAACTTACTATCGGGCTGGGCCTTTTACTGGACAGCTATAGGCATAATGTCCGTTGCCACCACAATAGAGACAGAGGCCCTGGGAACTCCGCCTTTCTTTCTCCTCCCGGGAAAGCCGAGCTCGCCCCACCTGCATGGGCTCGGGATCGTGGGAGCCGAACGTGTCCAGGCCGCTGGACCGCTGGTTCTCATTCCGACTCTGAACTGGGTTGGTGGGTGTTCTCTGCCCAATCCTGGACAGACGGGCGTCCACTCTCAGGGCCAGGTCGATGAGTCCATTAAGAGTTGAAGGAAGGTCCAGGGCGTAGATCTCCCTCTGGACACGTTCGGCCAGCCCATGCAGGAAATGGTCCCACTGCGCCTCCTCGTTCCAGCGACACCCGGCCGCCAGGGTCTTAAACTCGATGGAGTAGTCAGATACCGATCGGTCCCCCTGGCGTAGGTCAGTCAAGACCCTGGCAGCCTCCTTCCCCTCGACGGCTCGGTCGAAGACACGTCTCATCTCCGCCGAGAGGGCTTGGAACGAGGAGCAGCACTGGTCTCGATTCTCCCACACTGCAGTTCCCCAAAGCGCCGCTCTCCCAGTCAGTAGCGTCAGAACGAAGGCTACTTTCGCCTCCTCTTTTTCAAAAGTTCTGGGCTGTAATGAGAAATGCATACTGCAACGTGTCAGAAAAGGACGGCAGAAATTCGGCTCACCAGAGTATAATTCAGGCGTGGGCAGTCTGGGTTCCGACTGGGAGAGAGGCACAGGTGGTGTGGGGGGAACTGCAAGTGCTGCTGGAGGTGCTGGCGCAGTGGGGGGTTGTAGCTGGTGAAAACGCTGGGTGAGCTCGGACACCTGTGTGACCAGAGTCTGGATAGCGCGTCCTGTCTCCCCCTGGCTGCGCTCCTGTGCATCCATCCGGCCGATGCATACTCGAATGAAATCCTCCAGTGAAGCAGATGAATCACCTGCTGCTCCCATCGTTTGGTCCATCCGTTCTGTCATGACAGAATACTGGAAACAATTGCAGGTGAACAATATTTATTGGAACTCAAACACAGAATAAGACAATTCAGGAATGAAAGTTCCTCTCAGGGTGCGGTCGCGATCTCGCGAACAGGAAACAGCTCCGGACGGTCCACACAGGGGGAAACGCTCAGACTCGGACACACAGGGACTTCGATGGTCTAGTGCTCGGTGCTGAGTGCTGGTGCTCGGTGATCTGTGCTCGGGTGCGGTGAACAACAGAGATCCACTGAAGACACGACAACCCGGAAGACGACACGAACATTCACGCAGGAACAGCAAACAACGGATGGACACTGGAATGGAGAGATGAGTGAGTATAAATAGGGAACGGTAATGTGAATCAGCTGAGGTGGGGAATGAGATGATTGCGAACAGCTGGAGCACTGAACAAACACGTGAGCGGGACAACGCCCACTCCCGCAAACTCACAGACATGTAAACAACAATGACACGAGACACAGAGGAAACAATGAATTCACAACCGTGACATCCTGCCACTATTTAGACACACACTTCACCACAGTTCATTGTACGGTCTCATTTTTATGACGAGGACTACTTAAGCTGGGCATACACTGTGCGATTTTCGTCCGATTTTGAGACGAATTCTGACTCGTGCGACTCTTTTTCGGGTCGGGCCGATTTTCAGCTTTGTCGTGCATCGTTTGTCGTGCAGTGTTCGTGCAGTGTACAGGGGGAAACGAGAGGCGATTAACCTCTCCTGACCGGCAATCGGATGGTCGGATGAATTTCTGGCATGTTAGAAATTTTGGTCGCTCCTCATGACTATATGGCACAGTTGAAGCAGAGCTACGAACCGTTTGCCCTAAACTCAGTGTTTTTTTCCTTACTGCGCCTGCGCGACAACAGAAGTTTAACCATTTCGTCTCCAGCAAAAAAAAAGAAAAAAAAAAAGAGGGAGATCTTTAAGTTCTGTTGTTCAAACAAGCTAAAAATGACGGTTGCTTACCCCCAGTTCATATTGCAAAATTTGTTAACCATTACCCACGTTTTCCACCTGCGATGTACACTTTTGCCTCTTTTATTAATTTGTTAAACAATGTTTTTGAAATAAAGTTGTTTTTAATTTTCATTGATGAATTATTGCAGTGTTCAGACATATTATAGACTATTAATAATTAATTATATGCCTATAATTCATTGTAATCGACCTAAATGTTTTAGACAATTTTCAATAAGGAAGAGTAAGCTTCTATGTAATATTTTATTATCCTCACTGAAATTATTGCGTGGCAATTTAATTATAATAGCCTATCAATTTTATAATAAAAGTAGCCTAGGCCTTCCCTAATAATAATAATAATAATAATAATAATACAATAATACTAATAATAATTTAGTACATAACTTGGAAATGCTAAATCATCTTGATATTGTTAGCTGATGCTTGTTTTGACAATATCTCTGGATACATGATATCGTCTATAGGCGCAACCCAACACAAGGGTTTATCGTGCTGATTCGTGCATATTTCACACGTATAGTGTGAGCAGTGAAGTCGCAGCTCCACGTTCAGACAGTATAGTGTGAGCACATAAATCCTGAGCTTTGGCTTTACATTGCATGCGATCTACTCGTTCAGTGTGAGTAGGTACGTTGCTGAAATCACACAGACATCGCACAGTGTATGCCCGCCTTTACCCTACCTTAGCTCAGTTGTTGTCTCAATAAACTCCCTAATAACTTCAGTCTCCTTCTCTTGAGTCTGCTTCCGTAACAGATTGCCACACAAAAAATCTACTGTGAAATTAGTAATGGGAATGTTGCTTTTATTTTCATTAGATTCTTTCCAATGTGTCTGACATCATTTTACAATATTAATGATTAACCCTCTGGAGTCTGAGCGTTTTTTTGGGCCCTGGGGGTGTTCTGACATGCCCTGACATTTGTGCTTTTTTCAGTTGCTTATAAACATATTAATGGCAAAGGTGTAAATTCACTCTATATAGCACAAACAGGACTACAATAATATGTGAGCCACATGTATGTACATGTTTTCATTTTTGAGAGAATAATGTTTATGCGTGGTTATCGAAAAAACTAAAAATTAAAATTTTTGAAATAAGGCCACAAAACACATACTAAATATGTGGCAATAAGACTTTTGACTTATGGATGTCGTCGCCTATAGTTTTTTCTTCAAAATTATGTGAAAATAGTCTTGCTTTATCGTTCACATAAAACCATACATTGATTTAAATTGATGTAAAACAGGTTTTGCTTGGAAAGCCAATATGCGAGGGGGCGTGAACGAGGAGTGGTTTACACCTTAGAATACACCCACTCTGCATAATGATGAGCCATTCACTCAGGTGTGACACTGACTGAGCCACAATGAAAGGACAAAATATATATTTAGAAGAAGACTTATATTGACCATTTAAGATTTTGCTTACATCTATCTTGTAAATATGTTTTGCTATTTTATTAAAATGGTTACAATTACAACAATAATTACAATTTCAACAATATTTCAAGTGTACTCTTTCTTTGTAAAAAAAAATGATTATAGGCCCTACATTTTATCTATGTATTCATTAGTTTGAATATAACCAACATTGGAACAGCTAACATCTTAGTTGATGACTTTATTTTTGACAAAAATCGTATTTTATATATAGAAATGGCTAAACAAAAGCTTATTTGATGTGGCAGTATATTCTACAGTAAAAACTGTACCCAAATCTACTAAACAAAATGTTGTCTTTCATATTTCGTCTGACTGTAACGTTGTTTTCATGAAATATTAGGGCATATTGTTAATTTGCAGTTTAATACGTTGCTTATACAAATAGCCTACATTTTATTTCAACATTCAGTCGATGTTTACTTATCTCAGTATAGCAATACAGTTTGCTAAAACATCATCATTCATTCACACACGCGATTTAAATTTAAACTGTCTTTGCCAGCTGTGGTAAACAGCGCGCATTCATGCCGTTTATTCATTCATAAACAGAAACCCACGTGAAGAAATTCACGTGAGAAGGAAAAAACTAACTTGTATTCCTCAGCTCGCTCCTCGATATACCCGCACTTCTGAGGGACATTTTCGATTAGTATTATTCCTCACAGCGCTGCAAGACGGTGTAAACAATGATCTAAATAAACGTGTGTGTTTTCTCGAGCTGATGGGGGCGTTCACAGGATTGCCTCAGCCATTTGCGTTTGAATAGCGCGCGCTCTCCGTGGGCGGGGCCGATTATAACGTAATGAGATGAGATGAGCTCGACTGGAATCGCTCTCTTTTAATACAGATTTCACAAGATGAGAATAATTGTTTTTTTATATAAATGACTTAATTTAAAAGAAGAGAATTCAAGCTTCATGCCTGTCTGTCTGTATGTCTGTTTGACTGAGTATTCGCTGAGTTATTGTTAATTTTCGGACGCGTTTCAGAATGGACTACACTGGCAGAGAGAAGGCAGAACTCGCTTCGTGTTTATTTTTCTTTATTTGGCAAAAAGCACAACACTTTGTTTTTATTGTGAGTATACACAAAAATAATACACATTTAACAGAATCGATTGATGTATGAAACTCCTATGGAAAATCAAAGTCAACAGAGTATTTATGAGTTTCTTTTACACTAATAAAAAAAAAGCGAGCTGGTATCGCCGGCGATACCGTAGACCTCAGGGGGTTAAACATGATTGGATGATGTAAAGATGTGACAACCGTGTTCATATACAGATATGTTGATGATTTTGGGTACTTGCATAAAAAATAAATAAAAAAAGTGGACACTGTTAAATAAAGTGTTATCGAATATTCTTGCAATTTATATCAAATGGAAACTAACCCGCTCAAGCAGTTTGTAGAAGCGGGTCTGAGCCTTAGACTGGACCTGTTAATGGTGCTGTGGATTAAGTCTCTGATTGTGAAGTTCCTGCTTATCTGAGCTGTAGATCCTGAACTGAGAGACTGAAGAGGGTCATTGTTCTCAACAGGTTGATTGGTTGTGGTGTTACAGATAAAGGTTGTGCTGCTCTGACTTCAGCGCTGAGATCAAACCCCTCACACCTGAGAAAACTGAGTCTGTCAAGGAATAAAATAGGAGATTCTGGAGTCAAGCAGCTTTCTGATCTACTGCAGGATCCTCGCTGTAAACTGGAGAATCTGTGGTAAGATTTTATAAAACTCTCAACGTCGTCTGTATTTCTCCTGTGGTGAATAATCAATGATATACAAAAATAATATATACAAAAAGTTTACCATCAAGTAACTGAAAAGGATGTTTAATCTTCAGTGGATTCTTTCCAAAGCTTCTGAGGTCATTTTACTTTTGATAGTTTTACAAGTCAAAAACATGATTGGATGTCCTGAAGAGGTGACAAGTTCTTTCATTTATAAATCTGTTGAGGAGAAATTCATATATATCATATCATTTGTATCAGTGTTTCCTAAACTGAGAGACTGAAGAGCGTCATTGTTCTCTACAGGTTGAGTGATTGTGGTGTTACAGATGAAGGTTGTGCTGCTCTGACTTCAGCTCTGAGATCAAACCCCTCACACCTGAGAAAACTGGATCTGTCATGGAATAATCTAATAGACTCAGATGTAAAGCCGCTCTCTGATCTGATGGTGGATCCACATTATAAACTGAAGAAGCTTTGGTGAGTAGTGATAATTAAAACTGTTCATATTTTAATTGAAAGTTAATTTAGTTTCTTCTTAATTTTCTTTCCTTGTGATGGTGAATTACTCACTATAAACATGTTTAATAAGAGTTTGATTAGTTAATTTATTTTTATAATAGTTTATAGCAACAATTAAATATCTTCAAGTTTCTTTTTATTTCAAACAATTCAATATTTTGCTTTCATCACTGTTTTTGAATCCCTAAATTATGTATTTTGAGAGAATGTCAATTGCAATAAAATATAATGGTAAATATTTATCACTATAGTTTCTTTATCATAAATAAACCTGACCCAGTGTCACAGAAAGAGGACAGTCATACAGGGTTATAGTTAAGGGTGAAGGGTCATCATTCATGGTGACTTAGAAGCAAAATCAAAATCTGAATGTTTAAAAACAGCTTTAACAATCGTACAGTATTATATTATAATCTCTCACTTTATCATCTCAGTAGTTTCTTTTAGTTGTTCTAAAGTTGATAATGCAATAATGTTGCACACATTTGACTGTCTGTGTTTCACTTACAGGTTCTAGATGTTAGTCTGACCTTCTCTGGATCAGCTGATGGACAATAAAGAGCCTCTACAGACACAATCACATTCAACAGAATCAACAGACACAAACCCACAGTGATCATCACACACACATGTGTTTGTGTAACTTCACAGAGTGATCCAATCCTTCATCCAAAGTCAAACAAGGAAATCTTCAACCAAATGAACTTCAACCAAATGAACTACTTCATTATCATTAGCAGAGTTATTGCTCAGTGAACAAAACAACATGCTTCAGATTATTGATAAACGCAGTTATTCACAACCTAACCATAAGCTCCTCTGCACAATGGTAACGAATGGAAACTTTAACATAATAGAAACTCTTTCAAATGTCAAACATAACTGAACATTAAACATTAACAGATGTTTCCCTGTACTCAAAAACACATGAAATAACACTTAATTTCAAGATTTACTCTCCATTTCCAGCCATATGCAAAGCATGCTGGGAACAAACAATGGTGTCTCTAAATAAAACCACATAATTGAGCTAATTCTCCAAAAATAAATAGGTAGCCCTTTTTCCTTAAATTTATCAGGCTTATCAGTTCCTCAATTCAAGCCTCAAAATTGTGTATGTTTCCTTAACTAGTTTCCATGAGATTAAATAATGATCTGAGATGTCATCGCTCTGCTGCAGAATTTCAACGGCATCAACATTGATTCCATGTGACAATATTAGATCTAAAGTATGATTACGACAATAAGTAGGTCCTGACACGTGTTGTCTAACTCCAATAGAGTTTAGAATATCTGTAAATGCTAATCCCAATTCGTCTTTTTCATTATCTACATGGATATTAAAATCACCAACAATTAGGACTTTATCTGCAGTCAGTACTAACTCTGATAGAAAATCAGCAAATTCTTTGATAAAATCAGTATGGTGCCCTGGTGTCCTGTATACAGTAGCCAGCACAAATGTTAAATGGGATTTATCACTTACGCTAGATAACGTTACAGAAAATACCATCACTTCAAAAGAATTATATTTGAAACTAGACTTCTGAGTAATACTGAAGATATTGCTATAAATGGAATATAAATCATCCAAGTGAGGATGCTGCACACTGGTGGTGGTTGAGGAGAGATCCCCTGATATGATTGTAAAGCGCTTTAGGTGTACAGTAGTACATATGAAAGTGTTATATAAATGCCTCATTTATTCAAATGCCTCATTTATTCACTGATGATGCGCTTTGTTGACAAATGCCAGAAATAAAGTCAAACTGGTTAGTAATAAGTGAAGCTGGTAATGGTGTTTGTGGAGTTGTTTAATCCTCTTCTGCTGAGATCTGGAGAGATTTAATGTCTTCTTTTCTCTTCAGTTGATTTCATCTAAGGCTGTGACTGGAAGTCAGTTGTAGTTCTTGTGTTTCATCTCTTTTAGTTTTCACTGTTCTCTTTTTTCCTTCAGTGATTCTGTTTAACAGGCTTGTTGAGGCTAAGATCACTCTAATATACACAGATTTTATGGCCTAAATAAGGACCAGTTCTGATTAATTTGCTTGTGGCATTGCTAGGGCCTACTTGTGGTCCAGATCTGGCAAACAGGAACGGAGTGTCAAAGTGCTTCATTACATGTGTTACGAGGGTCAGATCATCACTCCACGAGTGTCAGATTTGGGCATAATGGGCCGACTGGGCTTTTGCTATATACCACTTTTTATTAGAACAGTAACAACAGAATCGCTTTTCAAAGCAAAACTTAAAACCTATGTCTCTCTTGTTTATGACTCCTGAGTCTAAATGGAGCTGATTTAAGCATCTAAATACGTGCTTTTTCTTGAATGGCGGATGTACAGCATGCTGTTGAATGTTTATCTGTTTTGGTCTTTTATCAGAACCTTTTATTTAATGTTGTTCAGCACAATGGTGGACAAGGATATATCCTTCCATATCCAGATCTAGTTATCTATGATCAGATCTTTTTTGCATAAAAGTGCTTTAATAACAGAATAACAGAAAGAAACAAACAGAAGAGCATCTTCTGAATAATTTGTGAAAACTGCAAAATAATCATTCCTATTGTTCTGCAAATCTTTTTGAAAGTTGTTTTCTCTGACTATCGAACACATGCTGTATTCATATGAGCTGAGAGAAATCTTCCAACCTAAACATCATGTTGCACAGTCCAATTAACACACACTCACACTCAAGACTCGTTTATTTCTTATATTGCACATTTAACAACTCATTATCCAGAGGCACATTTATGCATGTATCAGACACTTTAATCAGAAAGACTTACACTGCATTCAATCTATACATCTGATCCATGACTTTGGGTTTGCTCACACCATGATGATGATTATCCAGGTTACAGGATACCTGTGTCACTATAGTGTTCCTGTAGCTCAGCTAATCATGATGCAGCATAATAAAGTAGTACTAAACATTTTTTTTTTTTTTTTTTTTTTTGCGAATGCCATTTCTGGGGATTTTTCAAAAGTGGCTGGCTAACAGGTTAATGATGTTTCAGTGGAATTTTCTACCAGGAACATAGATGGGGTTTGTGTGTCCATGTTATTATAACAATGTGCTCTTAATGTACTGAGAGCAAATAAATAGCTTTGATTTTTAATATTGAAAAATATATATTTAGATTTTCAGCTGTATTTCACTGTCCTATATGCTCAGAGTTTGTTTGTTGATTTCCTCATGTGTTTCTCCAAACCCAGACTCCATTATAACGGTAAGAACAAGCGTCACTATCACACACTGACCGCAGGACTCTCTCTCTTTCTCTCCAGTTCATCATTGGCCTGTTCCTGCAATCTTGAGCTCTCAAACAGAGTTGAAGCTGCTGAAAAATATCTGAGTGAAACATAATATTTCTTTAATGCTGGACTGGCTGTTAGCTCCAGTGTTTCTGTCCTCCACTGTGTGTTTTAATGCTGATGTGTTTTGTTGTAGAACAGCGCCACCATGTGTCATCAGCTGACTACTGCGGCTCTGAACTTCTCTGATGCTGATAGTGATGTTGGGATGTTTTCTCTTTCTGTAGATGATGTTTTGTCCCGGGGCTCGATATGCCTGGATGACATGGTTCAGGGGGACACTATCGCTCGACTGCACTGTCTCTATGTCGTGTTCAGAACACCTCACAGTTTCACATGAGAAAAGAGCAGATATTACACACTTTACACACACTGTAAAAAATTTGCTGTTGTTATGCAGCTGTTTGCCAGTAACTTACTGTAGATTTAATTTTTTGTTATTTACTGGCAACAGTTTGTTCAAAGTTAAATGAACATTAAACATTAACAAGTCTTTGTCTTTACAGAATAAAATTATAAAATAACAATCTAATGCAAAGCATTCTGGGAACCAGAAATCTTCATCAACCTTTTTCTGTTTTTTTCCTTCAGATTTTGGTTCCCAGAATGCTTTGCATGAGGCTGTTATTTTAGTTTTATTCTGTAAAGATAAAGACTTGTTAATGTTTAATGTTCATTTAATTTTGAACAAATTGTTGCCAGTAAATAACATCAATTTAAATCTACAGTAAGTTACTGGCAAGTAGCTGCCAGTAATACTGTAATTTCTACAGATTTTTCTAACAGTGCAAATATTCTCACATATCTTACAATCCTATGTGATAAATATTAGATATGTTAGATAAACTATTTTCTTGAGCTAGTATGAAAACTATATCCAGTGATTAAAAAATACTTCTACACAAATGTGTGTATTTTTCATCTGCAGATGTTTCCAGTAAAGAAGAGCAGAAAAGGGCTCCGCTAATATTTTCTCCAGGATCTGAGCAGCTTTGACACTAGATGATGAATCCATCACCATCTGAGACCGATATGAGCTAAAACCTGCTGTACCAAATCTAAATGAAAGCATGCGTGTATTTTGCACAGTTCTGATCTCAGACCTGAAGACTGTTTAACAGTAATCTAGCGCCATCTTTACCCATGAAGCTCTTTAGGGATCAGATGCTGGACTACAGTATTACTGCTTCATGTCCACAAACACACTGGATTCATCATCAGAACCACAAGATGGAAAACATTTAAATGTATTCATACATTATACTTTATACTCTTGATGTACATCTAACATGCAGCACCTATTTTGGTTTAAAAAAATAAAAATGTGAAAAGTTATAGAAAATATTAATTGTGGCAAGTGTCACAAGTTCATATATAAGAACGATTGATCCTCAAATCACCATCTTTATCTGTGATCAAATCACTACAGTAAGTCCGTTCCTTATTTTAACCATACATTTTTTGGGGAATAATTGTATTTTAAATTTCACATTGAATAAGAAAATAGCATTAGATCTGTACATAGAAAATGCTGAAAATAAAATATGAATTTTCTAATTTTGGTTTGATGTTTTGCACTTTTACTAAACATTTAAAAATGCACATTTAAAAAAAAAAGTTTACATATAAACATGTCAAAGTTTTCTTGGGCCGAATTATACATAATATTTCTCCTGTACTTTGGAATGTAAACTAGAGTCATGTCTGTGAGTCACACAGAGAGGAGATACAAGAGCTGAATTTAAGACAGATATTGCAGAGCTCCTGTCCCAGCATGTTGAGGGCGCGGTTGTTCCCCTCTTGCTCCCTTTAAAATTCAAGCCGTTCTCACTCTCAAAGCGTCCGAATGAAAGTGACAGTATTTCCAAATTTTTACAGACTCGGAATTAATATGATTTGAATCGGGGAAGAAAAGAGCATTAAAGTGTCTAATAGTGATCAGTCGCTTATGCAGGGATTTACATGATCTTGATGGAAAGTCAGGAACTTTTTGAGATTCTGTGTCTATAACCTTAGATTATGATTAAGGTAAGTCTTCAGGTGAGACGCATGAAGTGACTTCTGCATTACCTGAAGTAACCAGAAATACTTAAAGTAACATACGTAAAGTTCATAACATACTATGAAGTTCTTGATCTTGTTATTCATATCCTTACTGTCTTTGTTGGACATATAGTTTGATTATAATTGTCTGTGTAAACTAATGTCCAGTATAAAGAGTTCTGTTACAACCTGCCTCAATACCAGAATAACATCAGATGAGGAGGGGTTTCTAGAAATAGCAAACATGGACATGTGGAAGAAATTTAATATGTTCTATATGTTTGCATTTTCTTATATTCATAGAATCTTAGAAATATGATGATAATCAGATGAGTGTAGTGTTAGTACATATTCTTATTAATATATGTATGTGTACAGTATGTCCTTGTATATGACCGGACAAAAGTTAATGTGACTGAATGTATGACCGAGACAGAGAGTCTCCATTCAAGGGTGTAATATGATTAAGTATAATAGACAAATTTAAACAACATGTTAGTTATGGCTAAGATGTATCTTGATGTAGCCTCGGGAAAACAACCTTGGGGGAGGAACAACTATAAAGAATGAAGGATACCCCCCACTCGTTTTCACACTCTGCAGGCACTTTGTAATGACTGTATGACTGTTGACCTTTCCTTGCAAGGGAATAAATAATTGTTAAAGACAATTGATACCTGTTTGTCTCTTATTCAGTGATGTAAAATTGTTTGCCACTACAGACATCAGATTACATTGTTTGAATTTATTCTGTGAATGATTTAAGCAGTTTAATTACACATTTAAAGAAAATGTAAACAAATAGGAAACCTTTTTGAAAATTAAATAAGTTTTAAAACAACAAATTGAACAAATTGAACAAATCTTGCATGCTTTAGCCACTTTAACAGTTTGTGAGCTTATAACTCCATTTATTGCAGCATTTCTGGCTTCAGTAGAAGTACATTGTCCGGTCAGCCATGATATTTCTATTGTTTATAGACATATAATGATGCTAAAATGTTAACATGGATGGGGGGAAGTGACATTTGCTAATTGAAATTCAGCACAAACAATCTTTGGAAAGGATTAAACTAGTGAATCTGCAAGTTTTGTCATTTTAACATTCATTTACATGATCCCTAAATCAGAAGTATAATGCTCTTTTTTTAATTAATTTGTTATTTTATTTTCCTGCAAATTCTTCATGTTTTTTTTTTTTTTTTTACCAGGTTGTTAGTTTTATACTAATACACAGGATGTAATACTTTATATGTATATAAGAAGTGTTTATCAAATTCTTGCAAGTCCCATTGTAACATTTTAACATCATTCATGAGAGAAAATAACGGTGTTATTTATATATTTCTTCATAACAAACATAATCAAGATGGTTTAAAAAATAACGTTGGAAAGTTGCAAATAATTTTGTAATGTATTGTATTTGAGTGTGTGTGAATGAGTGTTTCTGATCTCTTACTCGAGCAGCTCCATGAAGACTGAATGAATCATGGACGACACACACACATTCAGACATGGAGATTCTTCTCCAGGATTCAGGTACTTCAATCTTCATATGATCTTAATGTTACAGAAGACTCATTTTCTGCACATAACAGGGTGTTGTGTGTGTTTGCCAGGGTTGGTATAGTGATCTGTTGTCTCTATCATATTCTGGTGCCGGGATATACAGTAGTTGGAGCCACTCAGGGTCTGTCCACACTGTCCAAAGACACACAGATACAGTAGACAGCTAGATGATATATGACATTATCCTTGGACAGTGTCTTCACTCTTCAACACACTGTCTTAATAGACAATCTTCTCATGTGGGATTTATTTACATGTTAAATCAGCCAAGTTGATTCTTGTCTTTATTCTGTTATCTCTGTTCTATTAAAGTCAGTTTAAAGGTGAAAGATCAATCTCACCGGAGTCCAGCTGTGTGTCCATGAAGAGTGACACGTCTATGGATCAGCCAATGAAATTTGAGGAAAAACACACATCAACTGATCTGAGGTACAACATTTTTGTTTAGACAAACAGAGAGACCACAGACACACACAAATAATGCATGCATGGCATCATTTGGCAAATATCCACTTATTATCAAAACTAACACTATTATAAAGCGCTGCAATAGCAGGAGTCGAGCAAAGGATCAGGTCTCCTCTCATAGCTGATAATCTGGACCAGAACAATACTGACAAACTAAACACAACTACATCACTTATTGGGAAACACAAACACAACAACAGATTAAAAAGCAATGGTAAAAGATAGGTGAATGGATTGATTCTCTATGTGAGGTTTATCTACATGTACTGTAATATAATTAAGAATTCTTGTTTCTATTCTATTGAAGTCTAAACCACAGGGAGAAATCAAACTCACCGGAGTCCAGCTGTGTGTCCATGAAGAGTGACGCATCTATGACAGAGCCAATGAAATTTGAGGGAAAACACACATCAACTGATCTGAGGTACAACATTTCATAGATAGATAGATCTTCTTGAGTTACATGCATGCACACTTTGGAAAAAGAAATTTTTTTGGCTCTCAGACAGGTTTGTTCCATGCATTTATTTTAATAGAGGAAAACAAGATACATTTATTGAATTGAACCAAATATAGGCCCTCAAAAAAGAATACATCAAAAGAAAATTTTGCTAAGAACTTAAATCTAAAAGGATATATTTAAAACTTATTGAGTTACAGACATGTACACTTTGGAACAATACACATGACAGTTTCTTCAGAGTCACATTTTTAAACTGTCACTGTTTGGCATATAATGCAACAAACACAGGTGTAATTTGCGAGTTGGACATGTGCCCACCACTTTTTGCCAGGGTCGATATTGTCCCCACCACTCTTTGCCAGGGTCGATATTGTCCCCACCACTTTTTGAAACATCTTGCAGCACGGATGTACCTGATACAAATGAAACATCTCCAGTTGACTAACAAGAGTATTCATTCATTAGTTTGTGTTAATTTCATTCTGGTGCTGGAATGTGGTGTTTTTTAACTCATGCTGAGTGTGTGTGCCGCTGTTATCAGTGTCAGAACGATCTCTTGTGTCTTCACACAGACAACAGACGAACACTTCAGTTAAATGATTAAAACATTAAATACAGACAGGGCCATTTCTGACCAATTTATTAATTCCCCCTCACAACTTAAATACTCAACTTAAATGTTTCTGATCATCGTCTTTCTAATAACATTTTAAAAATTATTTATTTTTTATACTAATATTCAGCTGCAAAATATACTTGTGCTAAAATACAGTGTTATGTTAAAGTGTTAACAGGAGCGTTGAGGCGCTCATTGGCGCCTCTCTATCTGGCTCTATATGAATACTATATGAATTATTGTCTCTGTTTTCTCGACTCTGTTGTATTGTCTCTGTTCTGTCCGTCTTTGTCCATAATTAGTGAACAGTCTATGGACACTCGAGGAACATTTAGGGGAAGACACATGCCATCTAATCTGAGGTACAATATTTCTGTCATAAAGATATTTTACTATCACTTTTACTTCTTCAATTTATGTTGTAATCTAAAAATGTATTCTTTCAGTCGTGATTCTCAACTGGTCCAAAGCAGATTCAAATCAAATCTGCTGAAGAAGTTTCAGTGTCTGTATGAAGGAACAGCAAAGCAGGGAAACCCAACACTCCTGAACGAGATCTACACAGAGCTCTACATCACAGAGAGTGAAAGTGGAGAGATCAATAATGAGCATGAGGTGAGACAGATTGAGACACAATCCAGGAGAGCAGAAACAGAGGACACATCGATCAAATGCAATGACATCTTTAGACCTTTACCTGGACAAGACAAACCCATCAGAACTGTGCTGACAAAGGGAGTCGCTGGCATTGGAAAAACAGTCTCTGTGCAGAAGTTCATTGTGGACTGGGCTGAAGGGAAGGAGAATCAGGACGTCCAGCTCATATTTCCACTTCCTTTCAGAGAGATCAACTTGATGAAGGACAAAACACTCAGACTTTCAGATCTTCTTTGTGTGTTTTTCCCTGAAACAAAAGAAATGGAAATATCCAGTGATGAATATAAAGTGTTGTTCATCTTTGATGGTCTGGATGAGTGTCGCCTGTGTCTGAACTTTAAGAACGAAGTGAAACTGTGTAATATATCTGAATCAGCCTCAGTGGACGAGCTGCTGATGAACCTCATTGAGGGGAATCTGCTTCCCTCTGCTCTCATCTGGATCACCTCCAGACCAGCAGCAGCGGATCTCGTCCCCTCTGAGTGTGTCCATCGAGTGACTGAGGTACGAGGCTTCAATGAGCCACAGAAGGAGGAATACTTCAGGAAGAGAATCAGTGATCAGAGTCTGGCCAATACAATCATCACACACCTGAAGTCATCGAGGAGCCTCCACATCATGTGCCACATCCCAGTGTTCTGCTGGATCTCAGCCACTGTTCTAGAGGAGATGTTGAGTCAAGCAGAGAGAGGAGAGATTCCCAAGACTCTCACTCAGATGTACACACACTTCCTGATCATTCAGACCAACATCAAACATGAGAAGGACTATGAGAAGAAAGTGAAAGATGAAGACATGATTCTCAAATTGGGGAAACTGGCTTATCGGCAGCTTGTGAAAGGCAACCTGATCTTCTATGAGGAAGACCTGAGAGAGTGTGGCATTGATGTGACAGAAGCATCAGTGTACTCAGGATTGTGCACTCAGATCTTCAGAGAGGAGTTGGGCTTGTATCAGGGGAAAGTCTTCTGCTTTGTTCATCTGAGCATCCAGGAACATCTAGCAGCTCTATATGCACAAATTTACTTTATATATAAGAACAGAAATGTGTTTGACAAAACTAAACAAAGTTTATTTTCTAAAATCTTAAACCAGAAGAAATATCCTTCATTATCTGAGCTGCATCAGAGAGCTGTGGATGAGGCTTTACAGAGTAAGAATGGACATCTGGACCTTTTCCTGCGTTTCCTTCTGGGTCTCTCATTGAAGTCCAATCATACTCTCTTACGAGAACTACTGACACAGACTGGAAGATGCTCCTACAACAAAGAGAGAACAGTTCAGTACATCAGACAGAAGATCAGGAAGAATCACTCTCCAGAGAGATCCATCAATCTGTTCCACTGTCTGAATGAACTGGGTGATGATTCTCTGATGCAGGAGATCCAAGATTATCTGAAATCTGGAGAAATAGGAAGAACTAAACTCTCCTCTTCACAGTGGTCAGCTCTGGCTTATGTGTTGCTGACATCAGAGCAGAAGATGGATGTTTTTAATCTAAAACTGTTTATTGGAGCACTAAATACAGCAGATGAAGCTCTTCAGAAGCTGATGCCGGTGGTTAAAGAATCCAGATCAGTTCAGTAAGTCACTCTGACAACAATCATTACACTGATAAAACATGGTCATATTTATGATTTTAGCATGTGCTTTTGTACCTAAGGAATACTGTAAAAGGAGAAATGTATTTATATCATATCATTTATATCAGTGTTTCCTGAACTGAGAGACTGAAGAGTGTCATTGTTCTCTACAGGTTGTGGGATTGTGGTGTTACAGATGAAGGTTGTGCTGCTCTGACTTCAGCTCTGAGATCAAACCCCTCACACCTGAGAGAACTGGATCTGTCATGGAATAAAGTAGGAGATTCAGGAGTCAAGCAGCTTTCTGATCTACTGCAGGATCCTCACTGTAAACTGGAGAAACTGTGGTAAGATTTTATAAAAGTCTCAACGTCATCTGTTTTTCTGCTGTTGTGAATAATCAATGATATACAAAAATAATATATACTAAAAAGTTTACCATCAAGTATCTGAAAAGGATGTTTAATCTTCAGTGGATTCTTTCCAAAGCTTCTGAGGTCATTTTACTTTTGATAGTTTTACAAGTCAAAAACATGATTGTATGTCGTGAAGAGGTGACAACTTCTTTCAAATATAAATCGGTTGAGGAGAAATTCATATACATCATATAATTTATGTCAGTATTTCCTGAACTGAGAGACTGAAGAGTGTCATTGTTCTCTACAGGTTGAGGGATTGTGGTGTTACAGATGAAGGTTGTGCTGCTCTGACTTCAGCTCTGAGATCAAACCCCTCACACCTGAGAGAAGTGAATCTGTCATTGAATAAATTAGGAGATTCTGGAGTCGAGCAGCTTTCTGATCTACTGCAGGATCCTCACTGTAAACTGGAGATACTGAGGTAAGATTGTATAAAATGTCTCGTATGGTAAATAATGATTGTGTTACAGATATGCCAGGCTCTCACACCAGCGAGTCACAGCACACTCCCTCACCTGAGTTCTAATCACACACACCTGCACCTCATCATCACCCTCATCACTGCCAGTATTTAGACACACACTTCACCACAGTTCAATGTCCGGTCTCGTTTGTATGAAGAGGACTACTTACCCTGCCTTAGCGACTACTACCTGATATCTCCAGCGACCCTTCTCCAGTCTCGTCTCCATTCTCCTCTGTGTCTCCAAGTCTAGTGTTGCTCAGAGTTCCAGCCTTCACTGCATCATCTACCAGTCATCACACCCGTCAGAAGAAACATACTATTCACTGCCAGCATCCTGCTCTCCAAAGTCTCATTGCACTTTCCACTTACCTGCTTTCAGTTCATCCGCTCAGTTGTTGTCTCAATAAACTCCCTATTAACTTCAGTCTCCTTCTCTTGAGTCTGCTTCTGTAACAGATTGCCAAACAAAAAAATCTACTGTGAAATTACTAATGGGAATGTTGCTTTTAGTTTCATTAGATTCTTTCCAATGTGTCTGACATCATTTTACAATATTAATGATAGTATAAACATGTCTGGATGATGTAAAGATGTGACAAACTTGTTCATATACAGATATGTTGATGATTTTAGGTACTTGCATAAAACAATAATATTCGGTTCCACTTTACTTTAAGATGTCATTGTTACAGTGTAATTATATATTTAAGTACTGAGTAATGTTAAGCAACAACATGCACTTTGTATAGGATAAGGGTTAGATTAGGATTTGGTTGAGGGTTAGTTACATGTAATTATGCATAATTTACCTGTTATTACTATGGTAAGTTCATGTAACATATGTAACAAGGACACTTAAATAAAGTGTTTTCGAATATTTGTGCAATTTTTATCAAATGGAGACTAACCCGCTCAAGCAATTTGTAGAAGCGGGTCTGAACCTTAGACTGGACCTGTTAATGGTGCCGTGGATTAAGTCTCTGATTGTGAAGTTCTGCTTATCTGAGCTGTAGATCCTGAACTGAGAGACTGAAGAGCGTCATTGTTCTCTACAGGTTGAGGGATTGTGGTGTTACAGATGAAGATTGTGCTGCTCTGACTTCAGCTCTGAGATCAAACCCCTCACACCTGAGAGAACTGGATCTGTCTGAGAATAAAGTAGGAGATTCTGGAGTCAAGCTGCTTTCTGATCTACTGCAGGATCCTCACTGTAAACTGGAGATACTGAGGTAAGATTTTATAAAAGTCTCAACGTCGCCTGTTTTTCTCCTGTGGTGAATAATCAATGATATACAAAAATAATATATACAAAAAGGTTTACCATCAAGTAACTGAAAAGGATGTTTAATCTTCATTAGATTCTTTCCAAAGCTTCTGAGGTCATTTTGCTTTTGATAGTTTTACAAGTCAAAAACATGATTGGATGTCGTGAAGAGGTGACAAATGCTTTCATATATAAATCTGTTGAGGAGAAATTCATATACAGGTGCTGGTCATAAAATTAGAATATCATCAAAAAGTTGATTTATTTCAAGAATTCAACTTAACAGGTGAAACTAATATATTAAATAGAATAGAATAGAATAGAATCGGGCATTTATATAGCGCTTTCATATGTACTACTGTACACCCAAAGCGCTTTACAATCATATCACATCTCTCCTCAACCACCACCAGTGTGCAGCATCCACTTGGATGATGCGACGGCAGCCACAGTACAACGGCGCCAGTGCGCTCACCACACACTGGATATTGGTGGAGAGAGGAGAGAGAGTGATAGAGCCAATTCAATGTAAGGGGATTATTAGGAAACCATGATTGGTAAGGGCCAATGGTGGAATGTGTCCAGGACACCGGGGTTACACCCCTACACTACACCCCTACACTAAATAGACACATTACATGCAAAGTGAGATATTTCAAGACTTTATTTGTTATAATTTTGATGATTATGGCTTACAGCTTATGAAACCCACGAAATCAAAATCCCAGAAAATTAGAATATTACATGAAATCACACAGTAATTACACAGTAATACCATGGTCATTGAACCAGGTTTTGGTTATTTTGGCAGTGTGGGCAGGTGCAAATCCTGCTGGAAAATTAAGTCAGCATCTCCATAAAGCTTGTCTGCTGAAGGAAGCATGAAGTGCTCTGAAAATGTCCTGGTAGACGGCTGCGTTGAGTGGACAGCACAGTGGACCAACACCAGCCGATGACATGGCTCCCCAAACCAACACAGACTGTGGAAACTTCACACTGGACTTCAAGCATCTTGGATTGTGTGCCTCTCCATTCTTCCTCCAGACTCTGGGACCTTGGTTTCCAAATGAGATGCAAAATTTGCTCTCATCAGAAAAGAGGACTTTGGTCCACTGTGCTTTATTAAACCCAGAGTCAACGCAGCCATCTACCAGGACATTTTCAGAGCACTTCATGCTTCCTTCATTTTCCAGCAGGATTTGCACCTGCCCACACTGCCAAAAGAACCAAAACCTGGTTCAATGACCGTGGTATCACTGTGTAATTACTGTGTGATTTCATGTAATATTCTAATTTTCTGGGATTTTGATTTCATGGGTTTCATAAGCTGTAAGCCATAATCATCAAAATTATAACAAATAAAGTCTTGAAATATCTCACTTTGCATGTAATGAGTCTATATAATATATTAGTTTCACCTGTTGAATTCTTGAAATAAATCAACTTTTTGATGATATTCTAATTTTATGACCAGCACCTGTATATGTATGTTCTCTACAGGTTGAGGGATTGTTGTGTTACAGATGAAGGTTGTGCTGCTCTGACTTCAGCTCTGAGATCAAACCCCTCACACCTGAGAGAACTGAATCTGTCAGGGAATAAACTAGGAGATTCTGGAGTCAAGCTGCTCTCTGATCTGAGGAAAGATCCACATTATAAATTGAAGACGCTTCTGTGAGTAGTGATGATTAAAACTGTTCATATTTTAAATGAAAGTTAATTTAGTTTCTTCTTAATTTACTTTCCTTGTGATGATGAATTAGACACTATAAACATGTTTAATAAGAGTTTGATTCATTTATTTATTTTTCTAATAGTTTATAGCAACAATTAAATATCTTCACGTTTCTTTTTATTTCAAACAATTCAATATTTTGCTTTTATCATTGTCTTTTTAAACCTATATGGAGCTTAAAATATGACAATATGATTTGAATTTGAATGGTATAAATTTGAATATGACTAAATGATTTGAATTTGAATTTTGTTAATTTGAATATGACAAAATGATTTGAATTTGAATTGTATAAATTTGAATATAACAAAATGATTTGAATTTGAATTGTGTAAATTTGAATATGACAAAATTATTTGAATTTGAATTGTGTAAATTTGAATTATTTGCAAGTGTAAAAATAGTTCTGAATTTGATTTTTTTTTAAACAAATATTGAACATTTGAAATTTAACAAATTGAAATGTTTTTAGGCTGAATTTTATAGACATGTATTTTCAAACAGCTAGTTTTTTGTTCTGAATTCGTATACTGCAAATATTCAGTTTAAAAAAATACAGATTCAAGTTTTCAAGATGAAGAAATTCGGAACTTCAAATTCAGTTTTCTAAAATTCAAGTTCAAAAATTCAAGTAAAAAAATTCAGGTCTTACAGAAAGTAGGTCACAGGTCATCCACAGGGAAGAGTAAAGGATCTCAGATAAGTCAAACAGAGCATTTTGGCTGCACTGCAGTAGTTTTCTGCCGCAAACGCGGTGGTGGTTCAAGAGAATCCGTGTATCTTTCGTTCAGTCGTTTTTTTATTTAATATTAAGAGTAGAAAAAATGAGAAAACAGCTTGAGTATTAGATTTCTAATATTCTAGTCCGCTGCAGCAGTTGCACAGAGCTTACAAAACTTAATGCGTGTATTGCAACTATAGGCTACATTTAATTTTCTCATCAATCAACTTGACTAACGAATGGCTCGGCACAACAGAAGAGCCCAGAAAGGGCTTTTTCTCTGTGTAGACCAGCAGTTGGTCTGAATTTGCTATAACCTATAGCCTATTTTCCGGACTGTAGGCTATAGGCTAAGTCACGTTTTATCATGAAACACGCTGTGATTTATTCCAAAGTGACTCAGGCATATATAATGCATTTAACGTTAAATAATCTAAATGTTGACTTTCAAAAGTAGGCGCGCCAAGAAGGCTATTCGCTGTAGTTTGGTTCATTTTTGGTGACCGCCAGAAGATCAAGAGACCGAGACGCGCTAAAGCAGCGCATCATGTTGTTTTATTCATTTTTCAATGCCATTATATTTTGTAGTCGTTTTGAATGTACACAGATAAAAATATACATTTTACTGTTTCGAATGATGTCATATTATCTGTATGACTATAAATAACAGAGTATTAAGTTATTTCCCAGCAGTGGAACAAATCCAAGAGATGGCGCTCACGCATCGCGCTCTCACACAACGTATCAGTTCTGGCGTTAATTGCTTCATAGGCTATCGCAGATTGCTCATTATCAAAATGAAACACAGTCAACCAAACATATAAAAAGTTATTCTGCCTAATTTAATTGGTCTGTTGTACAATATAAAGGGCAAGCTGTGCCGCACACAGTCCTACTCCAAACATTTCCCTTGCTGTGAAGACGCTGATTTAGCCTATATACATGTATTTTGGGACTCGACTGAAGTATGACGCCTTTTTATTTGTATTATAATATAATATATTAAAATACATAATATTCTGAGTTTTATGATGTAGGCCTTTTGTGTTTTATTTTAATTAAAATGTATTATAATTTACATCTCAAAAGGATGCGCTTTGTGCATTCTCTGACATTACATTTTTTTATTTCATTAATATTGAGTATCAATTGATGTTAAACAAAATTATGTGTTATTTTCTATGGCAACTAAACTTACAAAATAAATAATAAAAAAATAAAAAATTATTTGCTCTCCAGCTTTTCCACACAGATTTTGAGAATTGGCCAGCTAAAAAAATAGGCCAAGGAAGGAAGTAGACTAACTAGTGTCCGGGAGATGCGAGGTAGGCTATGTTCATATTTATGAAATAAACATAACTGATTTTGTCTACACCTAAATACATTTCCAAGGACCCCCTAATAATAACAGTGATTAAGCCCAAATGTGGGTGGGGGTAATGAACACAATATATTTGTTTGTTTTTTTGCCCAAATGGTCTCCACTTTAACTGACTGTATTTACCAGAAAATAAGTCGCATGCACCTGAGTGCGAGTCACACCGGATCATGTTGTGAGAGAAACGCGCGCGCGTCAAATCGTCAAAAAACGCATTTTAATATTAGCCTATTCAGCAATAGTGAAAAAGACCTGTAAATAAAATAAGCTACAACATTTACATGATAAACACTATTAACATGTAGGCTATGTGTTGCCTATTTTACTTTCCCTTACTGAATTTTTATCTGTGTACATTCAAAATGACTACAAAATATAATGGCATTGAAAAATAAATAAAACAACATGATGCGCTGCTTTAGCACGTCTCGGTCTCTTGATCTTCTGGCGCTCACCAAAAATGAACCAAACTACAGCGAATAGCCTTCTTGGCGCGCCTACTTTTGAAAGTCAACATTTAGATTATTTAACGTTAAATGCATTATATATGCCTGAGTCACTTTGGAATAAATCACAGCGTGTTTCATGATAAAACGTGACTTAGCCTATAGCCTACAGTCCAGAAAATAGGCTATAGGTTATAGCAAATTCAGACCAACTGCTGGTCTACACAGAGAAAAAGCCCTTTCTGGGCTCTTCTGTTGTGCCGAGCCATTCGTTAGACTAGTTGTTTGATGAGAAAATTAAATGTAGCCTATAGTTGCAATACACGCGTTAAGTTTTGTAAGCTCTGTGCAACTGCTGCAGCGGACTAGAATATTAGAAATCTAATACTCAAGCTGTTTTCTCATTTTTTCTACTCTTAATATTAAATAAAAAAACGACTGAACGAAAGATACACGGATTCTCTTGAACTACTGCAGTGCAGCCAAAATGCTCTGTTCGACTTATCTGAGATCCTTTACTCTTCCCTGTAGATGACCTGTGACCTACTTTCTGTAAGACCTGAATTATTTAACTTGAATTTTTGAACTTGAATTTTAGAAAACTGAATTTGAAGTTCCGAATTTCTTCATCTTGAAAACTTGAATCTGTATTTTTTTAAACTGAATATTTGCAGTATACGAATTCAGAACAAAAAACTAGCTGTTTGAAAATACATGTCTATAAAATTCAGCCATAAAAACATTTCAATTTGTTAAATTTCAAATGTTCAATATTTGTTTAAAAAAAAATCAAATTCAGAACTATTTTTACACTTGCAAATAATTCAAATTTACACAATTCAAATTCAAATCATTTAGTCATATTCAAATTTATACCATTCAAATTCAAATCATATTGTCATATTTTAAGCTCCATAAACCTAAATTATATATTTTGAGAGAATGTCAATTGCAATAAAAGATAATGGTAAATATTGATCACTAGTTTCTTTATCCTAAATAAACCTGACCCAGTGACACAGAAAGAGGACAGTCATACACGATTATAGATAAGGGTCAAGGGTCATCATTCATGGGGACTTAGAAGCAAAATCTGAATGTTTAAAACAGCTTTAACAATTGTGTATCTCAGTATTATATTATAATCTCTCACTTAATAATTTAAGTAGTTTCTTTTAGTTGTTCTAAAGTGGATAATGCAATAATGGCGCACACATTTGACTGTCTGTGTTTTACCTACAGGTTCTAGATGTTAGTCTGACCTTCTCTGGATCAGCTGATGGAGAATAAAGAGCCTCTACAGACACAATCACATTCAA
The DNA here is from genome assembly GCF_965113295.1 of Leuciscus leuciscus. Lineage (NCBI taxonomy): Eukaryota > Metazoa > Chordata > Actinopteri > Cypriniformes > Leuciscidae > Leuciscus > Leuciscus leuciscus. The sequence goes on from NC_138736.1 coordinate 39,622,144, forward strand.
CAGAATCAACAGACACAAACCCACAGAGATCATCACACACACATGTGTTTGTGTAACTTTACAGAATGATCCAATCCTTTATCCAAAGTCAAACAAGGAAACCTTCAACCAGATGGAACTGGATAAATATTCTGAATATTCAGATCCAAAATGACTTCTGACCTGTAATGCCTGAATCATACACTGTAAAAAATGTAAAAAATTATTTACTTAAAAAAAATTATGGTAACAATATTACACATAATATTTTTGAGTAAAGGCTTGATTTCTTTCATGGAATCTACCTGAATAAATCATGTAAAATCCCCTAATTTATTTAGGTCTATGACATGATGAATTTAATATTTTTTAGTGAAATATACTTTTTTATTTTAAGTATTTTTTACACTCAAAATTGTGTGAACTCAAGTGAATGGAAATTACCTGTTTATATTTGACTTATTTTTAATTGTTTTAATTTTTTTATTTAAGCTTAAGCAGATACAGGCATTAACAGTTCATGTTCCGAGAGCCTATCGTGATCTGCAGCTGCTCAGGACTAGATATATAGGATAAGTGACATTAAGCATCAGGAGATTACAGGTTTTTTGCTAAGGAGGTGTTTGTTTAGTCTCTTCTTGAAGGCCTGAACATTCTTTGAGGTGATTTCACCTACTACAGTACAGGGGAGGCAGTTCCAAGTTGTTACAGCCGAATGAAGAAAACTCCTCCCCAAGCATTTGGTGTTGGACTTGGGGAGTTTTAGGGCGTGACTTGGTCGTGCTCTCCTTTATTTAGGGATGCTGCCACATTGGGACCATTAAGTGTCATTACCGGGGCGTAAATGGTGGAATCATCCGCATATAGAAAAATTCTATTATCGCACTGTTCTACAACATCGTCTATGAAGATGGAGAATAATAGCGGGCCGAGAATGAATCCCTGGGGCACCGAGGCGTTGATTGATTGAGGTGATGCGGACTGACCAGAGAGCATGACCTGGATGGACCTTCCTTCCAGGTAGTTCTGTAGCCAAGAATGTAATGGCCCAGTTATGCCTTTAGCAGAAAGCTTATCCAGAAGGCCGTTGTGCCAAACCTGGTCGAACGCTCCTTTAATGTCTAGTGCAACAATGTACACCTCACCTCCTTTGTCTAAGATGTTGTTCCAAGACTGCGACAAAACTGTAAGGAGGTCTGCTGAGCAGTGGTTCGGTTTAAATCCATACTGTTTATTAGAAATTAGTTTATGGCGGAAGAGGTAGCCCTGGAGCTGTTTATGAACGGAGGATTCCATCACTTTGCTAAGGACTGAGAGGAGGGATATGGGACGATAATTTGTTGGGTCTGATTTTGAGTCTCTTTTATGTATTGGTATCACTCTGGCGTTTTTCCATTGTTTGGGGAACACGCCATGCGAGAAGAGAAGTTGAAAGAGACGACTGAGGGGGCTGGCCAATTCTGCTGCACATTCTCTAAGGACTTTTGTTGGTATTTCATCAGGTCCCGTTGCCTTTCCTGGGTCAAGGTTGCGAAGAATGTTTCTAATGTCTTTGGGTTTGAAGTGCACATAGGCAAAAGAGGATGTTGGTTGCTGGCACTGAGGCAACGATTGCGCAGATGCATCAAGCAAAGTACACTTCTCTGCAAAGGTTTGGCAGAAGATGTTAGCCTTTGCACTGGCACTGATGTGGGTGGTACCCCGGTGTTCAATGACAGGGATGTCTGTGAAACCACTTCTGCCTGAAAGTGAATTTACTATGCCCCACCATCTTTTGAGGGATATTGTATTATTAAAAGACTGTATGCTGCTATAGCACAGAAACAAACTTGTTACTTCACTATCATTAGCAGAGTTATTGCTCAATGAACAAAACAACATTCTTCAGATTATTGATAAATGCAGATATTCACAATCTAACCATAAGCTCCTCTGCACAATGGTAACGATCAAAACTTTAACATAATAGAAACTCTTTCAAATGTCAAACATAACTGAACATTAAACATTAACAGATGTTTCCCTGTACTCAAAAACACATGAAATAACATTTAATTTGAAGATTTACTCTCCATTTCCAGCCATGTGCAAAGCATGCTGGGAACAAACAATGGTGTCTCTAAATAAAACCACATAATTGAGCTAATTCTCCTAAAATAAAAAGGTAGTCATTTTTCCTTAAATTTATCAGGCTTATCCTCAGTTCAAGCCTTAAAATTGTGTATGTTTCCTTAACTAGTTTCCGTAAGTATACATGAGATTAAATAATGATCTGAGATGTCATCGCTCTGCTGCAGAATTTCAACGGCATCAACATTGATTCCATGTGACAATTTTAGATCTAAAGTATGATTACGACAATGAGTAGGTCCTGATACGTGTTGTCTAACTCCAATAGAGTTTAGAATATCTGTAAATGCTAATCCCAATGTGTCTTTTTCATTATCTACATGGATATTAAAATCACCAACAATTAGGACTTTATCTGCAGTCAGTACTAACTCTGATAGAAAATCAGCAGATTCTTTGATCAAATCTGTATGGTGCCCTGGTGTCCTGTATACAGTAGCCAGCACAAATGTTAAACAGGATTTATCACTTACGCTAGATAACGTTACAGAAAATACCATCACTTCAAAAGAATTATATTTGAAACTAGACTTCTGAGTAATACTGAAGATATTGCTATAAATTGAATATAAATCATCCAAGTGAGGATGCTGCACACTGGTGGTGGTTGAGGAGAGATCCCCTGATATGATTGTAAAGTGCTTCAGGTGTACAGTAGTACATATGAAAGCATTATAAATGTCTCATTCATTCAAATGCCTCATTTATTCACTGATGATGCATTTTGTAGACAAATGCCAGAAATAAAGTCAAACTGGTTAGTAATAAGTGAAGCTGGTAATGCTGTTTGTGGAGTTGTTTAATCCTCTTCTGCTGAGATCTGGAGAGATTTAATGTCTTCTTTTCTCTTCAGTTGATTTCATCTAAGGCTGTGACTGGAAGTCAGTTGTAGTTCTTGTGTTTCATCTCTTTTTACTGTTCTCTTTTTTCCTTCAGTGATTCTGTTTAACAGGCTTGTTGAGGCTAAGATCACTCTAATATACACAGATTGCATGGCCCAAATAAGGACCAGTTCTGATTAATTTGCTTGTGGCATTGCTATGGGCTACTTGTGGTCCAGATCTGGCAAACAGGAGTGGAGTGCCAAAGTGCTTCATTACATGTGTTACGAGGGTCAGATCATCACTCCACGAGTGTCAGATGTGGGCATAATGGGCCGACTGGGCTTTTGCTGTATACCACTTTTTATTAAAACAGTAACAACAGAATCGCTTTTCAAAGCAAAACTTAAAACCTATGTTTCTCTGGGAAGGTTTATGACTCCTGAGTCTAAATGGAGCTGATGTAAGCATCTAAATATGTGCTTTTTCTTGTATGGCGGATGTACAGCATGCTGTTGAATGTTTATCTATTTTGGTCTTTTATCAGAACCTTTTATTTAATGTTGTTCAGCACAATGGTGGACAAGGATATATCCTTCCATATCCAGATCTAGTTATCTATGATCAGATCCTTTTTTTGCATAAAAGTGCTTTAATAACAGAATAACAGAAACAATCAGAAGAGCATCTTCTGAATAATTTGTGAAAACTGCAAAATAATCATTCCTATTGTTCTACAAATCTTTTTGAAAGTTGTTTTCTCTGACTATCGAACACATGCTGTATTCAAATGAGCTGAGAGAAATCTTCAAACCTAAACATCATGTTGCACTGTCCACTTAACACACACCCACACTCAAGACTCATTTATTTCTTATATTGCACATTTAACAACTCATTATCCAGAGGCACATTTATGCATGTATCAGACACTTTAATCAAAAAGACTTACATTGCATTCAATCTATACATCTGATCCCTGGGAATCAAATTCATGACTTTGGGTTTGCTCACACCATGATGATGATTATCCAGGTTACAGGATACCTGTATCACTATAGTGTTCCTGTAGCTCAGCTAATCATGATGCAGCATAATAAAGTAAATGTTACGAGAAAAAAAAAAAAGTGTAAAGTGTAACACTAGGTGCGTTTCCATTACAGATTTGCGCAAAAGGTTTTTTTTTGTTTTTTTTTTTTCTCAATTTGCGAATGCCATTTCTGGGGATTTTTCAAAAGTGGGGTTGCTGGCTAACAGGTTAATGATGTTTCAGTGGAATTTTCTACCAGAAACATAGATGGGGTTTGTGTGTCCATGTTATTATAGCAATGTGCTCTTAATGTACTGAGAGCAAATAAATAGCTTAAATTTTTCTCGGCTGATCTACATTATTAAATACAGGACAAAATAAATGAGAAAAATATGATTATTTAGATTTTCAGCTGTATTTCACTATCCTATATGCTCAGAGTTTGTTTGTTGATTTCCTCATGTGTTTCTCCAAACCCAGACTCCATTATAACGGTAAGAACAAGCGTCACTATCACACACTGACCGCAGGACTCTCTCTCTTTCTCTCCAGTTCATCATTGGCCTGTTCCTGCAATCTTGAGCTCTCAAACAGAGTTGAAGCTGCTGAAAAATATCTGAGTGAAACATAATATTTCTTTAATGCTGGACTGGCTGTTAGCTCCAGTGTTTCTGTCCTCCTCTGTGTATTTTAATGCTGATGTGTTTGGTTGTAGAACAGCGCCACCATGTGACATCAGCTGACTACTGCGGCTCTGAGCTTCTCTGATGCTGATAGTGATGTTGGGATGTTTTCTCTTTCTGTAGATGATGTTTTGTCCCGGGGCTCGATATGCCTGGATGACATGGTTCAGGGGGACACTATCGCTCGACTGCACTGTCTCTATGTCGTGTTCAGAACACCTCACAGTTTCACATGAGAAAAGAGCAGATACTACACACTTTACACACATATTCTCACATTACTTACAGTCATATGTGATAAATATTAGATGTTAGATCAACTATTTTCTTGAGCTAGCATGAAAACTATATCCAGTGATTAAAAAAGACTCATACACAAATGTGTGTATTTTTCATCAGCAGATCTTTCCAGTAAAGAAGAGCAGAAAAGGGCTCCGCTAATATGTTCTCCAGGATCTGAGCAGCTTTGACACCAGATGATGAATCCATCCCCATCTGAGACCGATATGAGCTAAAACCTGCTGTGCCAAATCTAAATGAAAGCATGTGTGTATTTTGCACAGTTCTGATCTCAGACCTGAAGGCTGTTTAACAGTAATCTAGCGCCATCTTTACCCATGAAGCTCTTTAGAGATCAGATGCTGGACTACAGTATTACTGCTTCATGTCCACAAACACACTGGATTCATCATCATAACCACAAGATTGAGGCATTTTCCTGTTTTTAACCAAAAGAAGAGTTTTGTTTTGTAGAAAAGACAGAGGAAGATGAATGACAGAATATTAGCAAAAGGAAGATCATGAAAGACAAGAGTTAATTTTCTTTACACTTTTGATGTTTTAAATGACATTAAAAGAGACCTTTGAATGGTTGTTGATGGTTTTGGCAAGTGCTGTTAATTTACTGTAACAGGTACAAGTGACAAACACAATTATGTAGTGCAATATATATATAATATTCCCATTAGTTTTCATCTGGAAACATAAATCCATCATTATAAATGAAAAGGGCTCTAGGATGTAAAGACTTCTGTCCTTTTCTGCTACGAGTCTGGATTACTATTTTCTGTCAAACACATTTCTGACATTAGGAGTTTCTATACCGCTTTTTTTGCACAGGTTTCAAGTGTGGAGTGCAATGGCAATTATCAGTCTTATAAAAAGTGAGAAAAAAAATGTATTTGATGTTTTCAATATTGCACTGAACGGTTGCTGTGGTTACCAGTGAGTTTTCTCACACACAGCGCATGCGCGCCACTCTACCGCTTTTCCCGTTATTGTGAGATAAAAAAAGTATAAACAAATGCGTTTCGACTATATATCTGCTGACATACAGCGCCTTTTTCCTTTGAAGAGTTATAGAAATTATCGTTGATCAAACTAACCAGTTTGACTTAAGAATTTTTAAATAAGAACAACTAATCATCCAAGTATCAAGTGATGTTTGTATATATATGTTTATGTGCGATTTTACGTGCTGTTGATGGAAAATTCGAGGTGTTTAAAAACGTTTTATTCAAAGCAAGTGTTCTGGTGTGGTGCATGAAAATGACTTCCTCTATAACGTAAGTAACCATGAAATATTAAAGTACATTGCACATGAAATTCTTAATATGTATTTTTTTTTTTTTTTTACTTATCAATTATTGGACATATAGCCTAGACCATATATTTTAAAATACACTTTTACACTTTTTATGTAGGTCTAATTTTCGGCTTTATTACTAAAAGCCAAAGTTTTTAGAAACCACAGTGTTGTAACACTTTTCTCTTTAACATCTGTAGTGTTTGTTTTAACTGTTTAACTTGTGTTGTTTCTTAAAATTTGATCTAATTTTCTGTGTAAATGAATGTCAATTACAACGAGTGCTGTTGTTACAATCTCCCTTTATATATAATGTCATTTTTATTGAACATTTAATTAAACTAAACCAGTAGGAAATATTTTATTTTAAAATAGTTGGAAAAGATCTTGAACTAACATCTGTCAGTTTCACAGATGTATTAAATGTGGGTTTACAGTAAACTGACCCATTTGTACAATATTTTAGGTTTCAGTGGAAGAACATTAAACTCTAGTGTTACAAACTTCCCAGTCTGTTCAGCCGAGATATTTCTGTTTTAAACACACACAGATGAAATACTGGTGCAAACGTGACATATCTGACTGAAGAAGAGAATCTGCTGATTCAGATGATAGCAATTCTGACCATTCATTTACATGATTGAAAATCACATTGTTTTGTCTCCATAAACACACTGAAGAAAATGTCAAATGAAATGTATTGTATTTGAGTGTGTGAATGAGTGTTTCTGATCTCTTACCCGAGCAGCTCCATGAAGACTGAATGAATCATGGACGACACACACACATTCAGACATGGAGATTCTTCTCCAGGATTCAGGTACTTCAATCTTCATATGATCTTAATGTTATAGAAGACTACTTTCTGCACACTGCATTTTTTTGTAAATTTGGAGTGCTGTCAGTACAGAGAACAACGACAAAAATTGGTGTTGCCTACACCGTGTTATCCTCGTTTTAAAATGTGCACCCTGTTGACTTCAATGGGGCAAGTTTTAAACCTGCTTTTAGGCTCTTAACATCCTTGATGTGTCATTACAAGTGCACAGGTCATGTGAGTGATTCCTTCGGAGTGAATGCGGGTGAATCTGACTGCAGTAGATGTGAAAGAAATATATAAAAAATGATGTTTATTCAGCCAGCGCACATACCTGTATTTACATCCTGTTTTCGGTCGAAGTCCACAGTAATCGATTGTCGAGTTTACGCGCATAGGTTTAGTACCTATGATCAAACATTTCATAGATAGATAGATCTTCTCGAGTTGCATACATGCAAACTTTGTAAAAAAAGACTCTCAGACAGGTTTGTTCTATCCATTTATTTTAATAGAGGAAAACAAAATACATTTATTGAATTGAACCACATATATGCCTTCAAAAATTAAGAAGAAAACTGCTTTGTATTAACTCTTGTTCACAAAGCAGTCTGGTGTAATATGATTAGCGCAGCCGCAGACATTAATGATTTGAGGTAACTTGAGGGGCAGATTCGCCAGTGGCTCAGTTGCCGGGAGTAAATGAAGAGTCTGATGCTCACTCTTACATCCAACAACATCACACCTGGCTTTCTTAGTAGGGAACTGGGGCATTTTTCTCATCACTACAGCTGCTCCAGAATGTAGAAAATGGTGGACTGTGCTCAGATCACTGAGGGCGGGGTCTATCAGCATTAGTGGGCGGGGCCTTGGCATTTTGTGACTCTCATTTAAACAGGTTATAACAGTATTATTACGCATCTTGTATATAAAAATAATTTTTAGGGGGCCCTTGACTTTTGGGGGCTCAAAGCGGTCGCTTACCTTTGCCTAATGGAATATATGAAGCTAGAATAAAACTGTTTTTGTTGTTGTTTAAAGGGAAAGGGTCTGTTCTTTCTTTTGATATATTGCATGTTCAGATATTCATACAAAAAAAAAATTCTGGGGCTATGAAAATGTTGTGAAAATGGTCAAAAACATTGGCGGTGGGTGGTAACTTAAAAAAAAAAAAAGCTGGCGGGGAAAGAGTTAAAAGACAACGTTCTCATGTGGAATTTATTTTCATGTAAAATCAACCATATTGGTTCTGGTAGAGAATAACTATATTATTTATATTATTATTTATTATATAACTATAACTATTTCTATTCTGTTGTTGTATTAAAGTCAATGTGAGGGTGAAAGATCAATCTCACCGGAGTCCAGCTGTGTGTCCATGAAGAGTGACGCGTCCATGGCAGAGCCAATGAAATTTGAGGGAAAACACACATCAACTGATCTGAGGTACAACATTTGCGTTTAGACAGACAGAGAGACCACAGAAAACAAAAAAATACATGTATGGCATCATTTGGCAAATATCCACTTATTATCAAAATACAGAAATAGGTGATGATATTGTGTAAGCATGTATAACTCAGTGACTCACACTATTATAAAGCTCTGCAATAGCAGGAGTCGAGCACAGGATCAGGTCTCCTCTCACAGCTGATCCAGAGCTTCAGTCCTGATGTTTCACTAACATCTACTGACCCCTGAGTAGGGAACGAGACGCTGCATCGTACTCGACGCTTTGGGGAATGCCTTCAGCATGATGCGTCTGAAGTCTGTAGTGGAACTACTCCAATCTTGATTGGTGCTGTGTCACTCGTGACGTTGCATGTGACGGCGATCCGGAAGCTATAAAAGGACATCGGAACATAGCCGCATTAGCTTTTGAACGGTCGAAGCAAGTCGTTCTCATGAGCGCGAAAAGTGTGGCCGAGGGATGCAGTGTCTCGTTCTCTACTCAGGGAACGAGGGTTACAATAGTAACCAGAGGCGTTCCCTTTCATAAGGGAACTCCCGCTGCATCGTACTCGACGCTTTGGGGAACGAATACCCACGCCGCCACACTGAGAGAAATACGCTATATATATAAATTATATAATAATATGGTGTAAAGCATCTGGCACACTCACGGACGATAGAAATGAGTAGAGGGCAGATCCAACTAGCTTGTCATAAGATTTGGTGTAAGAAGGGGAGGTCTGGAGCCGGAGGCTCGACTGACCTCATGGATGTTAACCCCAGACAGTAGAAAGTATTAGATAAGAGGTGAAGGCAAAAGCACACCTTGTACTTAATATATGAGTGGTTTCTGCAGATAACCAACTGTCTAATTGATAAAGGGGAATAGCTCCTAACCCTTGATACATCACTAGATGGATTGACTCCTCCCAGCCCGAGGCCTAACATAGGAACCTCCAAGGCTAAGACCTTGACCATCCGACACATGCGATGGAGGATGGAATACCTGAAGAATCATGATATTGCCTACAGGCACCTCAGTACCGGGCAAAAATAATGTAGAGTGGCTCCCACGCTAGCAAGTAAGAGGGGGCAGCACAACCACTCTTCCAGGGAGTAAGACGAGCAGGAAGCAGACTCAATAGATTCTTATATATACTCATGTATTTCACCCACAGGACATGATGGGTGCCAGGGATAACCCATCAGCCTGATGCCAATAGGCTGGATGACAGGATTCATCCTCCAATCTACAGGAACATGGAGTTTTAGTGGGAATGTCCCTACATGTCCACCCTTAGAGGCTTGCGGAGGGCACCGAGGCCACCACAGAGGCCCTAAGCATGAACGGGAGATCCTGTTAGAGAACAGGATGGAACACCAGTACTGAAGCCAGTGGGCAGTAATTAACTAGGTTCAATGCCATCCCTAACTTTACATTTTTAGTTCCTAGTAGAGTGGGGTTCTAGAGTGGATGACCTGACCACCTCAGTGGAAAGGGCAACCTATTTATGGGTTGGTCCCCCTCAGGGGCTAGACCCATAGTCTCCATCACTCCGGCCGTGGATGAAATATTGTACCACCGTCCTGAGAAGAAGATCTCTACTAATAGGGATTTGCCATGGAGGACTCTCCAAGAGACTAATAAGGTCCGAAAACCAAATTCGGGCTGGCCAGTACGGAGCTACAAGGAGTAATCTCACACCGTACCTCCTGACCCTTTCTAGAACCTCAGGGAGCAGAGCGATCGGGGGAAAAGCATACAGACATGACCTCGGCCACATCTGTACCATGGCATCCAAGCCCAAAGGAGCTGGATTTGAGAGAGAGTACGAGAGCGGGCAATGAGAGTTCTCATGAGAAGCGAACAGGTCAACCTCCGCCCGGACAAACTCTCTCCATATAAGCTCAACCACTTCAGGGTGGAGCCGCCGTTCCCCGGGCCTCAGCCCCTGCCTCGACAGGATGTCTGCTCCCAAATGATCAACCCCAGGAATATAAATAGATCTAACAGAGAGAAATTTATCCTGGGACCAAAGAAGAATTTGATGCGCCACTCTACAAAGAGGGTGAGATCTCAAACCTCCTTGACGGTTGATATAAGTGACCACTGACATATTGTCTGTCCTAACAAGAACATGATGGCCTCTGAGGTCCACAAGGAAGTGCCTCAGGGCAAAAAATACAGCCAACATCTCCAGCAATTAATATGCCATGAGAGATGATGGTCCTTCCAAGTACCTCGGGTGTAACGGCCCTCCATAACCGCACCCCAGCCCGTGAGGGACACATCCGTAATCAAAGTCTTCCTCTGACATGGTGCTCCCAGAACCGGGCCCTGAGACAGGAACCATGGTTTCTTCCACATGACGAGAGAACGAAGGCATCTGCGTGTAACTCTGACCATGCGAAAGGGGTTTCCCAGAGGAGAAAACCCCTTGGTCCTGAGCCACCACTGAAAAGCCCTCATATGGAGCAGACCAAAAGGAACTACTGTGGAAGCTGCAGCCATACGACCCAAAACTCTTTGAAAGTGTTTGACAGTGATGGCCTGGCTTAACCTAATATTCATTGTGTTTAAGATAGTATTTATACAAGCAGGAGACAATTGTGCCCGCATTGTGACTGAGTCCCACTCTACTCCCAGGAACGTAGTCCTCTGAAGAGGAGTTAAGGAACTTTTCTTCATATTGAGTCTCAACCCCAAGCACCTCAGATGACGCAAAACAACATCTCAATGTTAAATTGCTAGTTCTTTCGACTGAGCCAAAATGAGCCAGTCATCTATATAATTTAAGATACGGACCCCCTGAAGTCTCAATGGAGCAAGGGCCGCATCCATACATTTAGTGAAGGTGCGAAGGGATAAGGCTAGGCCGACTGGAAGAGTCTGGAACCGATGCGCTTTTCCCCCAAAAGCGGATCTCGGAAACTTCCTGTGATGGGGTTAGAAGGGAACGAGGAGTTAAGGAGCTTGTGGATCTATCACGACAGACCAGTCCTCGGAGCTGGTCTGACTGACAGTCGGTATCTTGAATCTGAACCCCCTCAGAGGTTGATCCATTACCTTGAGATCCAAAATAAGGCCTAACTCCCGAAAATTCAGTAATTCCGAAATTCCGAAATTCAGTAATACCGTCAAGTGAGACCTCCCAGTTATCATCCAACTCTTTGAGGAGGTCAGCCTGGTATGCCTGTAATAACCCCATCGTGTGTAGGCATGCACCGGCTTGACCCACTACCATATATGCTTTCCCTAACAAATTCGATGTACGAGATTTGGAGGGAAGTGTCTGAGCTATCAGGAGTGACGCAATGTCGGGGAGAAAATATTTCACAAAATATTCCTCAACCCGAGGCATCACCTCATAACCATTCTCATTAGATTCCCTAATGGATAAGTAAATATATACATGAGGGGAAAATAATTGAGATGAACATGGATTTTTCCATGATCTCGATACCTCAGTATGGAGATCAGTGAAAAAGGGAAGGCTCTGACACGAAGATTGTGACTGGGTCTCCAGGAAGCGCTCATTTTCCATTTTATTTTTCTTAGTCACTTCCTGCTTATTAAATGGCCATTCAACCTTTAATTTAGCCACTGCCCTGGTTACAACCTCCAGCAACTCCTCAATAACGGGAATATGGGGTGGCGAATCCCCCTATCCACGTGATTTGGTATTTAACTAACTCCTCGGAGCTAGATAAATCAAATGCCGTGTCTTTAACACGGTCAGAAGAAGCCGCAGCGCGGGCTTCTGAACCGTGCGCGAGACCAGTGGAGCTGGTTAATAAATACTGAGAAAGGGTCACAACCGTCTCAGTATTATATGTCAGCCCCACGTGCGAATCCCATGAGTACAAGCGGCGTGCTGCCTCAACAGACGTGGGACCTGATGCACTGGGAACGCGAGCCTGTTCTAATTGATCGAACAGGCTCAAACGGGAGCAGAGCTTTTGCATGGGTAACTGAAAACAGTTTGCACAGACAGCGCCCTCGAGCACTGCCCGTGCATGCTCCACTCCCAGACAAAAAAACACAGAACGAGTGCGTGTCATCCTCGCTCAAATAGCGTGGGCAAGGGGACGCACACCGCCTGAGTCGTTTCTCTATATTCGCCATATATATTGAGATAGACAGACAACACCAAATAAGACAATACAGTCACACAGAACGCTTGCTGAAGACAGAAAGCTGGTGCGGCTATGTTCCAATGTCCTTTTATAGCTTCCGGATCACCGTCACATGCAACGTCACGAGTGACGAAAGACACAGGTTTATCTACATGTACTTGTAATATAATTAAGAATTCTTGTCTCTGTTCTTTTGTTTCTATTCTATTGAAGTCAAAATCAGAAGGAGAAATCAATCTCACCGGAGTCCAGCTGTGTGTCCATTAAGAGTGACGCATCTATGACAGAGCCAATGAAATTTGAGGGAAAACACACATCACAACTGATCTGAGGTTCAACATTTCATAGATAGATAGATCTTCATGAGTTACATGCATGTAAACTTTGGAAAAAATAGACATGACAGTTTCTGCTTCAGAGTCACATTTTTAAACTGTCACCGTTTGGCATATAATGCAACAAACATAGGCGTAATTTGCGAGTTGGACATGTGGGACATGTGCCCACCACTCTTTGCCAGGGTTGATATTGTCCCCAACACTTTTTGAAACATCTCGCAGCACGGATGTACCTGATACAAACGAAACATCTCCAGTTGACTTGCAAGAGTATTAATTTCATTAGTTTGTGTTAATTTCATTCTGGTGGTGAGTGTGTGTTGCCGCTGTTATCAGTGTCAGAACGATCTCTTGTGTCTTCACACAGACAGCAGACGAACACTTCAATTACATGATTAAAACATTAAATACAGACAGGGCCATTTCTGACCATTTTACTAATTCCCCTTTACTACTTAAACACTCAACCCTCAACTTCCACGGCAGTGGCTCAGTGGTTCATGTAGGTTGTCTACAAATCGACGAATTGAAAATGCTCCCGACGAGCTGAATGGTGCCTTGCATGGCTGACACCGCCGTCAGTGTGTGAATGTGAGGCTATGTAAAGCGCTTTGGTGGCCATAGGTCTGTGAAAGTGCTATATAAATGCAGTCCATTTACTAAAATTATTTTATTATTAAAGTTATGTTAAAGTGTTAACAGGAGCGTTGAGGCGCTCATTGGCGCCCCTCTACCTGGCTCTATATGAACACTATATGAATTTTTGCCTCTGTTTTCTAGACTCTGTTGTATTGTCTCTGTTCTCTCCGTGTTTGTCAATAATTAGTGAACAGTCTATAGACACTCGAGGAACATTTAGGGGAAGACACATGTCATCTAATCTGAGGTACAACATTTCTGTCTAGACATAAAGATATTTCACTATCACTTTTACTAATTTGTTGTAATCTAATAATTTATTCTTTCAGTCGTGATTCTCAACTGGTCCAAAGCACATGTAAATCAAACCTGCTGAAGAGGTTTCAGTGTCTGTATGAAGGAACAGCAAAGTAGGGAAACCCAAAACTCCTGAATGAGATCTACACAGAGCTCTACATCACAGAGAGTGAAAGTGGAGAGATCAATAATGAGCATGAGGTGAGACAGATCGAGACACAATCCAGGAGAGCAGAAACAGAGGACACACCGATCAAATGCAATGACATCTTTAGACCTTTACCTGGACAAGACAAACCCATCAGAACTGTGCTGACAAAGGGAGTCGCTGGCATTGGAAAAACAGTCTCTGTGCAGAAGTTCATTGTGGACTGGGCTGAAGGGAAAGAGAATCAGGACGTCCAGCTCATATTTCCACTTCTTTTCAGAGAGATCAACTTGATGAAGGACAAAACACTCAGTCTTTCAGATCTTCTACATGTCTTTTTCCCTGAAACAAAAGAAATGGAAATATCCAGTGATGAATATAAAGTGTTGTTCATCTTTGATGGTCTGGATGAGTGTTGTCTGTCTCTGAACTTTAAGAGCGAAGAGAAACTGTGTAATATATCTGAATCAGCCTCAGTGGACGAGCTACTGATGAACCTCATTGAGGGGAATCTGCTTCCATCTGCTCTCATCTGGATCACCTCCAGACCAGCAGCAGCGGATCTCGTCCCCTCTGAGTGTGTCCATCGAGTGACTGAGGTACGAGGCTTCAATGAGCCACAGAAGGAGGAATACTTCAGGAAGAGAATCAGTGATCAGAGTCTGGCCAATACAATCATCACACACCTGAAGTCCTCGAGGAGCCTCCACATCATGTGCCACATCCCAGTGTTCTGCTGGATCTCAGCCACTGTTCTAGAGGAGATGTTGAGTGAAGCAGAGAGAGGAGAGATTCCCAAGACTCTCACTCAAATGTACACACACTTCCTGATCATTCAGAGCAACATCAAACATGAGAAGGACTATGAGAAGAGAGTGAAAGATGAAGACATGATTCTCAAATTGGGGAAACTGGCTTTCCAGCAGCTTGTGAAAGGCAACCTGATCTTCTATGAGGAAGACCTGAGAGGGTGTGGCATTGATGTGACAGAAGCATCAGTTTACTCAGGATTGTGCACTCAGATCTTCAGAGAGGAGTTGGGCTTGTATCAGGGTAAAGTCTTCTGCTTTGATCATCTGAGCATCCAGGAACATCTAGCAGCTCTATATGCACACATTTACCTTACAAATAAGAACAGAAATGTGTTTGACAAAACCAAACAAAGTTTATTTTCTAAAATCTTAAACCAGAAGAAATATCATTCATTATCTGAGCTGCATCAGAGAGCTGTGGATGAGGCTTTACAGAGTAAGAATGGACATCTGGACCTTTTCCTGCGTTTCCTTCTGGGTCTCTCATTGAAGTCCAATCAGACTCTCTTACGAGAACTACTGACACAGACTGGAAGCTGCTTCTACAACAAAGAGAAAGCAGTTCAGTACATCAAACAGAAGATCAGGGAGAATCTCTCTCCAGAGAGATCCATCAATCTGTTCCACTGTCTGAATGAACTGGGTGATGATTCACTGATGCAGGAGATCCAACGTTATCTGAAATCTGGAGAAATAGGAGGAACCCAACTCTCCTCTTCACAGTGGTCAGCTCTGGTTTATGTGTTGCTGACATCAGAGCAGAATATGGATGTATTTAATCTAAATCTGTTTATTGGAGCACGGAATACAGCAGATGAAGTTCTTCTGAAGTTGCTGCCGGTGGTTAAAGAATCCAGATCAGTTCAGTAAGTTACTCTGACAACAGTCATTACACTGATAAAACATGATCATATTTATGAGTTTAGCATGTGCTTTTGTACCTAATGAATACTGTAAAATGAGAAATTCATAATATCCTTTATATCAGTGTTTCCTGAACTGAGAGACTGAAGAGTTGTTCTCTACAGGTTGAGGGATTGTGGTGTTACAGATGAAGGTTGTGCTGCTCTGACTTCAGCTCTGAGATCAAACCCCTCACACCTGAGAGAACTGAGTCTGACATTGAATAAAGTAGGAGATTCTGGAGTCAAGCAGCTTTCAGATCTACTGCAGGATCTGGAGATACTGAGGTAAGATTGTATAAAATGTCTCATATGGTTAATAATCGATTGTGTTACAGATCTGCCAGGTTCTCACACCAGCCAATCACAGCGCACTCCCTCACCTGAGTGCTAATCACACACACCTGCACCTCATAATCACCCTCATGACTGCCACTATTTAGACACACACAATTCACCACAGTTCATTGTCCGGTCTCGTTTGTATGAAGAGGACTACTTAGCCTGCCTCAGTGACTACTACCTGTTATCTCCAGCGACCCTTCTCCAGTATCGTCTCCATTCTCCTCTGTGTCTCCAAGTCTAGTGTTGTTCAGAGTTCCAGCCTTCCCTGCATCATCTACCAGTCATCACACCCGTCAGAAGAAACACACTATTCACTGCCAGCATCCCGCTCTCTAAAGTATCATTGCACTTTCCACTTACCTGCTTTTAGTTCATCCCCTCAGTTGTTGTCTCAATAAACCCCCTATTAACTTCAATCTCCTTCTCTTGAGTCTGCTTCCATAATAGATTGCCATACAAAAAAATCTACTGTGATATTACTAATGAGAATGTTGCTTTTATTTTCATTAGATTCTTTCCAATGTGTCTGACATCATTTTACAATATTAATGATTAAACATGATTGGATGATGTAAAGATGTGACAACCGTGTTCATATACAGATATGTTGATGATTTTGGGTACTTGCATAAAAAAATAATATTCGGTTACACTTTATTTTAAGGTGTCATTGTTACAGTGAACTTATATATTTAAGTACTGAGTAATATTAAGCAACCACATGTACTTAGTATAGGATAAGGGTAGGATTAGGATTTGGTTGAGGATTAGTTACGTGTAATTATGCATAATTTACCTGTTATTACTATGGAAAGTTCATGTAACATATGTAACAAGGACACTGTTAAATAAAGTGTTATAGAATATTCTTGCAATTTTTATCAAATGGTGCCGTGGAGTAAGTCTCTGATTATGAAGTTCCTGCTGATCTGAGCTGTAGATCCTGAACTGAGAGACTGAAGAGTGTCATTAGCCGCGTTTCCACTGTCGGGCCAGGGCCGGGCCGTGCTAGTGCGTGCCAGGGCCAGTCGCGTTTCCACTGTCACTTCCGGGGCTTGATCGGGGCTTACTCAGGGCCAACGGCCAGGATTTCTGGCCCGTCGAATACCTTGGGCCAGAGCGGGCCAGCTCGGGCTAGAGGAGTGGTTACGAACAGAGGCGGAGTTCACCTGAGTCGGGAGACGGCAGCGCCGGATGATTCTGCCATTAAAGACTTTTAAAATAATTTAACTCGCGTTCATGTTTGAATGCCTTGTGTTTGTGATGCAAAAGACTATGCGCGCTAACCGTTACCATAGTAAACATAGTAAACGCTTGAAGATACGCATAGTAAAAAAACATACGCTTGAAGAAATCCGACCAATCATAAAGGACTTCGCTGAACTTAGTCCTAATTTGTAAGTTGCTTTGGATAAGGGCGTCTGCTAAATGACTAAATGTAAATGTAAATGTAAATAAAGGCTATCACAGTCATGTTTTTATTTTATCTGTCAGTAGCCCACGTCTCGTCTCTTTATACCGGACTATCATAAAATAAAGCAACTTTTTTTTCGGGAGCTTCCTCTGTGCAGAAACGAGGACGTTATAAAATACATCGTTGCTGAACTTGCTAAGCTAAGCATTCAGTGAACAACGCTTCAA
Source organism: Leuciscus leuciscus (assembly GCF_965113295.1). Classification (NCBI taxonomy): domain Eukaryota; kingdom Metazoa; phylum Chordata; class Actinopteri; order Cypriniformes; family Leuciscidae; genus Leuciscus; species Leuciscus leuciscus. Next base: position 39,639,900 of record NC_138736.1, read on the forward strand.
GTTCGGGAAAAAATTAAAAAGTTGTGGGCGCAGTACAAGGCGATTAAAACGCACAATGGACAAAGCGGTGCCCAGAGAAGGAACTTTCCATGGTTCGACTTGATGGACGGTGTGCTGGGTCACCGTCCCTCTGTTAGTGGAGAGACAAGTCGGGACACTATGGCAGCCGCGGACGGTGAGTTAATACATGCTATCTTCTTAAAATCTAAGTTTTCTAACTTCCTGCCTGAATGAACATCATAATTCCCGCTGAAATGGGTGAGGTTGTATGACGTTTGATCCAGGAAGGCGTGTTAAGGGCGGGGTTTAGGGCAGCGCTGCAGGGCTAATGGCCCGGCAGTGGAAACGCAAGCCCGGTGCTTGAGGCCCGAGGCCACTGGCCCGGCTGGGCTCGCTGTTAGCCCTAGCCCGGCCCTGGCCCGACAGTGGAAACGCGGCTATTGTTCTCTACAGGTTGAGTGATTGTGGTGTTACAGATGAAGGTTGTGCTGCTCTAACTTCAGCTCTGAGATCAAACCCCTCACACCTGAGAGAACTGGATCTGACTGGAAATAAAGTAGGAGATTCTGGAGTCAAGCTGCTCTCTGATCTACTGCAGGATCCTCACTGTAAACTGGAAATACTGAGGTAAGATTTTATAAAAGTCTCACTGTCATCTGTTTTTCTCCTGTGGTGAATAATCAATGATATACAAAAATAATATATACAAAAAAGTTTACCATCAAGTAACTGAAAAGGATGTTTAATCTTCATTAGATTCTTTCCAAAGCTTCTGAAGTCATTTTACTTTTGATAGTTTTACAAGTCAAAAACATGATTGGATGTCGTGAAGAGGTGACAACTGCTTTCATATATAAATCTGTTGAGGAGAAATTCCTATATATCATTTATATCAGTGTTTCTTGAACTGAGAGACTGAAGAGTGTCATTGTTCTCTACAGGTTGAGGAATTGTGGTGTTACAGATGAAAGTTGTGCTGCTCTGACTTCAGCTCTGAGATCAAACCCCTCACACCTGAGAAAACTGTATCTGTCAAGGAATAAAGTAGGAGATTCTGGAGTCAAGCTGCTCTCTTATCTACTGCAGGATCCTCACTGTAAACTGGAGATTCTGAGGTAAGATTGTATAAAATGTCTCATATGGTAAATAATGATTGTGTTACAGATCTGCCAGGCTCTCACACCAGCCAATCACAGTGCACTCCCTAATTCTAAATCCCCTAGTTCTAATCACACACATCTGCACCTCATAATCACCCTCATTCCTGCCACTATTTAGACACACACTTCACCACAGTTCATTGTACGGTCTCATTTTTATGACGAGGACTACTTAAGCTGGGCATACACTGTGCGATTTTCGTCCGATTTTGAGACGAATTCTGACTCGTGCGACTCTTTTTCGGGTCGGGCCGATTTTCAGCTTTGTCGTGCATCGTTTGTCGTGCAGTGTTCGTGCAGTGTACAGGGGGAAACGAGAGGCGATTAACCTCTCCTGACCGGCAATTGGATGGTCGGATGAATTTCTGGCATGTTAGAAATTTTGGTCGCTCCTCATGACTATATGGCACAGTTGAAGCAGAGCTACGAACCGTTTGCCCTAAACTCAGTGTTTTTTTCCTTACTGCGCCTGCGCGACAACAGAAGTTTAACCATTTCGTCTCCAGCAAAAAAAAAGAAAAAAAAAAGAGGGAGATCTTTAAGTTCTGTTGTTCAAACAAGCTACAAATTACGGTTGCTTACCCCCAGTTCATATTGCAAAATTTGTTAACCATTACCCACGTTTTCCACCTGCGATGTACACTTTTGCCTCTTTTATTAATTTGTTAAACAATGTTTTTGAAATAAAGTTGTTTTTAATTTTCATTGATGAATTATTGCAGTGTTCAGACATATTATAGACTATTAATAATTAATTATATGCCTATAATTCATTGTAATCGACCTAAATGTTTTAGACAATTTTCAATAAGGAAGAGTAAGCTTCTATGTAATATTTTATTATCCTCACTGAAATTATTGCGTGGCAATTTAATTATAATAGCCTATCAATTTTATAATAAAAGTAGCCTAGGCCTTCCCTAATAATAATACTAATAATAATAATAATAATACAATAATACTAATAATAATTTAGTACATAACTTGGAAATGCTAAATCATCTTGATATTGTTAGCTGATGCTTGTTTTGACAATATCTCTGGATACATGATATCGTCTATAGGCGCAACCCAACACAAGGGTTTATCGTGCTGATTCGTGCATATTTCACACGTATAGTGTGAGCAGTGAAGTCGCAGCTCCACGTTCAGACAGTATAGTGTGAGCACATAAATCCTGAGCTTTGGCTTTACATTGCATGCGATCTACTCGTTCAGTGTGAGTAGGTACGTTGCTGAAATCACACAGACATCGCACAGTGTATGCCCGCCTTTACCCTACCTTAGCTCAGTTGTTGTCTCAATAAACTCCCTAATAACTTCAGTCTCCTTCTCTTGAGTCTGCTTACGTAACAGATTGCCACACAAAAAATCTACTGTGAAATTAGTAATGGGAATGTTGCTTTTATTTTCATTAGATTCTTTCCAATGTGTCTGACATCATTTTACAATATTAATGATTAAACATGATTGGATGATGTAAAGATGTGACAACCGTGTTCATATACAGATATGTTGATGATTTTGGGTACTTGCATAAAAAATAAATAAAAAAAGTGGACACTGTTAAATAAAGTGTTATCGAATATTCTTGCAATTTATATCAAATGGAAACTAACCCGCTCAAGCAGTTTGTAGAAGCGGGTCTGAGCCTTAGACTGGACCTGTTAATGGTGCTGTGGATTAAGTCTCTGATTGTGAAGTTCCTGCTTATCTGAGCTGTAGATCCTGAACTGAGAGACTGAAGAGGGTCATTGTTCTCAACAGGTTGATTGGTTGTGGTGTTACAGATAAAGGTTGTGCTGCTCTGACTTCAGCGCTGAGATCAAACCCCTCACACCTGAGAAAACTGAGTCTGTCAAGGAATAAAATAGGAGATTCTGGAGTCAAGCAGCTTTCTGATATACTGCAGGATCCTCGCTGTAAACTGGAGAATCTGTGGTAAGATTTTATAAAACTCTCAACGTCGTCTGTATTTCTCCTGTGGTGAATAATCAATGATATACAAAAATAATATATACAAAAAGTTTACCATCAAGTAACTGAAAAGGATGTTTAATCTTCAGTGGATTCTTTCCAAAGCTTCTGAGGTCATTTTACTTTTGATAGTTTTACAAGTCAAAAACATGATTGGATGTCCTGAAGAGGTGACAAGTTCTTTCATTTATAAATCTGTTGAGGAGAAATTCATATATATCATATCATTTGTATCAGTGTTTCCTAAACTGAGAGACTGAAGAGTGTCATTGTTCTCTACAGGTTGTGGTATTGCGGTGTTACAGATGAAGGTTGTGCTGCTCTGACTTCAGCTCTGAGATCAAACCCCTCACACCTGAGAAAACTGGATCTGTCATGGAATAATCTAATAGACTCAGATGTAAAGCCGCTCTCTGATCTGATGGTGGATCCACATTATAAACTGAAGAAGCTTTGGTGAGTAGTGATAATTAAAACTGTTCATATTTTAATTGAAAGTTAATTTAGTTTCTTCTTAATTTTCTTTCCTTGTGATGGTGAATTACTCACTATAAACATGTTTAATAAGAGTTTGATTAGTTAATTTATTTTTATAATAGTTTATAGCAACAATTAAATATCTTCAAGTTTCTTTTTATTTCAAACAATTCAATATTTTGCTTTCATCACTGTTTTTTAATCCCTAAATTATGTATTTTGAGAGAATGTCAATTGCAATAAAATATAATGGTAAATATTTATCACTATAGTTTCTTTATCATAAATAAACCTGACCCAGTGTCACAGAAAGAGGACAGTCATACAGGATTATAGATAAGGGTCAAGGGTCATCATTCATGGTGACTTAGAAGCAAAATCAAAATTTGAATGTTTAAAAACAGCTTTAACAATCGTACAGTATTATATTATAATCTCTCACTTTATCATCTAAGTAGTTTCTTTTAGTTGTTCTAAAGTTGATAATGCAATAATGTTGCACACATTTGACTGTCTGTGTTTCACTTACAGGTTCTAGATGTTAGTCTGACCTTCTCTGGATCAGCTGATGGAGAATAAAGAGCCTCTACAGACACAATCACATTCAACAGAATCAACAGACACAAACCCACAGTGATCATCACACACACACGTGGTTGTGTAACTTTACAGAGTGATCCAATCCTTCATCCAAAGTCAAACAAGGAAATCTTCAACCAAATTAACTTCAACCCAATGAACTACTTCATTATCATTAGCAGAGTTATTGCTCAGTGAACAAAACAACATGCTTCAGATTATTGATAAACGCAGTTATTCACAACCTAACCATAAGCTCCTCTGCACAATGGTAACGAATGGAAACTTTAACATAATAGAAACTCTTTCAAATGTCAAACATAACTGAACATTAAACATTAACAGATGTTTCCCTGTACTCAAAAACACATGAAATAACACTTAATTTCAAGATTTACTCTCCATTTCCAGCCATGTGCAAAGCATGCTGGGAACAAACAATGGTGTCTCTAAATAAAACCACATAATTGAGCTAATTCTCCAAAAATAAATAGGTAGCCCTTTTTCCTTAAATTTATCAGGCTAATCAGTTCCTCAATTCAAGCCTCAAAATTGTGTATGTTTCCTTAACTAGTTTCCATGAGATTAAATAATGATCTGAGATTTCATCGCTCTGCTGCAGATTTTCAACGGCATCAACATTGATTCCATGTGACAATATTAGATCTAAAGTATGATTACGACAACGAGTGAGTCCTGATACGTGTTGTCTAACTCCAATAGAGTTTAGAATGTCTGTAAATGCTAATCCCAATTCGTCTTTTTCATTATCTACATGGATATTAAAATCACCAACAATTAGGACTTTATCTGCAGCCAGTACTAACTCTGATAGAAAATCAACAAATTCTTTGATAAAATCTGTATGGTGCCCTGGTGTCCTGTATACAGTAGCCAGCACAAATGTTAAACAGGATTTATCACTTACACTAGATAACGTCACAGAAAATACCATCACTTCAAAAGAATTATATTTGAAACTAGACTTCTGAGTAATACTGAAGATATTGCTATAAATGGAATATAAATCCTCCAAGTGAGGATGCTGCACACTGGTGGTGGTTGAGGAGAGATCCCCTGATATGATTGTAAAGCGCTTTAGGTGTACAGTAGTACATATGAAAGCGTTATATAAATGCCTCATTCATTCAAATGCCTCATTTATTCACTGATGATGCACTTTGTAGACAAATGCCAGAAATAAAGTCAAACTGGTTAGTAATAAGTGAAGCTGGTAATGCTGTTTGTGGAGTTGTTTAATCCTCTTCTGCTGAGATCTGGAGAGATTTAATGTCTTCTTTTCTCTTCAGTTGATTTCATCTAAGGCTGTGACTGGAAGTCAGTTGTAGTTCTTGTGTTTCATCTCTTTTTACTGTTCTCTTTTTTCCTTCAGTGATTCTGTTTAACAGGCTTGTTGAGGCTATAAGATCACTCTAATATACACAGATTTTATGGCCTAAATAAGGACCAGTTCTGATTAATTTGCTTGTGGCATTGCTATGGCCTACTTGTGGTCCAGATCTGGCAAACAGGAGTGGAGTGTCAAAGTGCTTCATTACATGTGTTACGAGGGTCAGATCATCACTCCACGAGTGTCAGATGTGGGCATACTGGGCCGACTGGGCTTTTGCTATATACCACTTTTTATCCCATTCAGACCCTGCGTCCATTACAATGGACATCACATGTCAACCCCCCTTTTTTTAGCATGTCAGCACTTCACTCCAAACACAGAAGCAAGCAACATTTTCTATGGTTTTATTTACATTTTTTGATATGTTTGCCAGTATTTCATAGTTTGTATGTAAAATAGAAAGATTGAACTTATTAATTAAAGTTAAAAATGGATTGTAGAATTGCAAATTTTAAATCAGGATTTTTTCAAATTTGTCTGTCCATTAGAATGGACAGTGGGTTCAAAAGCCTGTTACTGAAATCACATTCCAGTAATTGAAGTCCAGTAATGCTGATTGAAATTTCTTATATAAAAAATCTATATCACAGTACCGATACATTTTTTAAACTTTTTCATATGCAGAATATAGTTCTTGAAGTGCTTGAACATATAGCTGATGGAAGTATCTCAGATGTTGACTTTATGTGGAGTGATGATGAGGAAGATGGAGATGTAAGAAAAATATCCGTATTTAAAATTTTATAAAGTAAAATGACTAGCTTCCGGCCAAACGAAACATACGGATTTGACATAAATCTAAAGCCTAACTTGAAAATGAATTATTTTTCTTACACAAACGCATCGCTTCGCTTCAGAAGGCCTTTATTTACCCCCAAGAGCCGCATAGAGCACTTTTATCATGGATGGGTGCACTTTTATGGACTTTCAAAACAGAAACAACCATTCACTGCCATTATAAAGCTTGGAAACATTATACACCTAGGATGGCTTGAGGGTGAGTAAATCATGGGCCAATTTAAATTTTTGGGTGAACTATCCCTTTATAGGTATAGTACACCCAAAAATGATATTTGTCATCACTTACTCATCCTCATGTTGTTCCAAATCTGTATGAGTTTCTTTATTCTGCTGAACACAAAAGAAGATATTTTGAAGAATGTCAGTAACTAGACAGTTGACAGTATAGCCATTGATTTCCATATTTTTTCCTACTATAGCCTATATTTCCTAATAACTACATATTATATTATTATGATATAATATTATCATTATTAGTAATTATTTTGAAAATTATAATATTTATCAGTAATGTATCAATATAGATATTACAGTACAATACCGTATAATTAATTACAGCAAAAGCAGATCAAATGACGAAATACAGTACAAATACAGTTAAGTACTATTTTATAGTTTACAGTACTGATCTTGTGTACTGTAAAGTGAATTACAGTACAGTTACTGGAAATCGAAATACATGCATCATGCATGGCAACTGTGCTGCCAGTAATGTACTGTAGAAATACAAGAAAATCGTTAACAGAGAAATTGTTTCAAAGATGCACACAGTAAATTACTCTAACATGAATGCGTTGATTGATTCCTAGGTTTATTTTGTTATGAATAAACAAATGTGCGATCTATAAAGCAAAAACCTTACAATTAAAGTTGAAATGTTGTAATGTTCAAGATCTTGATCTAAAAAAAGAAAGATGCGCAAAAAAAATGACTCTAACATGACCTTATTGATTGATTCTAAGATAATTAGTTTGTTACAAACAATGTGCAATCTGTAAAACAAAAACCTCAAAATTATAGTTGAAATGGTATACTGTTGAAAGGTTTTTGACCTTGAGAAAAAGCTTTAAGTATATACTAAAAAAATTTATGTTTATTATTTAATTTTATGTTGGTAAATTTTTGTGAAGTACACCTGTTTTGACCTGACGTCCATTGAAATGGACAAAAAAAATTACAATTAAAGCCAAACATTTTTTTATTTTTTTTTATTTGGTCTCATTTATAGAAGCCTCATGAGCTGGGAAAATGTACTTTTATATTTTTCAGAAACCTAAAACATAATTCAGGTCTGAAGGGGTTATTAGAACAGTAACAACAGAATCGCTTTTCAAAGCAAAACCTATGTCTCTCTGGGAAGGTTTATGACTCCTGAGTCTAAATGGAGCTGATGTAAGCATCTAAATACGTGCTTTTTCTTGTATGGCGGATGTACAGCATGCTGTTGAATGTTTATCTGTTTTGGTCTTTTATCAGAACCTTTTATTTAATGTTGTTCAGCACAATGGTGGACAAGGATATATCCTTCCATATCCAGATCTAGTTATCTATGATCAGATCTTTTTTTGCATAAAAGTGCTTTAATAACAGAATAACAGAATAACATAAAGAAAGAAATAAACAGAAGAGCATCTTCTGAATAATTTGTGAAAACTGCAAAATAATCATTCCTATTGTTCTGCAAATCTTTTTGAAAGTTGTTTTCTCTGACTATCGAACACATGCTGTATTCATATGAGCTGAGAGAAATCTTCAGACCTAAACATCATGTTGCACAGTCCAATTAACCCTCTGGAGTCTGAGCGGTTTTTTTGGCCCTGGGGGTGTTCTGACATGCTCTGACATTTGTGCTTTTTTCAGTTGCTTATAAACATATTAATGGCAAAGGTGTAAATTCACTCTATATAGCACAAACAGGACTACAATAATATGTGAGCCACATGTATGTACATGTTTTCATTTTTGAGAGAATAATGTTTATGCGTGGTTATCGAAAAAACTAAAAATTAAAGTTTTTGAAATAAGGCCACAAAACACATACTAAATATGTGGCAATAAGACTTTTGACTAATGGATATCGTCGCCTATAGTTTTTTCTTCCAAATTATGTGAAAATAGTCTTGCTTTATCGTTCACATAAAACCATACATTGATTTAAATTGATGTAAAACAGGTTTTGCTTGGAAAGCCAATATGCGAGGGGGGCGTGAACGAGGAGTGGTTTACACCTTAGAATACACCCACTCTGCATAATTAGCCATTCACTCAGGTGTGACACTGACTGAGCCACAATGCATGAAGGACAAAAGATATATTTAGAAGAAGACTTATATTGACCATTTAAGATTTTGCTTACATCTATCTTGTAAATATGTTTTGCTATTTTATTAAAACGGTTACAATTACAACAATAATTACAATTTCAACAATATTTCAAGTGTACTCTTTCTTTGTAAAAAAAATGATTATAGGCCTACATTTTATCTTTGTATTCATTAGTTTGAATATAACCAACATTGGAACAGCTAACATCTTAGTTGATGACTTTATTTTTGACAAAAATAGTATTTTATATAGGCCTATAGAAATTGCTAAACAAAAGCTTATTTGATGTGGCAGTATATTCTACAGTAAAAACTGTACCCAAATCTAGTCAACAAAATGTTGTCTTTCATATTTCGTCTGACTGTAACGTTGTTTTCATGAAATATTAGGGCATATTGTTAATTTGCAGTTTAATACCTTGCTTATAATACAAATAGCCTACATTTTATTTCAACATTCAGTCGATGTTTACTTATCTCAGTATAGCAATGCAGTTTGCTAAAACATCATCATTCATTCACACACGCGATTTAAATTTAAACTGTCTTTGCCAGCTGTGGTAAACAGCGCGCATCTCTGCCGTTTATCCATTCATAAACAGAAACCCACGTGAAGAAATTCACGTGAGAAGGAAAAAACTTACTAGTATTCCTCAGCTCGCTCCTCGATATACCCGCACTTCTGAGGGACATTTTCCATTAGTATTATTCCTCACAGCGCTGCAAGACGGTGTAAACAGGTAATGATCTAAATAAACTTGTGTGTTTTCTCGAGCTGATGGGGGCGTTCACAGGATTGCCTCAGCCATTTGCGTTTGAATAGCGCGCGCTCTCCGTGGGCGGAGTCACATTACATCTGAATTAGCTGTAATTAGGTCGACTGGAATCGCTCTCTTTTAATACAGATTTCACAAGATGAGAATATTTGTTTTTTATATAAATTACTTCATTTAAAAGAAGAGAATTCAAGCTTCATGCCTGTTTGTCTGTATGTCTGTTTGACTGAGTATTCGCTTAGTTATTGTTAATTTTCGGACGCGTTTCAGAATGGACTACACTGGCAGAGAGAAGGCAGAACTCGCTTCGTGTTTATTTTTCTTTATTTGGCAAAAAGCACAATACTTTGTTTTTATTGTGAGTATACACAAAAATAATACACATTTAACAGAATCGATTGATGTATGAAACTCCTATGGAAAATCAAAGTCAACAGAGTATTTATGAGTTTCTTTTACACTAATAAAAAAAAAGCGAGCTGGTATCGCCGGCGATACCGTAGACCTCAGGGGGTTAACACACACTCACACTCAAGACTCGTTTATTTCTTATATTGCACATTTAACAACTCAATGATGATGATTATCCAGGTTAGTCAAGTCATCTTCATTTATATAGCGCTTTTAACAATGTATAATTGTGCTTTTAGTGCAAAGGGTTCATGAACTATATCTGTTTTAGTTTGCGAATGCCATTTCTGGGGATTTTTCAAAAGTGGGGTTGCTGGCTAACAGGTTAATGATGTTTCAGTGGAATTTTCTACCAGGAACATAGATGGGGTTTGTGTGTCCATGTCATTATAGCAATGTGCTCTTAATGTACTGAGAGCAAATAAATAGCTTTAATTTTTCTCGGCTGATCTACATTATTAAATACAGGAAAAAATAAATGAGAAAAATATGATTATTTAGATGTGTTTTGTTGTAGAACAGCGCCATCAGAACACCTCACAGTTTCACATGAGAAAAGAGCAGATATTACACACTTTACACACATATTCTCACATTACTTACAATCCCATGTGATAAATATTAAATATGATAGATAAACTATTTTCTTAAATTTAAATTAGAAGAACTATCTTGCTTATTGTACTCACTCATATTATCTAACTGAAATAGAGTCTAACTATCTATTGTCCAATGATAGCTAAACATTAACTATAACGCCCTTCATACAATACCTGTCTAGATTCCAGAGAGGTCAACTAATGCTTTAAAATGTCAAAAAATAAATTAAATAAATTAAATTCAGTCATTTCATCAACTTACTAGCAAGTGTGATTGAGAAACACTGAAATGAATGGGGTTCAATGCTGGAACGCGTTACATTCGCATTCCTCAATTCCTATGGAAGTCTATTGGAGTGTAACTCTGTTCTTCAATGTGAACTTTGAACTGGAACTTTGGCAGAGACTGATGACGTTTCACAAGTACAGTAAAAAAAAGTGTTGAGAAACGGCTGAGGTGTTTAGTAACCTTTCCGGTGTGGCGCATGAAAATGATCAATAACGTAAGTAACCATGAAATATTAAAGGACATTACACATGCAGTACTTAATATTCATTCATTCATTACCATGATTGCAAATCAAATTAAGCCAGGAGTAAAATGTTGATAATGTGTAATAATTACTGATTATAAATTATAAATCTGATTTTGTTTAGTCTCCATAAACACACTGAAGAAAATGTCAAATGAAATGTATTGTGTTTGAGTGTGTGTGAATGAGTGTTTCTGATCTCTTACTCGAGCAGCTCCATGAAGACTGAATGAATCATGGACGACACACACACATTCAGACATGGAGATTCTTCTCCAGGATTCAGGTACTTCAATCTTCATATGATCTTAATGTTACAGAAGACTCATTTTCTGCACATAACAGGGTGTTGTGTGTGTTTGCCAGGGTTGGTATAGTGATCTGTTGTCTCTATCATATTCTGGTGCCGGGATATACAGTAGTTGGAGCCACTCAGGGTCTTTAAACACTGTCCAAAGACACACAGATACAGTAGACAGCTAGATGATATATGACATTATCCTCGGACAGTCTCATCACTCTTCAGCATACTCATGTGGGATTTATTTTCATGTTAAATCAGCCAAGTTGATTCTTGTCTCTATTCTGTTATCTCTGTTCTATTAAAGTCAGTTTAAGGGTGATAGATCAATCTCACCGGAGTCTAGCTGCATAATTCAGACATACATACAAAGTACAATAATATATATAAGCAAAGGTGTAACCTGTAAACAAGAGAATTTTGCCAGTATCACATAGCAAGAGATGAACAGGGTGAGGAGATTTATAATACTAATACACTAAACATGACTACAAGTTTGTTGATGTATCAACCAAGATTTTATGGCTTTTTTAAAATAATTATAATTTGCAGTAAATGTTCAATAATCAGGCAACGAATTAAAAGATTTTACACCTTTCACTGAGAGAGCAGTCTGAACAAATGATGTTTACAATGTATAACTCTACAGTCTCCACTAGAAGCCGCTCTAGTGGATCTACTGCTTCCCTGTAATCTTACAAAACATTTACATAAAGGTATAGGAGCAAGTCCATTTAAAATGGAAATAAATAACATAAATAGTGTTTATTTATTCTGTCTGAATTCAATAATTTGGACATTGTTGCTAATTTGAAGGGCGGATTTATTGAAGGGCGGGACAGAGGTAAAATCCAAGGGACAGGCAGGGGTCAAAACCAGAGGCAGATCCACAGCCCCGGGGGTAGAGCCAAGGCAATAGTCCAAAACAAGATCAGAAGATCGAAACCGGGTGAGCAAGCCGAAACAGGATTGAGTACAGGGACTAGGCAAATCAGAGGGAAAAAACAAGATTACATAAACCGACAAGGCATGTAAGCTAAGCATGACTCAAACAAGACTGGTTAAACCAAGACACACTGACAGTGAAGCAAAGAAAGAGAGAAGCAGAAGTAGTGGAGAAAATCAATGCAAAATGGGAGACAGGTGTGTGTGTGTGTGTGTGTGTGTGTGTGTGTGTGTGTGTGTGTGTGTTTGTGTGTGTGTGTGTGTAAGGAGAGCGAGCACTGATTAGAATGTGGTGCAGCTGTGATGGCAGAATGACAGAAACTGACATCCAAGACACAAAACAAACAACAGAAAGGCTGATGATCAAACCGGAGAGTCCTGACAAATGATCCAAGTGAAGCAGGTCCACTGTATAGTTTACTGCATTAGTTGAGAGGTTTTTCCCTACAAAATTTACATGTATCTTAAATATTTCCAGATTTATTTGAATTGAGAACAGAATCAAATAATGAAATTTATATCAATATCCAATTCCTAGAGGCTTGTGCAAACTGCCAAAGAACAGTTTTACTGATATATAGACCAACAGCACTGTTGCTTGTGTGATATTGTCTAATTATTTAATTAGAGAGTGTTGTTATTTTAATCTGTCAATCTTTCACTGGTCCAAAGCAGATTCAAATCAGATCTGCTGAAGAAGTTTCAGTGTCTGTGTGAAGGAACAGCAAAGCAGGGAAACCCAACACTCCTGAATGAGATCTACACAGAGCTCTACATCACAGAGAGTGAAAGTGGACAGATCAATAAAGAGCATGAGGTGAGACAGATTGAGACACAATCCAGGAGAGCAGCAACAGAGGACACACCGATCAAATGCAATGATATCTTTAGACCTTTACCTGGACAAGACAAACCCATCAGAACTGTGCTGACAAAGGGAGTCGCTGGCATTGGGAAAACAGTCTCTGTGCAGAAGTTCATTGTGGACTGGGCTGAAGGGAAAGAGAATCAGGACGTCCAGCTCATATTTCCACTTCCTTTCAGAGAGATCAACTTGATGAAGGACAAAACACTCAGTCTTTCAGATCTTCTTATTGTATTTTTCCCTGAAACAAAAGAAAAAGAAATATCCAGTGATGAATATAAAGTGTTGTTCATCTTTGATGGTCTGGATGAGTGTCGTCTGTCTCTAAACTTTAAGAGCGAAGTGAAACTGTGTAATATATCTGAATCAGCCTCAGTGGACGAGCTGCTGATGAACCTCATTGAGGGGAATCTGCTTCCCTCTGCTCTCATCTGGATCACCTCCAGACCAGCAGCAGCGGATCTCGTCCCCTCTGAGTGTGTCCATCGAGTGACAGAGGTACGAGGCTTCAGTGACACACAGAAGGAGGAATACTTCAGGAAGAGAATCAGTGATCAGAGTCTGGCTGATACAATCATCACACACCTGAAGTCCTCGAGGAGCCTCCACATCATGTGCCACATCCCAGTGTTCTGCTGGATCTCAGCCACTGTTCTAGAGGAGATGTTGAGTGAAGCAGAGAGAGGAGAGATTCCCAAGACTCTCGCGCAAATGTACACACACTTCCTGATCATTCAGACCAAGATCAAACATGAGAAGGACTATGAGAAGAGAGTGAAAGATGAAGACATGATTCTCAAACTGGGGAAACTGGCTTTCCAGCAGCTTGTGAAAGGCAACCTGATCTTCTATGAGGAAGACCTGAGAGAGTGTGGCATTGATGTGACAGAAGCATCAGTGTACTCAGGATTGTGCACTCAGATCTTCAGAGAGGAGTTGGGATTGTATCAGGGGAAAGTCTTCTGCTTTATTCATCTGAGCATCCAGGAACATCTAGCAGCTCTATATGCACACATTCACTTTACAAATGAGAACAGAAATGTGTTTGACAAACCTAAACAAGGTTTATTTTCTAAAATCTTAAACCAGAAGAAATATTCATTATCTAAGCTGCATCAGAGAGCTGTGGATGAGGCTTTACAGAGTAAGAATGGACATCTGGACCTTTTCCTGCGTTTCCTTCTGGGTCTCTCATTGGAGTCCAATCAGACTCTCTTACGAGAACTACTGACACAGACTGGAAGATGCTCCTACAACAAAGAGAAAACAGTTCAGAAGATCAAACAGAAGATCAGGAAGAATCACTCTCCAGAGAGATCCATCAATCTGTTCCACTGTCTGAATGAACTGGGTGATGATTCTCTGATGCAGGAGATTCAACGTTATCTGACATCTGGAGAAATAGGAAGAACCAAACTCTCCTCTTCACAGTGGTCAGCTCTGGCTTATGTGTTGCTGACATCAGAGCAGAAGATGGATGTTTTTGATCTAAAACAGTTTATTGGAGGCCAAAATACAGCAGGTGAAGCTCTTCAGAAGCTGATGCCTGTGGTTAAAGAATCCAGATCAATTCAGTAAGTCACTCTGACAACAATCATTACACTGATAAAACATGATCATATTTATGATTTTAGCATGTGTTTTCTAACCAAAGCAATACTGTAATAGGATAAACTCATATCTTAGGTAACCCTTTACAATAACAGTACATGAATAATCATATTCTTATACCAGAATCAATAGTTATTTCAACATGAACTCATGATTAGCGAAGATATGAACTAATCATGAACCAATTAAGCAGTGGCGGCTGGTGATGGAAAAAGTAGGGGGAGCTGAGGTACAATGTGGTTTTAAAAATTTTATTTAAAAAATTAAACAGTTGCTGCTGTTTGTTTATTACTGTAACGGTCACCAGCTGGAGTGCCCTTGAGAACCACCAGAGGGCACTCCACACCAGACTCTCCTATTCACTCACTAACTACATTTCCCATAACTCACTGCCCGGACTCATCATCTCTGATTGCATTCACCTGTGTCTCTTCACCTGTGTCTCATCACCCTGTTAGTCTCAACCTATTTATACCATGTTCACTCATTCACACACGGCGAAGTTTTGTTTGTGTTACACTGCATCTCTGAGCGTTTTTCCCTGGTTTTCTTGTTTCTTGGTTTTTTGGATATCTTGCCTTGTTCCCTGGATTACTCTCTTGCCTCTGGTCCCTGCCTGTTTTGTTGGTTTGTTTATTTGTTTGTTTGGACTGCTTACCTGTGTTTCGACCATTGCCTGTTTATTAGATTTCGTCTTTGGATTACCCCTCATTAAAGCTGCATTTGGATCTCTACCTTCGTGTCTCGGAGCAGTTCGTAACAGAAAACTTCGCCAACACTGATCCAGCAGCCAAGTAAGACCCAGATCCATCATGAATCCAGCAGCACAGATCATGCGTCTCCGTCAGGGAGACCAACCAATAGAGGTATACGTCATGGACTTTTTGGAGCTGGCTCACTTGACCTGTATGGACGAGTTATGTCTCATGATCTTTTTTCGTGGAGGACTATCCGAGCCGCTTAGCTCCATAATGCCACTTTATCACCCTAGCTGGACTCTAAAACAGTATGTTGACCTGGCCCTGCAACTGAGTGGCTCAACTTTTTCTGTGGGTGTCACATCTGCCGAGCCTGAGCTTCACGTCATGCCCACTCTAGTGTTGGCAACTCCTGTGCTAACACCGCTCACCAGCGCAGTCACACCTGAGCCTCATCCCGCCGTGGCAGAGCCTGCACTTCACGCCAGTCCAGCCGAGCCTGCACTTCACGCCAGTCCAGCCGAGCCTGCACTTCACGCCAGTCCAGCCGAGCCTGCACGTCACGCCAGTCCAGCCGAGCCTGCACTTCACGCCAGTCCAGCCGAGCCCGCACTTCACGCCAAATCTGCCGAAGCCAAGGCAGTATGCGTCATGCCCGCCGCCCCTGAGACTGAGAGCGTCATGCCCGCCGCGCCTGAGACAGCAAGCGACATGCCCGCCAAGCTAGAGCCTTCACCACTGGTCTCGTCCAGCACAGAGCCCTCTTCGTCGCTGGTTCCGTCCAGCTCAGAGCCCTCTTCGCCGCTGGTCCTGCCCAGCTCAGAGCCCTCTTCGCCGCTGGTTCCGTCCAGTTCAGAGCCTTCTTCATCGCTGGTCCTGTCCAGTTCAAAGCCCTCTTCATCGCTGGTCCTAACCAGCTCAGAGTCCTCTTCGCCGCTGGTCCTACCCAGCTCAAAGCCCTCGCTGCTGGTCCCGTCAAGCTCAGAGCGTGCTGATCCTGATCCAGAGACTGTTCACGTCACTTATGCCGAGCCAGAGCTTCACGTCAGTCCTGCCGAGCCAGAGCTTCACGTCAGTCCTGCCGAGCCAGAGCTTCACGTCAGTCCTGCCGAGCCAGAGCCAGAGCTTCACGTCAGTCCTGCCGAGCCAGAGCCAGAGCTTCACGTCAGTCCTGCCGAGCCAGAGCTTCACGTCACGTCCGCCCATCCAGAGTCTCGTCCAGTCGAGACTGAATCTGTTCCTGAGCCTGAATCTGATCCTGAGCCTGAATCGGTTCCTCTTCCTCTTTCTACGCCTGTGTCTTCGGACAAGATGGCCGACTCCACGCCTGTGTCTTCGGACAAGATGGCCGACTCCACGCCTGTGTCTTCGGACAAGATGGCCGAAACCACGCCTGTGTCTTCGGACAAGATGGCCGAAACCACGCCTGTGCCTTCGGACAAGTTGGCCACCGCCGAACCAGTGTCTCCGGACAAGATGGTCTCCGCTGAGCCGGTGTCTGTTCCTGTCCCTGTGTCTGTTCCTGTCCCTGTGTCTGTTCCTGTTCCTGAGCCGGTGTCTGTTCCTGTGCCATGGTCGCCTGGAAGGTCGTCTCCTCCCTGGCCGCCTGAAGGCTCGTCTCCACCCTGGTCGCCTGCACAGCCTGCTCCGCCCTGGTCGCCTGCACAGCCTGCTCCGCCCTGGTCGCCTGCACAGCCTGCTCCGCCCTGGTCGCCTTCACAGCCTGCTATGCCCTGGTCGCCTGCACAGCCTGCTCCGCCCTGGTCGCCTGCACAGCCTGCTCCGCCCTGGTCGCCTGCAGAGCCTGCTCCGCCCTGGCCTTCCGCCCTGCCGGAGTCTTCAGGTCCTCTTCCGCTGCACGGGCCTGGCCCGCCATCCCGCCCCCAGGTCCGCCTCCGCTCCACCTCCCTCCTGGAGAATTTTGAGCGTCTGGAATCCGCTCCTTAAAGGGGGGGCTATGTAACGGTCACCAGCTGGAGTGCCCTTGAGAACCACCAGAGGGCACTCCACACCA
This sequence comes from Leuciscus leuciscus, assembly GCF_965113295.1. Lineage (NCBI taxonomy): Eukaryota > Metazoa > Chordata > Actinopteri > Cypriniformes > Leuciscidae > Leuciscus > Leuciscus leuciscus. Next base: position 39,657,385 of record NC_138736.1, read on the forward strand.
GACTCTCCTATTCACTCACTAACTACATTTCCCATAACTCACTGCCCGGACTCATCATCTCTGATTGCATTCACCTGTGTCTCTTCACCTGTGTCTCATCACCCTGTTAGTCTCAACCTATTTATACCATGTTCACTCATTCACACACGGCGAAGTTTTGTTTGTGTTACACTGCATCTCTGAGCGTTTTTCCCTGGTTTTCTTGTTTCTTGGTTTTTTGGATATCTTGCCTTGTTCCCTGGATTACTCTCTTGCCTCTGGTCCCTGCCTGTTTTGTTGGTTTGTTTATTTGTTTGTTTGGACTGCTTACCTGTGTTTCGACCATTGCCTGTTTATTAGATTTCGTCTTTGGATTACCCCTCATTAAAGCTGCATTTGGATCTCTACCTTCGTGTCTCGGAGCAGTTCGTAACAATTACATTAAAGGGTTAGTTCACCCAAAAATGAAAATTCTGTCAGTAATTACTCACCCTCATGTTGTTCCAACCATGTAAGTCTTTCGTTCATCTTCGGAACACAAATTAAGATATTTTTGATGAAATCTGACAGAATTTTGACTCCTCCATAGGCTTCCAGTGTGACCGAAACTCACCGGCCCAGAATAGTTATTAAAACATCGTTAAAATAGTCCAAGTAACTACAGTGGCACTACATTAAGTTTATCATGCGACGAGAATACTTTTTGTGCGCAAAAACAAACAAAAATAACGACTTTATTCCACTTTTCATTTCCTTCTCTCTGGGCCTCGTAGTGTTTTTGCGCTGCGCGTCTGTGTTGCACGTCATCACGCAACACACACATGACCGGCGTCGGCCAATAGTGAGCCTACGTGGTGACGTGTAACACAGACGCGCTGCGCAAAAACACTACGCGAACCAACTAGAGGTCCAGAGAGAAGGAAATGAATAGTGGAATAAAGTCGTTATTTTTGTTTGTTTTTGCGCACAAAAAGTATTCTCGTCGCTTGATATACTTAAGATTGAGCCACTGGAGTCACTTGGACTGTATTAACGATCTCTTTAATAACTTTTCTGGGCCAGCAAGTTTCGGTCACATAGAAGCCTATGGAGGAGTGAAACATGGCTCAGATTTCATCAAAAATAGCTTAATTTGTGTTCCGAAGATGAACGAAGGTCTTACGCGGTTGGAACAACATGAGGGTGAGTAATTACTGACAGAATTTAAATTTTTGGGTGAACTAACCCTTTAACACCAAAGTAACGGCTCAAAAACAAATAGCATCTAATGTAATTATTAAAGTATGAATTTAGAATTGTAGAATTCCTTGTAGATTTCAAATATTGTTCTTTCAAAGACAGAAAGATGTGCCAATTTGAGATTCATTGGAAACCAAGTCATACAAGGTGAACTTCTAATTGCTGTAATTTGCATGAATTACAGTGAGCGCACAGAGTCAATATTCAATAAACACAAAGAGTTAAATAGTCGCTGTTATTACATGGAGTAACTACTAGATGGAGAAGACTGTACATTAATTGGAATGGTGAGCAAGTCAATAAAAAATGCTATACATTGTCTTCAGTGTTCACATGTGACAATCATGAATCTTATGCTACAGCAAACCACCTGTAAGACAGACAAAAAAAAAAAAAAAAAAAAAAAATCTAAATCCTCCAAGCACTCAGCCTCTCTGCTCCTCCAGAGACACAACAGCATCTCGTCTGCTCCTCCAGAGACACAATGCTGAGTGCTTGGAGGAGCAGAGGAGATGCTGAGTGCTTGGAGGAGCAGAGGAGATGCTGAGTGCTTGGAGGAGTAGTGGAGATGCTGAGTGCTTGGAGGAGCAGAGGAGATGCTGAGTGCTTGGAGGAGGAGTGGAGATGCTGTTGTGCTTGGAGGAGCAGAGGAGATGCTGAGTGCTTGGAGGAGTAGTGGAGATGCTGAGTGCTTGGAGGAGTAGTGGAGATGCTGTTGTGCTTGGAGGAGCAGAGGAGATGCTGAGTGCTTGTAGGAGTAGTGGAGATGCTGAGTGCTTTGAGGAGTAGTGGAGATGCTGAGTGCTTGGAGGAGTAGTGGAGATGCTGTTGTGCTTGGAGGAGCAGAGGAGATGCTGAGTGCTTGAAGGAGTAGTGGAGATGCTGTTGTGCTTGGAGGAGCAGAGGAGATGCTGAGTGCTTGGAGGAGTAGTGGAGATGCTGTTGTGCTCGGAGGAGCAGAGGAGATGCTGTTGTGCTTGGAGGAGTAGTGGAGATGCTGAGTGCTTGGAGGAGCAGAGGAGATGCTGTTGTGCTTTGAGGAGTAGTGGAGATGCGGTTGTGCTTGGAGGAGCAGATGAGATGCTGAGTGCTTGGAGGAGTAGTGGAGATGCTGTTGTGCTCGGAGGAGCAGAGGAGATGCTGTTGTGCTTGGAGGAGTAGTGGAGATGCTTTTGTGCTTGGAGGAGCAGAGGAGATGCTGAGTGCTTGGAGGAGTAGTGGAGATGCTGAGTGCTTGGAGGAGTAGTGGAGATGCTGTTGTGCTTGGAGGAGCAGAGGAGATGCTGAGTGCTTGGAGGAGTAGTGGAGATGCTGAGTGCTTGGAGGAGTAGTGGAGATGCTGAGTGCTTGGAGGAGTAGTGGAGATGCTGTTGTGCTTGGAGGAGATGCTGTTGTGCTTGGAGGAGTAGTGGAGATGCTGTTGTGCTTGGAGGAGCAGAGGAGATGCTGTTGTGCTTGGAGGAGCAGAGGAGATGCTGAGTGCTTGGAGGAGCAGAGGAGATGCTGAGTGCTTGGAGGAGCAGTGGAGATGCTGTTGTGCTTGGAGGAGCAGAGGAGATGCTGAGTACTTGGAGGAGTAGTGGAGATGCTGTTGTGCTTGGAGGAGCAGAGGAGATGCTGTTGTGCTTGGAGGAGCAGAGGAGATGCTGAGTGCTTGGAGGAGTAGTGGAGATGCTGTTGTGCTTGGATGAGCAGAGGAGATGCTGAGTGCTTGGAGGAGTAGTGGAGATGCTGTTGTGCTTGGAGGAGCAGAGGAGATGCTGTTGTGCTTGGAGGAGCAGAGGAGATGCTGAGTGCTTGGAGGAGAAGAGGAGATGCTGAGTGATTGGAGGAGCAGTGGAGATGCTGTTGTGCTTCGAGGAGCAGAGGAGATGCTGTTGTGCTTGGAGGAGATGCTGAGTGCTTGGAGGAGTAGTGGATATGCTGAGTGCTTGGAGGAGCAGTGGAGATGCTGTTGTGCTAGGAGGAGCAGAGGAGATGCTGAGTGCTTGGAGGAGTAGTGGAGATGCTGTTGTGCTAGGAGGAGCAGAGGAGATGCTGTTGTGCTTGGAGGAGCAGAGGAGATGCTGAGTGCTTGGAGGAGAAGAGGAGATGCTGAGTGATTGGAGGAGCAGTGGAGATGCTGTTGTGCTTCGAGGAGCAGAGGAGATGCTGAGTGCTTGGGGGAGCAGAGGAGATGCTGAGTGCTAGGAGGAGCAGAGGAGATGCTGAGTGCTTGGAGGAGTAGTGGAGATGCTGTTGTGCTTGGAGGAGCAGAGGAGATGCTGAGTGCTTGGAGGAGTAGTGGAGATGCTGTTGTGCTTGGAGGAGCAGAGGAGATGCTGAGTGCTTGTAGGAGTAGTGGAGATGCTGTTGTGCTTGGTGGAGCAGAGGAGATGCTGTTGTGCTTGGAGGAGCAGAGGAGATGCTGAGTGCTTGGAGGAGTAGTGGATATGCTGAGTGCTTGGAGGAGCAGTGGAGATGCTGTTGTGCTAGGAGGAGTAGTGGATATGCTGAGTGCTCGGAGGAGCAGTGGAGATGCTGTTGTGCTAGGAGGAGCAGAGGAGATGCTGAGTGCTTGGAGGAGTAGTGGATATGCTGAGTGCTTGGAGGAGCAGTGGAGATGCTGTTGTGCTAGGAGGAGCAGAGGAGATGCTGAGTGCTTGGGGGAGCAGAGGAGATGCTGAGTGCTAGGAGGAGCAGAGGAGACGCTGTTGTGCTTGGAGGAGAAGAGGAGATGCTGAGTGCTTGGAGGAGCAGTGGAGATGCTGTTGTGCTTGGAGGAGCAGAGGAGATGCTGAGTGCTTGGAGGAGTAGTGGAGATGCTGTTGTGCTTGGAGGAGCAGAGGAGATGCTGTTGTGCTTTGAGGAGTAGTGGAGATGCGGTTGTGCTTGGAGGAGCAGATGAGATGCTGAGTGCTTGGAGGAGTAGTGGAGATGCTGTTGTGCTTGGAGGAGTAGTGGAGATGCTGAGTGCTTGGAGGAGCAGAGTAGATGCTGAGTGCTTGGAGGATTAGTGGAGATGCTGTTGTGCTTGGAGGAGCAGAGGAGATGCTGAGTGCTTGGAGGAGCAGAGGAGATGCTGAGTGCTCGGAGGAGCAGAGGAGATGCTGAGTGCTTGGAGGAGTAGTGGAGATGCTGTTGTGCTTGGAGGAGCAGAGGAGATGCTGTTGTGCTTGGAGGAGCAGAGGAGATGCTGAGTGCTTGGAGGAGTAGTGGAGATGCTGTTGTGCTTGGAGGAGGAGATGCTGAGTGCTTGGAGGAGTAGTGGAGATGCTGCTGTGCTTGGAGGAGCAGAGGAGATGCTGTTGTGCTTGGAGGAGCAGAGGAGATGCTGAGTGCTTGGAGGAGCAGAGGAGATGCTGAGTGCTTGGAGGAGTAGTGGATATGCTGAGTGATTGGAGGAGCAGTGAAGATGCTGTTGTGCTAGGAGGAGCAGAGGAGATGCTGAGTGCTTGAGGGTGCAGAGGAGATGCTGAGTGCTAGGAGGAGCAGAGGAGATGCTGAGTGCTTGGAGGAGTAGTGGAGATGCTGTTGTGCTTGGAGGAGCAGAGGAGATGCTGTTGTGCTTGGAGGAGCAGAGGAGATGCTGAGTGCTTGGAGGAGTAGTGGAGATGCTGTTGTGCTTGGAGGAGCAGAGGAGATGCTGAGTGCTTGTAGGAGCAGTGGAGGAGCTGATGTGCATAACAATGCACGTAGTGTGTGTTTTCATACACATCCATCACTTTACGCTGAACTCCTCCAGTGGCACCCCGCATAACGCTCGCTCCGTCATAAGCTTGAGCTATTCATTTTGTCTTATCTTTGGGTGGGATCAATGCACTCATCCTTTCCAAAAGTGTTTGAGCAATGTTTTCAGCATTCGCGTTTTCAATCAGTATGAACTCAAAATAGCGCTCTTGAATGACGTTGTAGCGGTCAATGTAGCAAAGTACAAGGGCAAGTCTGTCTGGACAGACACGTCAGATGTTTCATCGGCTTGAATGACAATATAATCAGCCGCAGTCACCTCCTCGTGAATGTACTCCTTAATAACAGTCAGCATACAGTCCAGCAGCTCATTCTGAATTGTTTTGGACGTACCTCTGAATACAGTAGCTCCCTCCAAGTGCTCCTTCAGAGCAGCGTCCAATGACGAGGCGAAGTTAACAAGGCCCCTAAAAATGCCTGGGTTCTCAGAGGCTTCAGTCTCGTCGTGGCCACGCAAAGCCAATTCAAAGGCACCACAAAATTTTACACAGGCAATCAGTTTAGAAAGAATATATCGATTCTTGTCCACTTCCTCATTGTGCCTTCTTATACAAAGTTGATGGCCATCATCCAACTGAGTAGCAATGTTAGCCTTCCCCATCAACACAAATTTCAGGCAGTTGTCCATATACATCTTTGTGTGTTCGTGTTTTTTTATTTTTTTCCGAAAAATGTTTCATATCCTGAACACCGTTTTCACACCAGGCTCGATCGGTCGCTGCAGTTTTAAAAAGCAAAAAAGGGAAGCAAAACAGCGAGTTAGCTACTCCACAGCCGGTTAGCCACGGCTAAAAAGAAAAGCCTCTAGTATAAGACGCTTCCTTGCCTTTCACCTGCTGTCTGATGTTAATTTGTGGCTGGTCCCATTTAATTTATTGAAAATTTTTCAGCCAGTGGTCTTCTTTCAAACGGAGTTTGAAGAAGAGATTGCACGGTCTCTTTCTCGTGTGCCGCCGGCGCCGCCATTGTCAACTTGTCAAGAAAGACTGGCTCCGCGCGCCGAATCTCACTGCCACGTGACCACACCAAGTAGAGTAAAACTCCAGCCATTTCTCAATGTGCGTTCTTGTGTGTACTTGTGTTCTTGTGGACTTGTGAAACGTCATCAGTCGCTGCCCAAGTACGGTTCCAATTCAAAGTTCACGGCCGTTTCTCAATATGCGTTCTTGTCTGTACTTGTGTTCTTGTGGACTTGTGAAACGTCATCAGTCGCTGCCCAAGTACCGTCCCAATACACAAGTTTGCATTTTGGCAAGAACGGTTAAAAATCTCGGAAGTGTTCTTGACACGCCCATCAAACAGAGGATGCATAGGTTAGTAACTTGTGTGAACTTGACGGCAGAAATATCCCAGCATTCATTTAGGCATTCGAGGAACGAGAGGTCAATACAGCAAGTCGTTTTTCTACAAATTCGTACAATATTTCATCACTAAATTCACTTCAGAGAACATTTGATGCGAGAAATCAACTGTGTACATTAGATTTCAAATACTGGCATTTTTCGGAAATTTATGGCGAATCGAAAATGCGCTCAAACGTTTTCGGAAGTGAGAATCTCCAGCGTAGATAGCTTTATTGTTATGAATATACATTACATAGTGTACAGTTGTAGAGTAATCTCTTGATCTGAGGGTAGGCTTAGGCGGTAAAGCCTGGCTGTTATCGTCAATAATTCTCGTTATGTTTGATTACTGCAGACGGCGTCTGTGCAAATCTATTATTGCGCAATACCAGCAAGAACGCATCGTCTCAAACTGTCAGAAGCGTTCTGTGTGCTCGTCACCTTGTGAGTTCATTCTTCCAAGAACAACTAGCAAGAGGTTCTCCCCAAGAACACAAGTCCGTTCTTTGCATTCTTGGTTTTGAGAAACACCCCACATCTAGCCAAGTCCAGTTCAAATCCCCGGATGTGTCCCTTTTACCGAGGATGCATCGAGAGGTGACTTGTGCGGACTTGAGACAGCCAGGTATCCCAGAATGCATCTCACACCAACCAGCAAGCGTCAATAGCAGAGGAGAAACCCAGCGTAATTTAAAATTACTGCTGTAATTGTGTCACGAAATGTAGTTTTAAGAGTGTTTCAGGCGAGAATGTAGTTGTTTAAAGCTCAAATCTTTGGTTTATTTATAAAGATAGCGCCTATTCGAAAATTTGATCTGACGTTTTCGGAGTTGTGAGAACCAGGCAATCGGACACTCGGCGCTCGTGTACCCCGCCGAGAACAGCCTTTCCTCGGTTAGTGTTTGCCGCTGGCTCGGATGTCTCCAGTCTAGTGGTTTAACATGAGATATAAATCGTCTTGTGTATATCTAACGGACGATTTATTTATTTTATTTGTCTCATTAATCTATAATTTGTTCCCAGGCAAAACGTTAAGCTGAGGGCAAAGTGAAGTTTTATAGCTTTATTTAGTCTATTTAACTTTAACGTTGTAGCCTAGAGAGCTGACTTATGTTGACTGAATCGTTTGCTTTATTATTGTATAGCTTCTTATACCTTTTAGGCTACTTATACTTTTATAATGGCTATTATTGATCATTAAAACTGACATTTAACAAAAAAGGTTATGTCATTTTATTTTATATATTTAAAACATATAAAATGTTTTATTATACATGTTGCCTGCATTCTCTTCACTGTATGTACATATATAATAAAATAAAATGACACAACCCTATCTCTTTTTGCTAAATGTTAGTTTTTAATAATCAATATTATAATGTTTTTTATTTATCATATTTTTTAAATGAAAACAAAAAGAGTCAGGGTTGTGCTTTATATTTCGTGTTATAAATATGCAGTGAAGATAATCAATTGCGTTGCCTGAACCACATTTGTGTGGCCATTATGTTTAAGATTTTTTTAAATGAAAATGAAAAGAGGCAGAGTGGTGGTTTATAACATATTTTGTTTTATTTGTAGCCTAGATATACATAAAGAGATAACCGGAGTAGCCAGAGCGAGCTGAGTGACGCTATCAAGTACGCCGCTGTTCCATTTGCAGAATCATCAGACTTGTGTCCTCCCGTCCTCGGGAGTTCGTTCTCCTTAGTCGAACTTGTCAAGTCCAAACTACCAAGGACTCAAGTCCGAACTTTGCGTACTTGGTATTGAGAAACGGCTTCCATGTTATTCATAGAATTATTACTATGTGTCACTGATTGGATGAATTGATCATATTTAGTGACGTTTTAATAGCATATCAGAGCTCCATTGGTTAGATAGCGTGGGCGCCCTTTCTCGGCACCCCGAGCATAAAACTACACATTTATGATGTTATGCGGCACACGATGATGCTGGCAGACAAAAATCTTCATTAGATTCTTTCCAAAGCTTCTGAGGTCATTTTACTTTTGATAGTTTTTGATAGTGTTTTATGGTGCATATTTTTAGACACCTTTAACTTTATTTTGATTATTCTCAGGTTAGGGAAAGTAAAATCTGTCCTAAATCATAAGCATCTGAATTTTCATACTCACAATCTATAGGTCAGAAGACTTCTTCGTGGTCTGTTCATTTCAGTTTTTTAGAAATCAAAGAATTTTGGCAGACGAGCTTCTTAGTTTCAATTAAATATAGTTTTATTATTTACAGGTAAACTAGTTTACAAAAAGGCATACTTGTAACTGGACAATTGCATATTTTCCACAACAATAGTTATAAGCATGATTGGATGATGTGAAGAGGTGACAACTGCTTTCATATACAAATCTGTTGAGGATAAAGGATAAATTCATATATATCTTATCATTTATATCAGTGTTTCCTGAACTGAGAGACTGAAGAGTGTCATTGTTCTCTACAGGTTGAGATGTTGTGGTGTTACAGATGAAGGTTGTGCTGCTCTGACTTCAGCTCTGAGATCAAACCCCTCACGCCTGAGAAAACTGGATCTGTCTGAGAATAAAGTAGGAGATTTTGGAGTCAAGAAGCTTTCTGATCTACTGCAGGATCCTCACTGTAAACTGGAGATACTGTGGTAAGATTGTATAAAAGTCTCAACATAGTCCTCTATTTTAATGGTAAATAATGATTGCCATACAAATAATAATAATAATAATAATAATAATAAATCTACTATGAAATTACTAATGGGAATATTGATTTTATTTTCGTTAGATTCTTTCCAATGTGTCTGACATCATTTTACAATGTTAACAATTAAACATGACTGGATGATGTAAAGATGTGACAACCGTGTTCATATACAGATATGTTGATGATTTTTGGGTACTTGCATACATTTTTTTTTTTATATTTGGTTACACACTATTTTAAGGTGTCATTGTTACAGTGTAATTATATATTTAAGTACTGAGTAATATTAAGCAATTACATGTACTTAGTACAGGATAAGGGTAGGATTAGGATTTGGTTGAGGGTTAGTTACGTGTAATTATGCATAATTTACCTGTTATTACTATGATAAGTTCATGTAACATATGTAACAAGGACACTGTTAAATAAAGTGTTATCAAATATTCTTGCAATTTTTATGATATGGAGACTAACCCGCTCAAGCAGTTTGTAGAAGCGGGTCTGAACCTTAGACTGGACCTGTTAATGGTGCCGTGGATTAAGTCTCTGATTGTGAAGTTCTGCTTATCTGAGCTGTAGATCCTGAACTGAGAGACTGAAGAGTTTCATTGTTCTCTACAGGTTATATAAGTGTGGTGTTACAGATAAAGGTTGTGCTCCTCTGACTTCAGCTCTGAGATCAAACCCCTCACACCTGAGAGAACTGAGTCTGTCTGTGAATAAAGTAGGAGATTCTGGAGTCAAGCAGCTTTCTGATCTACTGCAGGATCCTCACTGTAAACTGGAGATACTGAGGTAAGATTGTATAAAATGTCCCAACATAGTCCTCTATTTTAATGATAAATAACGATTGCCATACAAAAAAAAAAAAAAAAAATCTACTGTGAAATTACTAATGGGAATGTTGCTTTTATTTTCATTAGATTCTTTCCAATGTGTCTGACATCATTTTACAATATTAATGATAGATTAAACATGACTGGATGATGTAAAGACGTGACAACCGTGTTCATATACAGATATGTTGATGATTTTTGGGTACTTGCATAAAAAAGAATGAATATTCGGTTACACTTTATTTTAAGGTGTCATTGTTACAGTGTAATTATATATTTAAGTACTGAGTAATATTAAGCAACCACATGTACTTACAGTAGTATAGGATAAGGGTAGGATTAGGATTTGGTTGAGGGTTAGTTGCATGTAATTATGCATAATTTACTGTTATTACTATGGTAAGTTCATGTAACATATGTAACAAGGACACTGTTAAATAAAGTGTTATCGAATTTTCTTGCAATTTTTATCAAATGGAGACTAACCCGCTCAAGCAGTTTGTAGAAGCGGGTCTGAACCTTAGACTGGACATGTTAATGGTGCCGTGGATTAAGTCTCTGACTGTGAAGTTCTTCTTATCTGAGCTGTAGATCCTGAACTGAGAGACTGAAGAGTGTCATTGTTCTCTACAGGTTGTGGGATTGTGGTGTTACAGATGAAGGTTGTGCTGCTCTGACTTCAGCTCTGAGATCAAACCCCTCACACCTGAGAGAACTGGATCTGTCATGGAATAAAGTAGGAGATTCTGGAGTCAAACAGCTTTCTACTCTACTGCAGGATCCTCGCTGTAAACTGGAGATACTCAAGTAAGATTTTTAAAAGTCTCAACGTCATCTGTTTTTCTCCTGTGTTGAATAATCAATGATATACAAAAATAATATATACAAAAAAGGTTTACCATCAAGTAACTGAAAAGGATGTTTAATCTTCAGTGGATTCTTTCCAAAAATTCTGAGGTTATTTTACTTTTTAATGTTTTTGATAGTTATAAGCATGATTGGATGATGTGAAGAGGTGACAACTGCTTTCATATATAAATCTGTTGAGGAAAAAGGAGAAATTCATATTTATCATATAAATTATATCAGTGTTTCCTGAACTCAGAGACACTGAAGAGTGTCATTGTTCTCTACAGGTTGAGTAAGTGTGGTGTTACAGATGAAGGTTGTGCTGCTCTGACTTCAGCTCTGAGATCAAACCCCTCACACCTGAGACATCTGAATCTGTATGGAAATAATCTAAGACACTCAGATGTGAAGCCGCTCTCTGATCTGGAGGAGGATGCATATTATAAATTGGAGATGCTTTGGTGAGTAATGATGATTAAAACTGTTAATATTTTAATTGAAAATTAATTTAGTTTCTTAGTTTACTTTCCTTGTGATGGTGAATTACACACTATAAACATGTTTAATAAGAGTTTAATTCATTTTTTTAATAAGAGTTTATAGCAACAATTAAATATCTTCAAGTTTCTTTTTATTTCAAACAATTCAATATTTTGCTTTTATCATTGTCTTTTTATCCCTAAATTATGTATTTTGAGAGAATGTCAATTGCAGTAAAAGATAATGGTAAATATTGATCGCTAGTTTCTTTTTCAATCATGGTAATTTAGAAGCAAAATCAAAATCTGAATGTTTAAAAACAGCTTTAACAATTAACAATTTGTGTATCGCAGTATTATATTATAATCTCTCACTTAATCATCTAAGTAGTTTCTTTTAGTTGTTCTAAAGTTGATAATGCAATAATGTTGCACACGTTTGACTGTCTGTGTTTTACTTACAGGTGTTAGATGTTAGTCTGACCTTCTCTGGATCAGCTGATGGTGAATAAAGAGCCTCTACAGACACAATCACATTCAACAGAATCAACAGACACAAACCCACAGTGATTATCACACACACGTGTGTGTGTAACTTTACAGAATGATCCAATCCTTCATCCAAAGTCAAACCAGGAAATTTTCAACCAGATGAACTGGATAAATATTCTGAATATTCAGATCCAATCTGACCTCTGACCTGTAATGCCTGAATCATAATCATACACTGTTCGTTCGTTGGCCAGAGGAGAACTGAGCGACTGAGTCTGGTTTCTTCTCCATTCTGTCACTGATGGAGTTTGAGTTCCTGACACTGTTGCCTTTGGCTTGCTTAGTTGGAGACACTTAATATTCAACAATATTATTGATCTGCATTGACACCATTATATGAGAACTGAACTGAGCTGGACGATGACATCACGGTTTTCTCTAGAGCGGCTGTATAAATAAATTAACTAAAGTAATAACTTTTTTTACAACAGATATGAATCAACACTGAACATACATAAGCTGGACCAGAGGTGGGTAACGAAGTACATTTTCTTCGTTACATTTACTTAAGTATCCTACTTTTTTGGAAAAATTGTACTTTTAAGAGTAGATTTGAATATGGGTACTTTTACTTTAACTCGAGTACATTTCTAATGAAAAAACTGTACTTTTACTTCGTTACGTTGGGCGACGTTCCTCTCGTTACTTTATTTTAATGCAATATGTGTTGTTAAATGCGTAGTTTATTCCAAGCGCGCTGTATCTTTTTTTCTGGGCTTGAGCGATGCTCAATTCACAAATGAATCACTCTTTTGAGTCGATTCTGTTCAAAGACTTCATCAAACAAGTTGGCAGATCTGTCTAAATCGGTTCGCGAATCAGTTTGAATGATTCAGTTCCTGATTCTGTTCAGTTCCCTGCACGCACTGAATCATCTGAAGCAATTTCAATTCACACTCGACTCGGAGTCGTAACAGGAAGATTTAAGAACATCAAGAGCGTTAGATGAAGTGGCCGTGGACCTACAGTACAGTCAAGTGAGAGCAAATCTTCAAATGCATCATATTTTTGCCAGCGATGAAGATCTTTATTAGTTGAACATCTTCGTATGCTGTCTGTGAATGAATGATTCCACAGGACGATATATTCGATTTAATTTCACTCCGGTAGGCCAATACATTTTACAACCAAACAGATTATTACGCCACGATACTAGAAAGCAGGGACGGACTGGGGCTAAAAAACAGCCCTGGACTTTCACCCAAATAGGCCCATCATCTGGCCATTCGCCTCTAGCCGTGCGCTATAGACACTAGCCAGAATGTCCTGATACTATGCCACAATACTGTAGCCTATCAGACAAGCAAGTAACATCTCAAAACCAATGATGATTATTGGGGTTGTGTTTATTAAAAATTCTTCAAAAAAAAAGAAAAGAAAGTACAATGCCATAAAATACAAATGATGAAATGTCACTGGCCACAGAAACCCCAAATTACACAAACTTGGAATTATAAAACATATATATACCAGGGGTCTCCAACCTTTTTGTGTGCGAGGGCTACCTCAAGGGATAAAATAATCTAGAAGGGATTTTTGTTTGTTATACTCAAATATTTATTATACATATAACATGGTGAAGCTTTTTTACTTTTCACCATCATATGCAAAATAATAAAATATCTTGATATTCTGGTTCAGACTTACAAGCCTTTAAAAAAAAGAAAAAAAATCAACAATTCCTGAAAAATTATGAAAATATTTATTTAATTTTTTTGTTGATTTTCTATAAACCTATTGTATGTGTAATCAAAAACAGTAGCCCAAACATTTAGTATAAATATAAATGCAAAAATAAATAAATAAACTGCCATAACTTCTAAACAAAAACATTACTGCATTACATTTAATACATTTATACATGACTATATTAATATAACACCATTTTTAATATGAATATATATACAGGCATATTTCTGCCAAAAAGTTTGTGGAGTGAAATGTCTTCTGACTGGTTTGTTCTTGGAACAATGTTTCGCCTGTTTTTTGCGTCAATATGTTGAGAATATCAGCGCTATTTCAGCTGGCTTTAAATCACAATCTCATCTGTGGGTTTATAATAGAGATAGAGAATTCTGCGCTGAATTGAAATGCTTCTCAGTGGATCGCGCAGCTCTGTGTAATAATGTCAGCTTTGGTCGCGATCGCTGTTATTTGGGCCGAGCTGATAATGCTCTGCGCTGCTCAGATCAAACAAGTTTTGTTCCGCTTTTTGAACGTTTGCCGTTTGATGTTTCTCATACCGGCGCAAATGACAGCGTATAATCAAAGAGAGTTGGGTAATTTTGTAGAGGCAAAAGTGCAAATTGAAAAGTTTAGTTGAAAAGGTCGCAAAATTATACCATTTAGTCGAAGTCTGGAGCCCCGATTTACAGTGGATCGCTATTGGCAAGTTGGGGCTATTTTTAGAATGTGTTTAGCGGGCAACTCACAGGCGCCAGGTTGGAGACCACTGCTATACTATCACTTAACTATTCAAATATAATGTAAGCAAATTTAAAAGTGCAGTAGGCCAGGCCTATAGGTAAGCCTTATAAAACTAACTTTCTGTCAGTGGCTATAGGCCGACTCTTCTTCCTCAGTTGTTGTTTTTTTACACGTAGCATATAAGTGATCATATTAGTGCCCCTGCTGTTGGCTGTTCATATTGCTTTATTAGACTTTTTTTTCTGCCGACGGCCCTCGGTTGGACGGCCGTTCTGGACTTTTCCAGAACGCACAGATTGTCAGTCCGTCCCTGCTAGAAAGTATGACATTATCCGTTTTTTGTACATATACATTAATGCAGGGCTATTAAATTAGTTTCATTCGCGGGCCGCATTATCAAATCGAAAAGTTGAGGTGGGCCGGTGGGTTGGTTTGGGGGTTTAGCTTATTTATTGAAACATAACAGTTTCAATAAATAAGTTAAAAGTAACCCTAAAAAAATGTGGTATTTACTTGGAAATGTGGTACCCAACAGTATGCAAATATATAAAACCATAATAAATAAAAAAACTTGATAATTTACAGCTGTATTTTCCTTGGAACAAATAAATTATTTATACAAACGTATAACTGTTGGTGAGAAATAATAATAATTTTATTTATAATTGTTATGCTTAAATGAAAATATTCTGACAGTGAGACTTGTTAACCACAGGCTACTCGTTCCCACTGTATAAAAAATGCCTAAACACAAGTTAAAAACTATATGCACCTTTACAAAAAAACTGACATAATTTCATAACAAGCATTAATTATATATTCCTCTACCCACCTAATAAAACTAATGCAATATAAATCACTATATTTACTATTATACTATATAATATTATAATATATATTTTTACTATATTTATTTATTACTACATAGTATTCAATATACATAAATATTGCACATTTCTGCCCAACCATGGTAAATTACTACAGTACATTCATGGTAAATGTTTGTAAGGGTGATTAGGGGATTTAAAGTCTTCTAATTTCGTTCATGCCACTGCTTTCCTCATCAGTCTTGGGAATGTTGAGGCTGTTTCATCCGATTTAATACTAATTAAATCATCGAGTGATTTGTGGTTTGTAACAGGTTTCTGTCGAACTGAAACGCTTCCCAGTGGTTGTCGCAACGCTGTTTAATATAGTGTCCGGGACCGGGAGTAAACGCAACTCCGTGCTGGGCCGTGTTGAAACAATTTGTGAAACAACTGAAAACATCGTTATTTGTTGTTATACTGTACTGAACGAGAAACCGCTTCAGATGATTCAGTGACGGAGCGGTCCGAATGAATCCGAATAGTTTTAGACCGTTATGCATGAAGCGCGTTTAGAATCGAACCAAAAGAATGTTTCATTCACGAATGATTGGTAGCCTATCGCTGGTTCAGTCGACATAAATTCGGGACACATATAATAACTGCTGAAATATTCGCACGTAAAACGTTTCTCAGGTCAATCGGAGCGAGTATCAAACTGAATTAGCCGCACCGCCAGGAAAAGAGGAGGTTGGTGCCGTCGGGCCGCATGGAGATGATTGGCGGGCCGCATTTGGCCCGCGGGCCGCCAATTGAATAGCCCTGCATTAATGTATAGGCCTACATTAAATAAGCTACCATTGTTCACAGTTTATGAACACCCGCCGTCCCGCGGTAGTTTGTGTGTATTGTTGCGCAGTGGCGTGCAAACTCGACTTGAAAACGAATGCCTTTGCCTGCCATAGACACAGTTAACCAGTTTAAACATGCTTGAAGAAACATACATTTGATTATATTTTGGAGAACAGTCAGAAGAAGATCCGTCGATGTACTTTTAATTATTTATTTATTTTTTGTGTTCAGATGTTCAGTAGCAGTCATGAGCGCGAGCACATGTGAAGAGTTTTTAACTCTGTCAATATGCTTTTGAATGCAACCCTGCAGATTCACTTTATTTCGACATTGTCTAATAATCCAAATGTAGTTGTATAAGTTACTATTATACAAACCAGAGGACAGGCAATGATTTTCGGGCTATACAGATGGCAGAAATAATCAGCCCGATCTCACGGGAAAACGTACAAATTCTACGAGGTGGCTTATTCGTACGTATTCATACGACCTGACTCGTACGAATTAGTACGATTTTTGCAAAATCGTACATATTTTACGAATTGGCCAATTCGTATGAATTCATACGAATGACCTACCCCTGACACCGCCCCTAAACCTACCCATCACGTGGGTTTAGACAAATCGTACAAATTCGTACGAGTGAGGTCGTACGAATTAGTACGAATTAGCCAACTTTTTATCATTCGAACGAATTCGTACGAATTGGTCGTGAGATAGCGTTGGAAATAATGCTTACGTCTCTCTTCTGTTTTTGTGAGATGGTCCTCACTGCAGAACATGAAATCCACGGGGAGGAGTCGGATCCAGATCCAACTCCTCCCACCTTACATACCTAAACCTACCCATCTCCACCCCCTGATCCCTAAACCTACCCATCTCCACCCCTTAATCCCTAAACCCACCCCTAAACCTACCAATCTCCACCCCTTATATCTGGATCCAACTCCGCCCCCCGGATCTTGTGTACTGCATTGAGGTGCTACTGGTTTTTGTTGCAAAGATAGCTAGGCCTACTTATGATAATAATAGTCATCTAAATAAACAAAATCTAAATAATATCATTTTATACATGACGACTTAAGATGCAAAAGCCTCTAAGTACCATCTGAAATTTTCTTCTAAAAGAGCATTTTTATCAAGCTTGTATGTTTATGTTCAGTTATTTCACTTAAATGGCAATGAAAAATAAATTCTGAACTTAAATATACGAGCTTGATAAAAAGCTTGTTTTAGAAGAAAATTTCAGATGGCACTTTGCATCATGAAGTCTTCATATATATATATATATATATATAGGCCTATATGATCCGAAGTAAGTTACTCGCTACTTGAGTAGTTTTTTCATTGGATACTTTTTTACTCTTACTCAAGTAACTATTAAGATTATTACTTTTACTTTGAGTAAATATTTCTATAAGTACTTGTACTTTTACTTGAGTACAGTTTTTGGATACTCTACCCACCTCTGAGCTGGACTATGACAGTATTTTCTTCTAGATCTGCTGTACAGCTGAAACAAACTTTGTTGCATTATTTTCCTGTTATCACTGTAAAGCTGCTTTGAAAACATCTGTATTGTAAAAAGCGCTATATAAATAAAGGTGACTTGACTTTTGTTTCTACAGAAGGGACATTTATACTGCAAACGCTCTACTACAGACATCTACATATATAATATTTATTTAAAGCCCATGTTGCAGGTTAACCACCACTGTCGATTAATGGGTACATAAATCACTCAAGATATGTATATCATTTTTAAAATGTCCCAAAAATGTCCTTAAAGACCAGTTTTTTACGTTTTTGGTATTAACGTTTTTTTTTACGCAATTCGGTGATGACGTCACGTTGGGGAGAAGTGGAGGAAAGGTAGCCTCAGCCTAGTATTATGGTGCGTTCAAGTGATCTCGTATAGATCGTATTTACGAGTTGAACGCAATTAAACGCCACCACAATGTCGTAAATACTTAATAATTAAATGCATGGTCCGAGGAGAATGAGTGGAGAGTTGGTGAAGTGTTCTGGTGAGTTGCTATCATTTAGCAACACAGCAATGAGCACTGGAGCTAGTCTAAGAGCAGCAGTGCACAATAACGACACTTTTTTTTCTTTTCATCTAGAAATAGAAGGCATCATGCAAGCTATATGGGTGTTTCTAAGCGTTTATCTCTTCCTCCGGTGAAAATGTCCGTCCCATGGAAACTGCGTTGGAAAGCTTGTGCTGTAGGGAAGTGAGTGTGTTTTGGTCGCTGGTCGAGGAGCTCACCCCGCGACCAGATGTGACGTGCCTCACTCAGCATCCAGAGTTTTTACATCCAGCACAAACAGTAGTTCACCATTGTCAATCTACCTAACGTTATATATTTCTATATATTTATCTATCTAGCTGCTAGCTATCTATGCTAACGTTATGCTATCTGGCTGTCTGCCTCTCTCTCTATACTAGCCTATCTATCTATTTATCTGTCTGTCTATCTATATCTATTTATTTATCTATAATCTGCGCTAACGTTATCTGAATACTCTCGTCTGCTACTCTCATAGTCACTCTCTATGCGGGCTTTGGTAAATTCTCTCCCCAACGTGACGTAATGGCATTGTGGGGGAAAGGAGAATCGTTGCAAACCGCTGTAAGATAGTACCTACTTTTTCGTATTATATTCCGCTTTGTGATACCCAACAACATAAAATACAATGGATAACAGTTTAAATGTTTATTACCAACAAGTAAATTGCACAAATTCGATGAAAAAAAAAAAACCTGCAACACGGCCTTTAATGATTTCATTTGAGTAATTCATCCCACCAAACATATTCAAATGCCTTTGATTATAGTAACATTCACAATTAAATCATCTATTGTCTTTTATTTTTTTTTTATTTAAAAGCAATGATACATTGCCACTTTTAATCTATTTTTTTAATTTGAATTCAAAATCTATGGACACCTTTCAGTAATAAAATGGTTAATCATATTTTCAGTTGCAGAATATACATTCTCATATGCTGTCTTTAATCTATTGCCAACTCCACATTAAATCTTCTATATGAATGATTAACTGTATTCTATTATAAGTCGATTCAGCAGTCAGAGATGAAACTCAGAGTCCAGCTGTGTGTCCATGAAGAGTGACCGTTCTGGACAAACCAGTGAAATCAACTGATCTGAGGTACAGCATTAATGTCTGGATGGAGAGATAGAAAGAACTAACTAGATCTTTCTATGTGAGGTTTATCTGTCAAATTAACTATATTAATGCTTGTCTCAATTCTGTTATCTCTGTTCTATTATATTACCAACTCACATTACTTTTACCTATTTAATTTGTGGTAATCTATTATTGTAATATTTTGTTCATGACTCTCTATTTAACTCTTTACCCGCCATTGATAGGAAAATTCCGGCTTTCCGTTGTAACACTTCAAAGACAAAATGAAACACAAAAAATAAGGGGGAACCACATCCAAGTATATTTGCCAAACAACAGTTCAAAACAAATGCATACCATTTTTTTTTTTTTAAATGAAAAATACAACCACACCAGAAATCAACAATAGGCCTACGCCACAGTCACCAAACAACAGCTCCAACGAGTCCTTTACTATCAACTTAGTCCATAAAATGTCCACACAGAAACACAAACTGATAATATGGGAATATAGATAATGTGGATGTAATGAATATAAGGAACCTGTAATCCAAAGATCAATCATTGCACAGTCTATGCACAAAAAAACATCAGCTCAATGTCAGTTCAGTCGCGACCACAGTCTCGTCATAGCGAATAACTCACTCAGACAAAAATGGTTGAAATAGTTGAAAAAAAGGGGGAATAAATATAATACACAAGGGTGATCCAAACGAAGAAGAGTTGATGCTGTTGTAAAGTCTGTGGTGAATGCATAGATTTCGGGTATCACCAAACAAACACAGTTGATGAAATATACGGCCTACAATGACTCATTTCACATTAAAAGACAACACAGTTGTGCCTGCTTCCATTTATTTGTGATTACAAGAATGCATAAAACAACTATATTCTACGATCTTTGTTCTTGTTCAGATGCTCAGGGCACTGTTTAGCCATAGAAACAGGTAGATGGAGTAGTATTCCAATGACAGATTCTGTAATTATTGTAATCTAACTATGAATACCTTTGTGACTGAAGACGAGAAGCATTTATTATATGACTTTTCTTTGTATGTAGATTGCGTAAGAAATATTTGGGTGATCTCACACTAGTTGGTGATGTTTGTATTGATGTGTCACAGGTCTGTGAGTCGAAGCATGCATGGAGATTGGCATCGTATATATCATGGAATGAAGAAAAATTGACAAAATATCATATTAATGATAAAATTGACATATTAATAATAATATGTTTATGTCACATTTCAGAGCATTTCTATTCATTTTCCACAAAATTATGCAATTATTGCGATATGAGGAGGTTTGAGCGATCTCTTCGTCTCACTATAATGTGTTCCCTTTTGAGGAAACTCGCGTTGCGTCGATGATGCTTTGGGAACGCCTCTGCGTGATCATGTCTGAAGCACGCATGTCAACTATTCTGATTTTGTTTTATGCTTTAAGTTGAACATTTTGTTAAGTGAATGTTGTATTTCAATAAATACTTAAGAATACCCTCTTGTTCTGTCATTATTTTGTGCCAATAGGTTTTGCTTAGTCTTATGTAACTTTATTACTCTGAGTTTGATTCACTTAAACCATTTAAGGCAATCGGTTTCCTCAAAACCGATTCCCTACAACTTACATACAAATCTTAACCAAGGAAAAGGTTCACAATAGAATGAGGAAAAGAGAAAAGAACTAGACCGTGCCAAATCAAAGAAAGAAACAAAACAACTATATATAAACAAAATCAATTTCTAATCTAACTAAAATCAACATTCACCAAAAACCCAAAATTGAAACAAAAGAAAAGATCTTCAGCGTCGGAGACGCCCTAAATAAACTCTTACTACAAACCAGAAAATACAAAGAATCTCATGTGTCGCTAAACTAGTGTTTACACACAATTGAGTTACCGTAACTTATCGGGCACCTTTTTGGCTTTTAACAACATCTGTGATGAAAGGAAAGATTCTCAAAACTTTTAAAGCAGGAAAGGTTATTTATTAAGTTACACATTTAAATATACATAACAGTACGACTGTAAAGTCCACCAGACATTGTGCTGCTTCTACATTTTTAAGATAAATAGTACAAAAAGTAACAAAACTACAATATTACCAAATTCCATTTCAAAATACATCATTAAAAAATATTAATGTATCCAAAAATGGTTATGACATTTATAAAGCAACTAGTTCCTGTAAAAATGCAGTGTTTTTTTTTTTTTTTTTTTTAAATACACATTGTTTTAATCAGGTACTCAAAAATGTTGTTTGCAGGATATGCAGTGGCACAATGGCGCCCTCTTCTTTGCGGAGCCATTGTGCCAAAATTATTAAAGATTTTCTTTTATTAAAACATTATAAATAGTCAAAAGCTTATTTGTTAAGAAAATAAGCTGTTATCCTTTTTTAAATGACCTCAAAATTGTATCTTATTAAATCAAGTGATGGAGATGGACAAGGCAACAATGCTAAACAACATGTACAGCGGGGGAAATAAGTATTGAACACGTCACCATTTGTCTCAGTAAATATATTTCCAAAGGTGCTATTGACATGAAATTTTCACCAGATGTTGATAACAACCCAAGGAATCCATACATACAAAGAAACCAAAACAAATAAGTTCAGATATTAAGTTATGTGTAATAATGTGAAATGACACAGGGAAAAAGTACTGAACACATGAAGAAAGGAAGGTGCAAAAAGGCATGGAAAACCAAGACAACAGCTTAAAACTATTTGTAATTAAAAAGCAATCCAGCCCCCTGTCCGTGCAAATTAATAACTGCTGGTTCAGTCCCAACGGATGGTCTACAAAAAGGTCTCATTGCCAAGGTGTCACACAAGACACATCTCATGATGGGTAAAAGCAAAGAGCTGTCTCAAGACCTTCGCAACCTAATTGTTCCAACATATAATGATGGCATTGGTTATAGGCGCCATTCTAAGCTTCTGAATGGTCCAGTGAGCACTTTTGGGGCCATAATACGGAAGTGGAAAGACAATCATTTCACCATAAATTTGCCTCGACCAGTGCTCCTCGCAAGATTTCTGACAGAGGAGTGAAAAGAATAATCAGAAGAGTTGTCCAAGAGCCAACACCAAGGTGTATGGTGTTTTTAGGGTAATGTGCACTGCCATTTCTCCTCCAAATATGGTGTGTATTATGGCATCCAAACAGTTCAATTTTGCTCTCATGTGACCACACTAAATTCTCCCAGTATTTTGCTTTTTTTTCTTACTGGCTTTTCCAAATGTTGTGCAGCAAACTTTAAACGAGCTTCAACATGCTTTTTTTTTCAGTAATGGAGTCTTGCGTGGTGAGCGTGCATACAGGCCATGGCGGTGGAGTGCATTACAAACAAATTTATTCTTATAATAGTTGCAGAGGTTTAACAGCAAGCTGAAAGACCAGCCAGGAGAGCATTAGAATAGTCCAGTCTGGATAGAACAAGCGCTTGGACAAGGAGTTGTGTGTGTGTGTGTGTGTGTGTGTGTGTGTGTGTATATATATATATATATATATATATATATATATTGCCATGAGTTCTGCAAACATAAATCCATCATTATAAATGAAAAGGGCTCTAGGATGTAAAGACATCTGTCCTTTTTTGCTATGAGTCTGGATTACTGTTTTTTGTAACACATTTCTGACATTAGGAGTTTTTATATCGCTTTTTTCAAGTAATTTCTCAGGTTTAAAACACAAAGTCTGAAGCACAATTGGAATTATCAGTATTGTAAAAAAAATAGGATGAAATTAGAAGAACTATCTTGCTTATTGTACTTGCTCACATTATCTAACTGCAATAGAGTCTAACTATCTATTGTCCTACGATAGCTAAACATTAACTATAACTTCCTTCATAAAATACCACTACTGGCTTGATTACAGAGAGGTCAACTAATACTTTAAAATGTAAAATATATATGTATATATATATATATATATATATATATATATATATATATATATATATATATATATATATATTTAATTCAGTCATTTCATCAACTTACTAGCAAGTGTGCTTGAGAAATACTGAGATGAATGGGGTTCAATGCTGGAACGCGTTACTTTCGCATTCCTCAATTCCAATAGAAGTCTATTGGAGTGTAACTCTGTTCTTCAGGCTCAATGTGAACTTTGAACTGGAACTTTGGCAGAGACTGATGACGTTTCACAAGTAAAAAAAAAAAAAAAGTGTTGAGAAACGGCTGAGGTGTTTAGTAACCTTTCCGGTGAATCTGCTGATTCTGATGATACCAGTTCTGAACATTCATTTACATGATTGCAAATCAAATTAAACCAGAAGTAAAATGTTGATAATGTCTAATAATTACTGATTATAAATCATGAATCTGATTTAGTATCCATAAACACCCTGAAGAAAATGTCAAATGAAATGTATTGTATTTGAGTGTGTGTGAATGAGTGTTTCTGATCTCTTACCCGAGCAGCTCCATGAAGACTGAATGAATCATGGATGACACACACACATTCAGACATGGAGATTCTTCTCCAGGATTCAGGTACTTCAATCTTCATATGATCTTAATGTTATAGAAGACTCATTTTCTGCACATAACAGGGTGTTGTGTGTGTTTGCCAGGGTTGGTATAGTGATCTGTTGTCTCTATCATATTCTGGTGCCGGGATATACAGTAGTTGGAGCCACTCAGGGTCTTTAAACACTGTCCAAAGACACACAGATACAGTAGACAGCTAGATGATATATGACATTATCCTCGGACAGTCTCATCACTCTTCAACACACTGTCTTAATAGACAACCTTCTCATGTGGGATTTATTTTCATGCTAAATCAACCAAGTTCATTCTTGTCTCTATTCTGTTATCTCTGTTCTATTAAAGTCAGTTTAAGGGTGACAGATCAATCTCACCGGAGTCCAGCTGTGTGTCCATGAAGAGTGACGCGTCTATGAGAGAGCCAATAGCATTTAAAGGAAAACACACATCAACTGATCTGAGGTACAACATTTTTGTTTAGACAGACAAAGAGACCACAGACACACACAAATAATGCATGTATGGCATAATTTGTGAAATATCCATTTATTATCAAAACTCACACTATTATAAAGTGCTGCAATAGCAGGAGTCGAGCACAGGATCAGGTCTCCTCTCACAGCTGATCCAGAGCTTCAGTCCTGATGTTTGATGGACATACAGAGAACTTTGAAAAGCGCTGAGCTTGGTTAAGTAACTGTATCTGTAATTAGTTACTTTCCGCCTCTAGATATAGTTATTACCCTGAGGGTCTCGTCTCACACAGGGTCTTTATACACTTTCCTATTAAAAGAGCACACATCTATGTCAATAAACAGGTGAAATGATCATTGTACACTGTAATCACTCTTCGACATTTTCTCAAGCTTTTCTGCATCTGGATGTAAAAAAATTAATAAAATAATGATAATCCCAAAATAAACTCTTGTCTGTTTTCTATTGAAGCCAAAGTTGCAGACAGAAATCAAACCCACCCGAGTCCAGCTGTGTGTCCATGAAGAGTGAAGCATCTATGAGAGAGCCAATATCATTTAAAGGAAAACACACATCAGCTGATCTGAGGTACAACATTTTTGTCTAGAGAGACTAGATCAGTTCTTCCCAGATTTTCTCTGGAGCCCCGAACACAACCACGACACATTTTCTTATGTCTCCCTCAAATAAAATAAAACACCTGTTTCAGCTCATCAGCTCATTAGTAGAGACTGCAAGACCTGAATAGACAGATGGATGGATAAAGGTAGATAAACCTCATATAGAGACCAATCTATCCATGTAAAATGAACTGTATATATTCTTGTCTGTATTCTGTTGAAGTGGATTCCCCCAGCAGAGATCACAGGCTCCAGAGTCCAGCTGTGTGTCCATGAAGAGCGACCGGTTTATGGACAACATGACATTTAAGAGAAGACAAAAATCAACTCAAATGAGGTACAACATTTCTGTCTAGACAGACTCATCCTGATAGTAACTCACTGTACCCAGACTATCCATTATTAATAACAGATAAAGTAAATAGTAACTAGCAACACTTTTAACTTAACTTTTAACTTTTAAGTTAACATCTTGTTTATTGAAGTATTGTTAAAATTGCTATAACACTCATGCAGTCTTGCTGTTGGTCTGAATATCAGCATGAAATATAGATTTCTGATGCATTGCATTCTTCATTTGAACAATCTGAAGATAAATTTCCAAGATTGACCTTTTAATCTATTATTTTTTCAGTTGATTAGAGAATAAAACTTTACTAAAAGTTCAGTAATCGCAGTATGTTACTTTTCTTACTTTTTATAAAACAGGGTGTACGCTTTCAAATTCATTCAATTTAATCACAAATTACAAATACTGTCACGCTGGTTGATGAAGCAGACAGACGAAGCTCGATTCCTAACGATAACAAAGATAATGTACACATGCAACAGTGTGTTTTATCATAGACACGAACAATAACCGACCAAGGACAGAACTGAACGGGAGAATATATACACAGGGTAAACGAGGGAACTACTGTAACTAGACACAGGTGGATGAAGGTTAACTAATCAGGGACTAACAAGAACAGATGCAGACAAGACTGAACATAATTGTGACAAATACGTTTTGCCCCTCTTTAATGTGGCATGACAGATTATTTATCAGATGCTTTATCAACCCTTCTTTTAAACGGCAGCAAGAACAATATCATATCTTTATTGATAGCTATAGCATGAAATAAACATGAATGAACCATGAACACAAGAATATATGTTGAAATATACGGTACAACTTACTGAAATGTGTTTCAACCATGGAGAGATAAAATAGCTTGTGAATCAAGTAACATTACATTTAAATGCACAATATGTAACTTTTTTTGCTTTAAAATTAGCAAAAATCACTATATATATGTTATATATATTTTTTTTTTTGTGTACTTACATTATCCCGACTGTTTCCAACAACTTTCAAACCAGGAGAAATTTTAATTTAATTTTTAGACACGGCACGTTTCCTTATTTCCGTTTTGTCGCAGTCAATGGCGTCATATCCGCGTTGTCCCTGGTTTCCGCCTATGGTTTCCGCTCGTGCTGCCATGGTAACCAGAGCTATGAGCAGAGCCCTCTGATTAACCAAAGCGACAGACGTGGACAACTGTGGAGTTCACAATATCTATTTGCACGCTGTTGTTGTTTCGTTCAAACATTACGGACCATGGCAAGCAGACTTTGGATAAAAAGGGAGAACTAAAACGAGAATCAATATCAGCGCGGTGTTTTCGAGATGCCTAGAGCTCTCATAGACAGTATATAAACGAGAGCTCCACGTCCGAGACTTCGACCGCTTCTACATGTACTTTATTAAACAGGTGAGCACATTTACATAAAACTAATCAATGTTTATAGTTCAACAATGATAAAATGTTAGAATATGATCTGTATGTTATTCTAATGTTGATCTAGCTTACTGCTAGTCTCATACAAACAAACTAACATGTAACTTTCAACACATTCAAATGCAGTTTAGAGTGATAGTGTAGGCTAATGTTAGACCAGGTGAAACAGCGCTGCGTTACCTCACAAGTTTAATTTGTCTAATAAACTGACCTGTGAGTAGTAATTCTGCACTTGCGTGTAGTTCGGTAGAATGAGATGTCCATTCCTTTTATATCCGTGGGACTCGCGTCGCGTGTGGAGCTGATATCTGTCTCTTAGCAATCCCGAACTGCTTCATATCACAGTCATGATAAAAGCATCGATGTATTCAGTCAACCATAAACATTATTAGATCGGTCGGCTTGACGTTGACGACAACATCCATAATTCTTAGCATGTGTTGCGTCATCAAATTACGCCTTTGTTATTGTAAATAGGTTAGCGACCCCTAGTGGAAAAAAAAATTCCATACTGTAGCTTTAACTCAGAAAATGTATACAATGGTCATACAGTAGTTCATTAGTAAGCTAGAAAGAACACTAGAAAGTTATGTGCTTAAACTATTAGGGATGTACTCATTATTTAATGTCTAAATCTGTTTCAATTATATTGTTAATTAAAATATGTTAACCAATTGCAAATAATTAGAAAAATTAGAAACTCAAACTAAAATGTGGTTGCGTCAAAGTGTGAAAATTATGAGTCAGGTCACATTTCCTTTTCTATTAAAAAAAGAGTTGATTATTTTTACCATCAGTATTTCAAAAACTTTCAGAGCCTCTCAACTCTTTCAGGAAGTTCAGGAGCTGCAGGTGATGGGAGTTCATTAAAACGGCCTTCAGATTTTCAGATTCAATTGAATATTGATTTACTGAATTCAGTAATTTGGACATTGTTGCTCATTTTTACCTTTAATATTATAGTAATGATCCAAGTGAAGCAGGTCCACTGTATAGTTTACTGCATTAGATGAGATGTTTTTTCCCTACAAAATGTACATGTATCTCAAATATTTCCAGATTTATTTTAATTGAGAAGAGAATCAAATAATGAAATTTATATCAATATCCAATAACTAGAGACTGCAAACGGCCCAAATAACAGTTTTACTGATATATAGACCAACAGCACTGTTGCTTGTGTGATATTGTCTAATTATTTAATTAGAGAGTGTTGTTATTTTACTAAAACTTATCTCTTTATGTTTTAATCTGTCAATCTTTCACTGGTCCAAAGCAGATTCAAATCAGATCTACTGAAGAAGTTTCAGTGTCTGTATGAAGGAACAGCAAAGCAAGGAAACCCAACACTCCTGAATGAGATCTACACAGAGCTCTACATCACAGAGAGTGAAAGTGGAGAGATCAATAATGAGCATGAGGTGAGACAGATTGAGACACAATCCAGGAGAGCAGAAACAGAGGACACACCGATCAAATGCAAGGACATCTTTAGACCTTTACCTGGACAAGACAAACCCATCAGAACTGTGCTGACAAAGGGAGTCGCTGGCATTGGGAAAACAGTCTCTGTGCAGAAGTTCATTGTGGACTGGGCTGAAGGGAAAGAGAATCAGGACATCCAGCTCATATTTCCACTTCCTTTCAGAGAGATCAACTTGAAGAAGGACAAAACACTCAGTCTTTCAGATCTTCTTCATGTCTTTTTCCCGGAAACTAAAGAAGTGGAAATATCCAGTGATGAATATAAAGTGTCATTCATCTTTGATGGTCTGGATGAGTGTCGTCTGTCTCTGAACTTTAAGAGCGAAGTGAAACTGTGTGATATATCTGAATCAGCCTCAGTGGACGAGCTGCTGATGAACCTCATTGAGGGGAATCTGCTTCCCTCTGCTCTCATCTGGATCACCTCCAGACCAGCAGCAGCGGATCTCGTCCCCTCTGAGTGTGTCCATCGAGTGACTGAGGTACGAGGCTTCAATGAGCCACAGAAGGAGGAATACTTCAGGAAGAGAAACAGTGATCAGAGTCTGGCCAATACAATCATCTCACACCTGAAGTCCTCGAGGAGCCTCCACATCATGTGCCACATCCCAGTGTTCTTTTGGATCTCAGCCACTGTTCTAGAGGAGATGTTGAGTGAAGCAGAGAGAGGAGAGATTCCCAAGACTCTCACTCAGATGTACACACACTTCCTGATCATTCAGACCAACATCAAACATGAGAAGGACTATGAGAAGAGAGTGAAAGATGAAGACATGATTGTCAAACTGGGGAAACTGGCTTTCCAGCAGCTAGTGAAAGGCAACCTGATCTTCTATGAGGAAAACCTGAGCGAGTGTGGCATTGATGTGACAGAAGCATCAGTGTACTCAGGATTGTGCACTCAGATCTTCAGAGAGGAGTTGGGCTTGTATCAGGGTAAAGTCTTCTGCTTTGTTCATCTGAGCATCCAGGAACATCTAGCAGCTCTATATGCACACATTCACTTTACATTTAAGAACAGAAATGTGTCTGACAAAACCAAACAAGGTTTATTTTCTAAAATCTTAAACCAGAAGAAATATCACTCATTATCTGAGCTGCATCAGAGAGCTGTGGATGAGGCTTTACAGAGTAAGAATGGACATCTGGACCTTTTCCTGCGTTTCCTCCTGGGTCTCTCATTGAAGTCCAATCAGACTCTCTTACGAGAACTACTGACACAGACTGGAAGCTGCTCCTACAACAAAGAGGAAACCGTTCAGTACATCAAACAGAAGATCGGGGAGAATCGCTCTCCAGAGAGATCCATCAATCTGTTCCACTGTCTGAATGAAATGGGTGATGATTCTCTGATGCAGGAGATCCAAGATTATCTGAAATCTGGAGAAATAGGAAAAATCAAACTCTCCTCTTCACAGTGGTCAGCTCTGGCTTATGTGTTGCTGACATCAGAGCAGAAGATGGATGTTTTTGATCTAAAAAAGTTTATTGGAGTACGAAATAGAGCAGATGAAGTTCTTCAGAAGCTGCTGCCTGTGGTTAAAGAATCCAGATCAGTTCACTAAGTCACTCTGACAACAATTATTACACTGATAAAACATGATCATATTTATGAGTTTAGCATGTGCTTTGTACCTAAGGAATACTGTAAAAGGAGAAATTCATAATATCATTTATATCAGTGTTTCCTGAACTGAGAGACTGAAGAGAGTCATTGTTCTCTACAGGTTGTGGGAGTGTGTTGTTACAGATGAAGGTTATGCTGCTCTGACTTCAGCTCTGAGATCAAACCCCTCACACCTGAGAGAACTGAATCTGTCTGGAAATAAAGTAGGAGATTCTGGAGTCAAGCTGCTCTCTGATCTACTGCAGGATCCTCACTGTAAACTGGAGATACTTGAGTACGATTTTATAGAATTCTCAAGGTTGTCTGTTTTTCTCCTGTGGTGAATAATCAATGATATTCAAAAATAATATATACAAAAAGGTTTACCATCAAGTAACTGAAAAGGATGTTTAATCTTCAGTGGATTATTTCCAAAGCTTCTGAGGTTATTTTACTTTTGATAGTTTTACAAGTCAAAAACATGATTGGATGTCATGAAGAGGTGACAACTGCTTTCATATATAAATCTGTTGAGGAGAAATTCATATCATATCATTTATATCAGTGTTTCCTGAACTGAGAGACTGAAGAGTGTCATTGTTCTCTACAGGTTGAGGTATTGTGGTGTTACAGATGAAGGTTGTGCTGCTCTGAGATCAGCTCTGAGATCAAACCCCTCACACCTGAGACAACTGGATCTGACTAGAAATAAAGTAGGAGATTCTGGAGTCAAGCAGCTTTCTGATCTACTGCAGGATCCTCACTGTAAACTGGAGATACTGAGGTAAGATTGTATAAAATGTCTCATATGGTAAAAAATGATTGTGTTGCAGATCTGCCAGACTCTCACTCCAGCCAATCACAGCGCACTCCCTCACCTGAGTTCTAATCACAGGAACAGGCACCAGCACCGGCTCAGGAACCGGCACCGGCTCAGGAACAGACACCGGCTCAGGAACAGACACCGGCTCAGGAACAGACACCAGCTCAGGAACAGACACCAGCTCAGGAACAGACACCAGCTCAGGCACAGGAACAGACACTGGCTCAGGCACAGGAACAGACACCGGCTCAGACAAAGGAACAGACACCTGCTCAGGCACAGGAACAGACACCGGCTCGGCGACGGCCATTTTGTCCAGAGACACAGGCTCGGCGGCGGCCATCTTGTCTGGAGACACAGGCTCGGCGGCAACCATCTTGTCCGGAGACTCTGGATCGGCGGTGGCCATCTTGTCCGGAGTCACAGGCTCGGCGGCGGCCATCTTGTCCGGAGACTCTGGATCGGCAGACGTGACGTGAACAGTCTCTGGATCGGCAGACATGACGTGAGCAGTCCCTGGATCGGCAGACGTGACGTGAGCAGTCTCTGGATCGGCAGACGTGACTTGAGCAGTCTCTGGATCGGCAGACGTGACGTGAGCAGTCTCTGGGTCGGCAGACGTGACGTGAACAGTCTCTGGATCGGCAGACCTGACGTGAACAGTCTCTGGATCGGCACACGTGACGTGAACATTCTCTGGATCCGCAGACGTGACGTGAACAGTCTCTGGATCCGCAGACGTGACATGAACAGTCTCTGGATCGTCAGACGTGACGTGAACAGTTTCTGGATCGTCAGACGTGACTTGAACAGTTTCTGGATCGTCAGACGTGACGTGAACAGTCTCTGGATCCGCAGACGTGACATGAACAGTCTCTGGATCGTCAGACGTGACTTGAACAGTTTCTGGATCGTCAGACGTGACATGAACAGTCTCTGGATCGTCAGACGTGACTTGAACAGTTTCTGGATCGTCAGACGTGACGTGAACAGTCTCTGGATCGTCAGACGTGACTTGAACAGTTTCTGGATCGTCAGACGTGACGTGAACAGTTTCTGGATCGTCAGACGTGATGTGAACAGTCTTCCTCCTCCTCCGCCGTTTTTGATGGCGAGTTGCAGGCTCCGGGCTGGACAGGACCAGCGGCGAAGGGAGCTCTGGGCTGGGCATCACCGGCCCAGAGTCGAAGAGAGACCAAAGCGGAGAGTGGTGCCGGGGCTCACATCTAGAACCTCCTCTCCTGCGGTTCCAAATCACCTGGCCAGACGGGTTCCCTCAAAAGATTGTCCTTGCCTGATGGAAGGGCGCTCAGGGGAATTGACCATGGTCTCCTCAGTCTGACGGGCCCACAACGCAAAACACTGAAAAATTTTCATACGAGGCGGAACCTCTCCAGCTTGCGAATTCCCCCTCTGCTGCCTCCTCTCCCTCTCGGTGGTTGGGGAAGAGCCAAGAAAACCCATACCGCTAGATCTATACATGTGACGGAGTCCTTCTGTCACGATACCACACACAGGAAAGGTAAATCCAATTGCAGTATTTTAATAGGTAATCCGTATTCGTTAGTGATGTTACGTATGACACTGAAGCTTCAATGCGCGTATCACACAAGCGACACGATTTCTAGTGAAGCCCGGTATCGGGGTGTGTATTGGTTTACTAGAGTCACGTGATCGGCGACAAAGGAAGCCTCACTTTCTGTCCAATCACGTGCGCGTTTCGCTTTGGGTGTCAGAAGGCTCAAACTCCAGATCGTATTTAACGAGTCATTGTTGCCTCAGTCTGGTTGATGGGTTTGTGAGGAGAGTGCTGTACTTTGAAAGTTAATCAATATATTACATTTAAATAACCAAAATTTATTTTTCACTACTTAGGCTATTATTTGTTGTTGTTGTTGTTACAAAGACAAACATACAGAGAGCTGAAGATCCACTTGAATACTGGAGAATGCAGAAAAAAAGTCTACCCCCACCTATATTGGCATTACAGTTTATTTGTACCCCAGCCTCCTCTGTACCATGTGAAGTGCTGTCTAAAGAGGAGAAATATACTCAGCCCCAACACTGTGAAACAACTTTTATTTCTTAATAAAAATAATTTAAAAAAATTATCACCTTTTTGTTATTCCTACAGTTACATAAGCACTATCAGTAACAAGTGTCATAAGCACATTTAATAACAGATGATCCTATTAGACAATGTCCTTATTCATTATGTGTGTGTGTGTGTGTGTGTGTGTGCGTGTGGAGAGAGAGAGAGAGAGAGAGAGAGAGAGAGAGAGAGTAGGCCTACATTAAATCTTATTGAATCATATAAGCTTATATTATATTTTATTGTCACACTTTAATGGTAAAATTAATTTATTTCATGAACAAATCAAACACAAGCATGTAAGGTCTTTTATTTGTACACATAACATTGAAACTATGGAGTGTGTTGTGGTTGCTACATCTGCCAGAGCTTCTAACACAGGCTTCTGGCTGCTTTAATTTAAATAATCACCAGATGGCGCTGTTCTCGACACTCTCGAAGCTTTGAATCTTTTCCCAGAACAGTCAGGGGAAAGCCTCAGTGATTCACGAGGCTTCATTTCCCCATCCCTAGTATTCGTAAAACCAGTCCAGGCAGGGGTCAAAATCCATATAAGCAATCTATACATGGGAAACAAAACAAGGACAGGCAAGAAAAGAGACCTCCAAAGCGGTGTGACATTAAACAAGGACTCCGTGACAAACACTGAAACTATCAGGGTGTATATATATATACAGAAGCTAACAAGGTGACGGGAAACAGCTGTGTGCAATGATCAATGAGTGACAGAACAGGATGATGGGAAATGTAGTTATGAGTGAAGGACACCATGGGGAAAGAGGACCTCTAGTGGTTACACAGGGAAACACAAACCAGACACTGTGACAACTATTCACTGCCAGCATCCCGTTCTCCAAAGTATCATTGCACTTTCCACTTTCCTGCTTTCAGTTCATCCGCTCAGTTGTTGTCTCAATAAACCCCCTATTAACTTCAATCTCCTTCTCTTGAGTCTGCTTCCTTAACAGATTGCCATACAAAACATCTACTGTGAAATTACTAATGGGAATGTTGCTTTTTTTTCGATTCTTTCCAATGTGTCTGACATCATTTTACAATATCAATGATTAAACATGACTGGATTATATTAAGATGTGACAACCGTGTTCATATACAGATATGTTGATGATTTTTGGTACTTGCATTAAAAAATTATATTTGGTTACACTTTATTTTAAGGTGTCATTGTTACAGTGTAATTATATATTTAAGTACTGAGTAATATTAAGCAATTACATGTACTTAGTATAGGATAAGGGTAGGATTAGGATTTGGTTGAGGGTTAGTTACGTGTAATTATGCATAATTTACCTGTTATTACGATGGTAAGTTCATGTAACATATGTAACAAGGACACTGTTAAATAAAGTGTTATTGAATATTCTTGCAATTTTTACCAAATGGAGACTAACCCGCTCAAGCAGTTTGTAGAAGCGGGTCTGAACCTTAGACTGGACCTGTTAATGGTACCATGGATTAAGTCTCTGATTGTGAAGTTCTGCTTATCTGTGCTGTAGATCCTGAACTGAGAGACTGAAGAGTGTCATTGTTCTCTACAGGTTGTGGGATTGTGGTGTTACAGATGAAGGTTGTGCTGCTCTGACTTCAGCTCTGAGATCAAACCCCTCACACCTGAGAGAACTGAGTCTGTCTGAGAAAAAAATAGGAGATTCTGGAGTCAAGCAGCTTTCTGATCTACTGCAGGATCCTCACTGTAAACTGGAGAAACTGAGGTAAGATTTGATAAAAGTCTCAACGTCGTCTGTTTTTCTCCTGTGGTGAATAATCAATGATATACAAAAAAAAATTAAAAATAAAAAAAAATATATATATATATATACACAAAAAAGTTTACCATCAAGTAACTGAAAAGGATGTTTAATCTTCATTATATTCATGTGTCATTGTTCTCTATAGATTGTTGGATTGTGGTGTTACAGATGAAGGTTGTGCTGCTCTGACTTCAGCTCTGAGATCAAACCCCTCACACCTGAGAGAACTGAGTCTGACTAGAAATAAAGTAGGAGATTCTGGAGTCGAGCAGCTTTCTGATCTACTGCATGATCCTCACTGTAAACTGGAGATACTGAGGTACGATTGTATAAAACGTCTCATATGGTAAATAATGATTGTGTTGCAGATCTGCCAGGCTCTCACTCCAGCCAATCACAGTGCACTCCCTCACCTGAGTTCTAATCACACACACCTACACCTCCTCATCACCCTCATCACTGACACTATTTAGACACAACGTGTGTCCAAATTCGCATACTATCCGTCCTAAATAGTATTCGAATATAGAATTAGTACGTCCCAAATCGTAGTATGTTGAAATGAATGTTCCAAAGATACCCGGATGGTCTACTATTTCCTGTCAGAATCCGAAGTGTAGATCGATGCGCACTCACGGCTAATATTGCCCACAACCCATCGCGTGTTGGAGGAGGATTCGGTTAGAACTACAAACGAGTGAAAAGTGTTAAAAAACTACAGACATGGAGGACCTGCAAGTCCAGCGGTTATGTAGAGGGGTTTAGATAAAGGGGTTTGAGTGATTAATTATCAGTATCTTACCTGACAAAATATATATATATATATATATATATATATATATATATATATATATATATATTCAATGTTGTTTACATTATATTGCATCTGCAGCAGCATTGTGAACTTTTGTAAAGATACGTTTCGCCTTTAACCTTTAAATGCATAATTATATTCAAATTGCAAACACATGAGGAGAGTCTCCGCATGAAAGACCCACGACTGGCAGACGAACGTGTAACTGCATTTCTCTCCGAAACGGTAGGAAATTAAATTGGATTGAATGGAGGATTTTAACTGTGACAAGATGATTCACAGAGCAGTTTACGGTGACAGGATGCACGCGACAGATCTGTCCGTTAAGATGATGAAGTAGTATGTCCCAAAGCTTGCCTAGTGCCTACTCTTTTGCTACACACTCAAAAGTATGTACTTTTTCTTCACAAAAAGAGTCCATACTTTTAGGGTGTAATATAAGTAGGCGAATTGGAACGCAGCAATACACTTCACTACAGTTCATTGTCTGGTCTTGTTTGTATGAATAGGACTACTAACCCTGTCTTAGGCCCCGCTTACACGAAGGGAAGACACAGATATTTCCCTGCAGTTTTGCCTCTCATTTGCATGAAAACCCTGTTTTTATCACAGAAAACTATTATTTCTAAAAACTCCGGCCAAAGTGGAGATTTCTGATAACGCCGGTGTCAACTGGGAGAAACGGGGTTTTAGGTTCTCAAACGTCACATTATGCGCCAGAAAATGCTTAACGTCATGTGAGCGCCCTATGAAAGGAACAGGAAGTCGCTCGTGTTATTCGTTGTTGTCGAGTCTGAGGATTCTGATTGGCTTGCATGGCTTTGTCCTTCTCTCTACACTGCCGCCCATAGGTTTGGAATAGTTATGATGGCGCTCGACGCGTATTTATGCGGGTTGATGTAAATGACAACTCTTTTGAAAACCATGACGTGTGCACAATGCTATTATTGAAAACGGAGGGAGAGAGGAGGGGGGGGGGGGGGGGGGGGGTATTTTCTCTAAATAATCGGCTATGTGTAAATGTGGCCTTAGCGACTACTACCTGATATCTCCAGCGACCCTTCTCCAGTCTCGTCTCCATTCTCCTCTGTCTCCAAGTCTAGTGTTCAGAGTTCCAGCCTTCACTGCATCATCTACCAGTCATCACACCCGTCAGAAGAAACATACTATTCACTGCCAGCATCCCGCTCTCCAAAGTATCATTGCACTTTCCACTTACCTGTTTTCAGTTCATCCGCTCAGTTGTTGTCTCAAACTCCCTATTAACTTCAATCTCCTTCTCTTGAGTATGCTTCCGTAACAGATTGCCATACAAAAAATCTACTGTGAAATTACTAATGGGAATGTTGCTTT